>NC_056737.1:150442053-150479553 GCF_019279795.1 Protopterus annectens | reverse complement strand
TGGCTTATAATATAGAGAAGTCAGAACATTGCCATCAATCAATTTTGCAACACTCACATATAGAAAATCCATATTAAACAAACCAAACCTTCCCATAAACACTAAACCAAAAGGGTTAGAATTCAAATAGCCAACAAAAAGTTTTAACAACTCCACTGTACCAGTCCAAATAAGCCAACAATCATTTAGATATTGGCACCACATATCCATATACTGTTTATAAATGTTATTTCAATCATAAATCTAGTCCTCTTCCAAATAACCCATAAATAAATCAGTGCAAATAGGGGAGAAAGTAGTATCCATGGCTGTACCTCTTAACTGTAAATGCCACTCATTTTTGTACTTGAACACATTATGTCCTAGTACGAAACCCAAAAGCTTCAACAAAAAAATCAGTGTTCTTTAGAGTATAGCTGGGAGTGATTAAGCCAATAACTCAATGCTTGTATGGCCTCCTCATGTGGAATATTTGTATAGAGAGACTGGATCTCAATCATACAAAAACATGCATAATTCAAAACCTGTATATCAGCCATCAATTTCAAAAATTCAGTGGTGTCCTTTTAAATGTACCCAGACCATCTGTAATAAAGCTTTAAAATGACTTTCCAGATATACCAATAAATATTCAGTTAAGGAACCTCAGCCTGAAACAATAGGTCTACCAGGTTTATTATTTATTGATTTATGAATTTTAAGTAGAATATAGAACCGTTGCATCCTTGTGTGACAACCCTCCACCTCTGAGCCAGTAATCAAGGAGCCTCAATCCTCACTACTGGCGCCAGTGGAGGACGTTCACTGGAAGCATAACAGGTACTCCCACAGTATCTCCAGATGCAGCAGCTCTTTGCATCAAGCACAATCAAGCACAATCTTCCTTAATAGCACATGGGGAACACAATGAGTTCGGAGCTGGTTTCTCCCTCTTTCTCAAGATCCCAAATAAGGTTCCCCACTGCCACAGCTATAGAGTTGAGATCTCAGCTGAGTGGCCAAGCCAAGACCTCCAGCACACTCTCATCAAATCAGTGCTTCTTGTCCCTGCCCAAGTAGCTGACACACACTCTCTTTGAGATTTGATTTACATACACACACACCTGGGAAAGGCTGGCACTGATTTACTAGCTATGCCCTCTTCTTGCCCAGACTATCAGGTAGTTATTGCAGTCACCAGATACTCCTGCCAGCTACCGTAAGGCTCTTCCAAGGGTACACAATATACTGAGTGAAATTAATATCAACACAAATGGTAGTTTGACCAAGAGCAAGGCTATTAGGAGTGACCTATACATTGTCAACATATAAATATGCAAGTACTCTCAAAACTTAAATATCTCTACAAAGGTCAGCCACAATGAAATGTTTAAATATATTTGATAATAAATAATACAAGAACAAGAAAATATTAAGTATATATTCACAGTGACATCAGAGTTCAAAATCACAGGAAATACTTAAAATAACATTGAAGGACAGACTCAGACAAAAAAGAAAAACAATAGCTAAACTAAGCTTCACTATATTCCTGACTGAATCTAAGAGAATCACTATTCCCTACTTACTTAATAGAGCAAGGAAGATAATGTGGTGAATGGTCCTTCTTGTTGTCAGGCCCAAGACAGAATACAGGGACTTCTCAAAATAATATCTAAAATATTACTTCTGGGATAGCTTGCAGAATGACATTACTTCAGGTCATCTGACTTCTAGTTCCCATGCAAACCCAATTTGCTACCAGCTGGCAGGATTTAACACATACCTGTAAAAATACACACACAAGGGCTTTTGCTCAGATCTGTGGCAGGTGCTGGAAGTCATAAAACAATTTTATGCCTCCACATTTCCAGAGTAGTAATTAGTTCAGCCGAAAGACAATACAGAACACTTCCTATTACAGACTTTGTGTCTCTGGCTGCACTGAAACCTGTGAGATAGCATCTGTATGGCCTAGCCCATAAAGTGATTTAATTTCAGATATATTTTAAAGTTCACTGGACTTGAGTTTAACCTTCAATCTGTCAGTTTCCTCTGTTAAAACATATACATTTAAACAGTTACAATAGTGCATGTACATTTTGGTTTTCTCCAGTAGTGCACACAATGGATACATTTCAAACACAAGTACTTTACAAATACCTTTTCAGCACAAACATCTGTATGAACCAGTTTAATATACACATGGCATACAGTTCTAATACATTTGTAACACAAGCATCTTGTATAAATCAGTGTGATATCACAAATGATGTATAATTATTTACAAAATTCCAGCTAGCTGTTCTGGCAGTACCTCTTATTGTCACACCTTGGTACATCTACTACTAGCTGACAATAAAGATTTTCAGAAATAAAACCAGAGGCTTTCACATCATATAAAAATTCATCAATATAATGTTTAAAATCTCGGGTAGGGTCAAAAGGCAGTTTACAATAAGAAATGTTCTCATTAAGCTGTCTTAAAACCTCCTTATCATAATCTGCTGAATCTCATACAATTGCTCCATCTTTATCAGCCTTAACAACTACAGTCTGGTCATTAGAAGCCAAACCCATAAGTGCACCCCTTTGCGGTACCCTTAGGTTATGGGTAACATTTTTAAAAATCGTGGCCTGATTATTATGTCACTCACATAGCACATATTGCTCAAATAATTTAATAGCTGGGTGATAAGGAAACTGAAACTCAGATTTCGTAAAATGAAAACTGGACCCAAAATCTAACATTTCAGTATGTCGCTGACTGAAGTAAATTTTAAATTCAACTTACTACAAAAATACTTAATATCAAGTACAGTAGATTATTGTGAAATATAATAAGATGGAACAAAACTCAAGCCTTTATTCAATACACCAATTTCATCATTATGTACATTTTGTGAAAATAAATTAATAATTAAATTGTCATTCACATTATTCAAACCATAGTCTGAAACAGCATTTCAAACTGTTCTTTGATGTTTTCTGCTGGCTCACCTATAGGGCTTCTTGACATATTCAGCCTTTTATTTTTAGGTGAGCTAACCTCACCCAAATCACCCATATCAATCTCAGTGTCTGTACTGGAAGAAAACTCAAATACTTGAATCTGTAACACTTGCATTAGATGTACATGTTAATATTGAATGACCTCTCTTCTATTTAGGTCTAACAGCTTTTTTCTTATCATCCTCAGCAAAATTCACAGCCCACTTAGCTCTCTTCCAAGAGTAAACAGCATTATTTTTATAATCGTTCATATCACGGTTTTTACGTTTTAAGCTTATGACTCTGCAACTAAGTCTCATACTCATTAACCTCTTTCGTATACTGCAGGTACATAACGTCATAGTTTTTATGTTTAATAAATGTCTGTGCTGATTCAGTAATGCAATCTAAAAAAATTACCAATAGACATTAATCATTCATCATAAAAGTCAATAAGTACATCCAAAAACATCTGTGAGGCTGTCTGTTGTATAACACATCATTTATCCAGGAAGCTGTTGTTTTCAACATCAACACCTAGTTCCACATAAATGCAAAGACCTCTTGTACCTATACCTGCATTCACATAGGCTTTCAAAAGCTTAACATGCCAAACCATGGCCTTTTGCTTCTTTGTATAAAAAATCAAATCTTTGAATGCTTGTATAATATCTGTTTCAGAAGTAGTCAGAGCATTATCACTTGTAGAAGTAGCATTACTGGCCATTTTGAAACAAGTTACATTCTCTATCCAATTTATCTCCAGATACATTTTCTAAAAAAACACTCAGTTCTCAAATTTCAGCAGTGCTATGCTATACATACATACATACACACACACACACACACACACACACAGACACACACACACACACATATATATATATATATATATATATATATATATATATATATATATATGGGTCTATCTGATAACACCGACACGCCAAAACACCGATAATGAAATAACCGACATGACAAAACTGAAAGTTCAAAAACACGAAACTTCACATGCCCGACAAACCACAATCCCGACAATCAACAAAACAAATACCTTTCCCGAAAAACACACACACAACACAAGCAAACTAAAAACCTTACAAACCTACACTAAACCTTACATACACAACTATTTATGCACTAACCTTAACCCAAACCCTAACCCTAAGGTCCGTCACTATCGCACACTTACCTTATTCGCACCCTAACCCTAACTCACTTAATCCGCCCCTAACCCTTAAGTCTGTCACTATCGCACACTCACCTTATCCGCACCCTAACCCTAACTCACTTAATCTGCCCCTAACCCTCAAGTCCATCACTATTGCACACTTAACTTAGTCACACCCTAACCCTAACTCACTTAACCCGCCCCTAAACCTAAGGTCCGTTACTATCGCACACTTACATGACCCGCACCCTACCCTAACGTCCATCACTATCACACACTTACCTTACCCACACCCTGACCCTAATGTCCATCCCTATCGCACACTTACCTTAACATGTCAGTGCTCTCAGCATCGGGATTCTCAACTTTCGGTCATCTCCATTGTCGATATTCCAGTGTTGGTGTTCTCGTTGTCGGCGTTGTGGACTTTCGGCGTTTTCAGGTAGACCCATATATATATATATATCTATATATATATAGATATATATATATATATAGATATATATATAGATATATATATATATATATATATATATATACACACACACACACACACACATATATATATATATGTATATACACACACACACACATATATATATATATATATATATATATATATATATATATATATATATATATACATATATATGCATACATACATACATACACTCACACATAACATATATATAGACAGATAGACATACTACCTAAAACATATCACATTACTTGAGGACACACTAATATGGACAATTATGAGTATCCAAACTCATCTTGTTGCAGGATTTAAAATTTACTTCAAAAATAATCCTTAAACAGACTTAATTAAAATTAAAATACAAAGGTCTTCAACAATTGGTTCACCTGATCAGTCATTGTCATAATAATAATAATAATAAAACTGTAAAAAGAGTATTTCACACTGCATATTGTTTTCACATTCCCCCATCAGTCCAGTTGGAAATCTTCCAGAAACCATTGGGGACTATCACTCCATACTTGCAAACCAAAAGAAACTGAAGTTACCCCATACACCAATGCCTCTACAAGTAAAGCCTAAATAACCGAAACCAATACTATATTATTCAGCCAATAACTAAACACAACTTTTTTATTAACATTCCCATGGCATTCCAAGACTATGTGCCTTCCCTAAAAAAATAAAACTGAAGTAAGACATTACACCTTACCTTGGATATCTGTATTCTTCCATTCACAGATGATGGCACACAATAAAAAAGGATCACCTATTCACATGCAAATTCTGAAACTCCTGTTTGAAATATTTCTATACTGTAAATGTATACTTAAAAATGCAATGACCTTCACATCAAAATGTCTCCGCATACATTTAGAAAGACATCAGCACATTGCTGTCCAGTTCAGCATTATTCATGGTCACATCTTCTTAATATTTCAAATTTTGTAAGTTGTGAAACTTTAAAAAGATCCAAACCTTGAAAAACCACTTATACTTTGGTAAGTTCTTCCAACTCTTCTCCCTGGTTTGTTCATCTAAAGCATCTACCCACCCAAGCTGTATATCAATTTATGTATAAGAACAAAAGGATATAACCCACAGGGTAATAATGTACTTGCACTAAATTTGTTATATTTTCATGTTATTCTCTTACCTTTTTCTTACTCTTCTTATGAATTGACATATTTAAGACAGAGCTTTTCCTACACTTTCAAAAGATGGTCAGTCATATCAATTTGCAAAAGGGGACTTTCATTACATGCAGGTGTTTCAGAACAATCAATGTGCTAGCTATACTATTCGAAATCCCCCAATGCATTGATCACCAAGAACTATACAACTATTTGCAAGAAAATAAGATTGTTAGTCATTCACAACATGGCTTCCAAAAAGGTTATTATATTAGCACAACCATCCATGTAGTAGCAAAGTAAATCATAAAAACAGACAGCAATGAGATCTTCATCCAGCCCTGGCCAAAGCATTTAATCTCATAAGTTAAACACAGCATCTGAACAATCTCCAAGCATCAAGCATTCTAGAAAATGTACTAAGATGGTTCTTTAGCTGTTTATGTAATACAAATAAATGTTTAAATGAGATGTGCATACTCATTATAACTTGCTGCTGTTACTGGAATCTTTCAAGAAACACTAAGCCCATTATTATTCTCAGTTTATGTTAGCAGTCTTCTACTCACGGTAAGAACATTTAATCTTTCAGTACTCAGGTGGCACTTTCTTAATTATTACAGGCTCTTCTCACTTAGAAAATAACATGAACCTATAGGCTGCCTTCCACCAGTTTTAATAATGGCACTATGATGCAACTTCATGCTTAATTCTAGCAAAAATAATTCTGGTCTCTTCTGTACTGCTTATTATCAGTGTAGGCAGCCTGGATTCTCACACAAACAATTAACAGGGACTGCACTGAATATGCCACCAGGCTTGTCATTATTCTGGGCTTTTCACTCTTTGTTGAAGACCAGGAATCTATAAACATCAACTGTGAAACCCAATGGCTACTGTTTCAATATACTGAGTAAGAGGTATTTTCTCTTTCACATCTAGATCTAAGCTAACCTTAGCCCTTCTCTGGAACACTTCTGTGCAGACATCACTGGACTGGCTATGCTTTATACATGCAACATGAGACTATGTAAAATAATATTGCAATTGGCATGGCATCATTCAGGCAGGTACAATCAGGTCCTACCAGCAGTGGTTATATTTTGGTTAGGTAGCTTAGGAAGGCTAAATGTCGAACTTTGAATTTATTTGCAGTGAAGCTCAGCTACACCTTTCTGCCCATTTCTTACCATTTGCTTAGTCTGTCCAAATTCTTCTCTAGAATATTTCCCTAATCCTACACTCCCAGGAATCCAGGCAGTATTCCATCTTTTCTCCTCTTTTATCCCCTGACATTTCATCCAGTTCTTTCTCTTCCTTCTTTCTCTCTCTTTCTCTCTCTCTGTTCTGGTATCTGTCCTCTCTTCACCCCACTCTGATTTGCCCAGAACCCCTGCCCAGGATGTCCCCTCCTCTTGCTTCCTGTGTGGAAACCAGAACAAGGTATTTAATTACTAGCCCTGCTTCTTTTTCCAATTTTTTTCTATCCCTCTTCTCTTTGTTTTTCTTGGTCTGTTCAGTCTCCCGCTTCCTTGTTTTTGCAATGCACCTCCACCAAAAAGAGAACTCACATGCCTGCTGTATCCCTTATGCTCACTCCTCTACAGCTTTTGCCTTTGCAGTTTTCATCATTTTGTTGATATTTTCCTAACAGAAGCATGCTATCAGTCAGCACAAAACACAAGTAATATTTTTGTTTACTAATATTAAGTTTACATGCACTGTATAAAAACACAAATTGCAGGCCAACAAAGGCTGAGGTCTGAGAAGTCATCAGTTTGTTTAGGTCTATTGTCATTAAAATGGTAAAGTAGACAGTGGTAATATCCTCAATATAGTTCCACATGCATTGCAATTTTTTATTTTTTTTTTACAATTGCTGTGCACAGCAAAAAGTATATATTCGAACACTAGAAATGTAGTATAGCATTTGTCCAGAATTGCTGTTATGTATAACATGCAAGCTATAGCATGGAAACTTTTCAATCTTCCACATTACAGAATGTTTTTGCCAAAATATGTTTTAGCCCAACTGCCCCCTCATGACACAGGGATGAATTCTTGACTACAACTGAAATGACCCATATTTGATTAGTTGCATACGTGCTGGAGGGGACAAGGGCTAGAGGATATTACCATGCAGGGGAGGTGGCTGTGGTTCGCTGCTTGGGTAACACCATCTAGGATCACCAATTGTTGCACCTGCAGAGAATGAGTCTGTGCAGGACAAACTGCCCAGTGGTGTTCCACGATAACCAGTGAAAGTGTGTGTGAATGCATGCATGCTTCCTGTAGAAGAGACAACATAGTGGAGAGCTCAAGGAAGCTGTTGTATGAATTATGAACTATAAAAGTTGGAAGGGGATCCAGTGGGTCAGAGTGGCCAACTCCCTACTGCTAAGTTTAACCTCTCTGGGAAATGAATGGACTGATTCAACCCTCCATTCAGGTAACAAATGGGCCATAGAGTCTTAAATGGGCTGGAAATATGTGTTTCTTATCCCAAAACTGGAATCAATGGGTTAGCAAGGCAAAGGAAGGGAAGTCATTGGGCAAGATCCAGGGGAAATAAAAAAGAGTTGTATGCAGTGCACAAATGAATATGAAACTAGATCTACAAACAACTGTGACTGTCTACTCTTACTGCTTTATAGTGGAGGTAGTATTTTCTGTTTTGACCAGAAATGTTAAGGGTCAGAAAGTCTAAATATTGGTTTCCCTTAATAGAAACAACTGGTGGGGATGTAGCTGATGAAAAGCTGGGAAAAAACAACAAATATATTAACAAACATTGGCATGTTGTAGTATGAATGACAAAGATGGGAACATGAAGTCAAAGCATTACTTATGTGCAGCAAATCTGTTCTGGTACTGTAAATGCATTAATCTTCTATTAAAGGTAAAGAGGAATACATTCATAACACTGAATGACATTACGAAGAACACAAAGAGCTGAAACACACTTTGCAGAAATACTCAGTTGACATTCTATGGGCCCCAGCACTCTAACAACCCTGCTTACTATATATAACAACACCAAGATTGCACTACAGTGGGGAAAGGGGAAACATGAGCCATCAATGTACTGCAATCTCCTTGGCATTTTCAGTTTTGGCCCTTTGCATTTGTCATAATGCTAACTGGCATTCTGGCTGTTCAGATTATGAATGTAACCCATTCAATTGGCATTCTGGCTGTTCAGATTATGAATGTAACCCATTCAATTGGCATTCTGGCTGTTCAGATTATGAATGTAACCCATTCAATTGGCATCCTGGCTGTTCAGATTATGAATGTAACCCATTCAATTGGCATTCTGGCTGTTCAGATTATGAAGGTAACCCATTCAATTGGCATCCTGGCTGTTCAGATTATGAATGTAACCCATTCAATTGGCATACTGGCTGTTCAGATTATGAAGGTAACCCATTCAATTGGCATTCTGGCTGTTCAGATTATGAAGGTAACCCATCCAATTGGCATTCTGGCTGTTCAGATTATGAATGTAACCCATTCAATTGGCATTCTGGCTGTTCAGATTATGAAGGTAACCCATTCAACTGGCATTCTGGCTGTTCAGATTATGAAGGTAACCCATTCAATTGGCATTCTGGCTGTTCAGATTATGAAGGTAACCCATTCAATTGGCATTCTGGCTGTTCAGATTATGAAGGTAACCCATTCAATTGGCATTCTGGCTGTTCAGATTATGAATGTAACCCATTCAATTGGCATTCTGGCTGTTCAGATTATGAATGTAAACCATTCAATTGGCATTCTGGCTGTTCATATTATGAAGGTAACCCATTCAATTGGCATTCTGGCTGTTCAGATTATGAATGTAACCCATTCAATTGGCATTCTGGCTGTTCAGATTATGAATGTAACCCATTCAATTGGCATTCTGGCTGTTCAGATTATGAATGTAAACCATTCACACATATTGAAGCAACCGTTTAACAGTTTGTTTTTGGTAAAGTGCATTGATGAAACAGTTCAACAGTTCACTTTCAAGTAATTCATTCATGGGTGCAAGCAAGTCTATGTACCACTTTGGAAAGATGCCAGAAGAACATCTGTGAGTATCAAAGTTTTACATCTAAAGTGAAGCAAATGAAAAGGTATACTGTAGCAGACAGACTGTTCTTTGTGGACCAGGATACCTAATCTTTCCTTCTCTCCATATTTAGTGACGCACTGAGATGCATGCAGTTTGTAAAAGCCACATTTATCAAATACCTATTGTTTCAATAATGTATGTTGGTAGGATTTGATATAAAAATTCTGCATGGTCATTGCATCCTCCTTCTCCAGATGATACCATAGTTTGTTATAGTTAAATGGAGGTGCAGGGAGTCTGTCGACATGGAACAGAAAGAGAAATTCTTAACAGTTTTAAGTTTTTTTTTTTTCCAGTGAAATGACATTTTGGTGAATGTGTTTTGAGGTGCCTTCAGTAAAAAAAAAAAATGGCCTGATGAGTCAGTATATATTTCCCTTCTATTTCCAGTCTAACTGATTTACTTAATTATTTGTTTATTTAATTTGTTGACAGTACACTTTATCCACAGGTCCTTTCCATGTGTAATCCAGGATGATTTAACAGATCATGTATAAATGTTTGTAACAACTATATAAAAGATTATAAGTGTGAAATCCTATCAATAGAGTAACTGTCTATGTATAATTTTAATAAACTTTGTGATAGTAGCTGTGCAAATTAACCTCATGTTAAATTTGGCCTGTCTAGAAGAAATATCATGGTGACATACAGTGTAGTTCATTTACATGATTAGGACACACTAGAAGACATAGGTAGAGCACATGTAGAAGATAACAGGCACAAAATGGCAGTAATTAGCATCAAAGATGGTTCTGCAAAATGTTAAGACAAGGAAATTACAGAAAGATATTTCACATATAGCTATAGGTATAGTTATAGACATAAGTTTATAAAAGCAAACATCAACCATGAAAAACATCAAAACACTGCTGACTCCTGTGCATTAACTCCTCTCTGATAAGATCTGACCACAAAATGATCCCCTTTAGTATTAAAACGAATCTAGAACTCCCATAGGTTCATACGTGTGTACTAGGCTGATGGCCCTGGAGCCTTTACAAGACTAGCCCATAGAAGTGCCCTGGCATCATGCTGCCCGACGTTAGCTCCCAGTGCCTCTATCAAGTAGAGCCACTGGAGTGATCCCAGGGGTGAACTTTCTATTTCCCATCCACTTATCAAGATTTCTCTTGAAGAGGGCCAGTAAGGTGTTCTGCTTGACATGTATGGGAAGTCTATTCCAGAGCATGGGCAGTCTCTTGGTTATGAACCTGTCCCTCCAGCATGTTCTGTTGATTGTGGTAATGAGGCTGAGGTCTCTGGAGTGTGTGGTGTGGAGGAACCAGGATTTCTTTAGATGTAGCATTTCTAACAGAGCTGGGTCAGACATGGCTTTGTAAGGGTCTGTAGTTCCCTGAGTCCCATCAAACTCCAAATCTGTTAAGAACTTTGCTAAGGCCAATTACCTCAAATTAAGTGACAGCTTATTAAACGTCAAGCTCCTCTGAACCTATACAACACTGAGATCTACTCTGATCTGTACACAAAAGCATTGAACAGCCACCAGCAGCATAGAGGAGGCAGTACCTGTCTGAGTCAAAACTATGATTACTGGCAAAAATAAACCACCCTGGTGGACCTCTAGCATAAATAACAGACAAAACTGTGCAAAAAGACACTCACCTGTCTAAACAAACAAATTAGGTAGCTGGTCAAATCTACCAGAGCAAATGATGAGCCAAAGGTTGTCTCCTAGGTGACAGATGACCATAAGGCCTTTGTAATTATGTTCATAACCTAAGGGGAAATGGTCAGCAATGTGCCGAATTAAGCACGAACAGTAACATTTACACCTAGCCTGAAACTACAGCAAACCTGCTAGCAGACAAGTTCATTTCTAATCCCCCAATCAACACCTACCACACTCAAAGAAATACCTGCAAGCATCCTCTACCAGTCATTACAAGGGAATAGGTCCTTAATGCTCTCGCTAAAGCCCACAACACAACCCTCCATGGGTCCCAACACATTCCAGGATGCTTCTTAAATAGCTTAAAACAGGATCTATTAGGGCCACTATAAAACCTCTTTAACCACAGCCTTCAGATGGGCTTTGTCTCAGAGGAATGGAGGACTGCAACAGTCATCCCTCTGCAGAAGGGAAGCCCAACAAGTGATTCAGGGAACTGCAGACTGCAAGGCCATGGAGAGAAGAATAATGGACCTGATCAATAATAGGTTCATAGGTTCATAGGTTCGTACTAGGCTATCTGCCCTAGGGCATTTATAAGCCTAGCCAGAGTGTGTGTGGCTTTCACCACCCCTTAGGATGAGAATACTATGCCCTTTTAGGGTTTAGTTTACTGTGCCTCTGTCTAGTAGTGACACAGAGATGACCCCCAGGGTAAACCTACGATCTCCCATCCACTCGTCAAGATTTCCCTTGAATAGAGTTAGTGAGGGGCTCTGCCTAACATGGATTGGGATTCTGTTCCAGAGTGTAGGGAGCCTCTGGGTTATGAATCTGTCCCTCCAGCACGTCATATTTATTTCTGTGTTGAGGTTTAAGTCTCTTGCTTTTGTGGCGCTGATGGATTTGGATTTTCTGAGGTGGAGCATGTCCATTAATTCCGGATTGGACATGGCCTTGTACATCAGGCACAGATCACCTCTGAGTAGGCGGTATGCGACTGAATAGAGCTGGAGTTTTTTCAGTCGGGCAGCATATGACATATGTTTAAGACCCTTTATCCTCTTGGTGAGGAACTTTTGGGGTCTTTCCAACTGCTGCAGGTGTCGGGTAAGATACATCCCAAATGGGGCATTGTACTCAATCATTGGCCTGATAAGAAAAGAGTACAGGGGCACAATGACCTCTCTTGATCTAGATGTGAAACCCTTCATGATAAGGTGGGCAATATAGAAGGTCTTCCTAACCACTTTGGCAATGTGAGTGTCAAATGAGAGGTTACTGTCAACCTGGGTCCCTAGGTCCCTGATTACCTCTTCCATACTTAATGGATTACCACCTATGTGGTAATTTGTGGGTACCTTGTTTTTCCCAAAGGGTATGACTATACATTTTTTGGCGTTCAGCTTAAGGCCATGGCTCTGGCACCAATTATCCATTTCTATGAGGCCTCTCTGAAGGATGTTTGTGTCTGCTGGAGTATCAATTATGGCCCAGTTTGCAGTCATCTGCGAACTTTGTCAGCCACAATCCTCCTATGTTTGCCTGTACCTCGGAAAAATAAATGCCAAACAAGAGGGGTCCCAGGACTGAGCCCTGTGGGACACCGCTTGTGACTGGCTTAGAGTCTGACATAGCTCCAGCAACTCTGACCCTGTGGGTTCTGTCCTTGAGCCAGTTTGCAACCCATCTTGTGACATATGGGTTTACATTTAAGCTGGTGAGTTTGTCTATGATGCCCGAGTGGGGTATTGTGTCAAAGGCTTTTGCAAGGTCAAGGTAGGCTGTGTGAACTGCCTTACCCTCATCAATGGCCTTAGTGACTGTTT
This sequence comes from Protopterus annectens, assembly GCF_019279795.1. NCBI lineage: Eukaryota > Metazoa > Chordata > Ceratodontiformes > Protopteridae > Protopterus > Protopterus annectens. The sequence continues at coordinate 150,466,219 of NC_056737.1, read as the reverse complement.
CAAAAAAGTCGACCAAGTTCAAAAGGCAGGATCTGCCCTTGACAAAGCCAAATTGGGTAGGATCCAATGTCTGTACGTCCCCAATGTCTTTGTTTATGAGTTTCATAATGATCCTCTCCATAGCTTTGCAGACCAGGCTCGTCAAGCTTATGGGGTGGTAATTTCCAGGGTCCATAGAAGCACCGCCTTTGTGAAGTGGCACCACTGTTGCCGTACGCCACTCTCTGGGTATGTATCCTGTAGTAAGGCTAAGATTAAACAGCAACCTTATGTGTGGGTTTAGTTCCTCTTGGAGTTCATGTAGTACACAGCCTGGGACACCGTCCGGTCCCATTGATGCTGTGTTTTTAGCTTTAGAGAGGGCGGCTCTCACCTGGGCATCTGAGATGTTAGGGAGGCTACACTCTGCTGGGATAGTTATTTCTCCTTTTGGGGGGGGGAGGAGAAATTTGCACTGAACCTGTCTGCCAGAATGTTGGCAATGTCAGTGGGTTCAGTGTATTTTGTGTCATTTTGGACTAACTCTGAGCATATCTGGGAGTTTCCACCCAGGTTTCTAACATAGCTAAAGAAGGCCTTGTGATTGTCTTTTGCGATTTTTCTCTCAAAGTTGGCCTTGGATGATTTTATGAGTGATCGTAGTTTTTGCTAGTACTGATCAGAGATGCCTTCCCTTTTAAGGATTTTGCTCTGTCATGTAGTAGCTTCCTCCTCCTGTTGTAAAGTTTGTTTATGGCTGGGGTCCACCAGACCGGCCTGCCTTTGGGGGGAATGGGTCTTGGTTTTATTTGGGATTGCATGATCCATGCATTCTTGAAGGTGCCCGTAGAAGGCATTTGCAAAGGATTCAGCAGTGTGGGTTGTGGTTTCCACTGGCCCAGGGGCCTTGAAGGATACCACTCCAGTCTAAAGAAGTGTGAAGTTGGCTTTTGAGAAGTTCTTCACTGTGGTCTTTTGTGCGGGGGGGGGGGGCGGGATGTGGATTTCCAGTGAGATTAATTTATGGTCTGATCTTACCAAAGAGGGATATACTTCCAGTGTGGAGCATTTTGTCCCCATGTTTGTGATGATCAGGTCTAGTATATTGTCTCCTCTTGTGGGAATGGTGACTAGTTGTTCCATTGCATTTGAGTTTATGAATTCTAAGAACCTTTGGGCTAGGGTGTTGGGGCTTGAGTAATGTTCCCAGTCTATGTTTGGTTAGTTGAAGTCTCCCAATATGATGGTATTTGGAGAGACATTCATACTCTCCAGTGTCTTCAGGAAGGCTGTGTGGGGTTCCTGAGTTTGAGAGGGTGTTCTGTAGCATGCTACAAACTGTAAGGCAGTTTTGCCTGTGGTTAGTTGCACCTGGATGGTCTCCGATGCTTCGTGCATTGCCACTAACCTGGAGGTGTGGGTATCTTTGATGAATATGGATACTCCCCCTCCTTTTGTGGTTCGGTCCAAGTTTTGGGGCCGGAAAGCATGATATGAGGTAAAACATGATAGTGCTGGGGTGCTCTCAGGAGCCTTGAACCAGGTTTCATTCACAGCACAGACATCGATGTTCTCCATACTGAGGAGGGCTTCGAGGGCATGCATCTTGAGGTTTAGACTTCTGGCATTGAGCAGCATTACCCTTAGTTTTTTTTCACTTGTGTTTTCTAGGGAGGTAGGTTTGTCATTTGAGCCTTGTCTAAAAAAGGCACTATGGGGGTGGCAAGAGCCTTGGCCAATATCCGGAAGCCCAGGGGTGACAGGTGCAAGCCATCCTCTTGAAGCAGCGTGGCTTGTCAAGCATGTCATCCCAAGCAGACAGACATTAGATCCCCTTAGAATGACACCAGTAATTAAGCCAATTGTTAAAACTGATCATTTTGTCTTTGTACTGTGGCATCATTCTTGGAGAGGGTAAGATGCTGCTCAGGGTCAGGGTCATACCGGCCAGGGCTACATAATCAGAGAGCTCCTCTATGTCTCTTTTCATGTAGTCCAGGGAGGTACGTCTCAGGTCGTTCACACCGGCATGTACAATGACATAAGAACTTTCCAAACATTGGACCAGGCCCAATTCGGGGTTGTCAAAGGGAGGTCTTGCCTCTTCAGTCTTTTGGACTTCTTTGAGAAAGTTATCAGGGCCATGGATGTGGGTAAAATGGTACACACCACTTATGCAGACCTGGCAAAAGCTTTCAACATAATCCCGCACACTGAGTTAGGCATAAACCCCTATATCATCAGAAGGACAGCAAACTGGTTCACTGACAGGACACGTGTTGTTCAGATAAATGAATTCACCTCTGATAAGAAAACTGTTACTAGCAGTCCCACAGGGATCAGTGTTGGGACCCCTCCTATTTGGTATATACTTCTCTGAAGTGAAGCCCAATGTCAGGGGCCTCTGGCAAGCCAAGTTTGCTGATGAATGTAAAATGGGAGCAATCACCGAATCCCCAAATGATGTTGACATCCTACTAACAGGCCTAAAAATAACAAACAACTGCTGCCAAAACCATGGTCTGAGACTAAATACTAAAACATGCCTAATCATACCCTTTGGTAAATCAGATATCCCTGCAAATTTTAATGTTGATAGCACAACCCTAAAAGTAGATCCAGTGGTGAGGGACCTAGGAACACAGATTGATAGTAACCTAAAGTTTGACCACCAGGTAGCTACAGTAGTGAGGAAATCCTTCTGTGGGGCTTAAATTATCAGTAAAGGCATGGCATCAAGATCAAAGGAAGTCATAGTGCCAGTGTACTCAACCCTCATCAGGCCCATAATCAAGTGCAATTGTCCCATCTGCATGTACCTAACCAGGCACTTAAAGCAACTGGAGCAGCCCCAGAGATTACTCACTGAAAAAATACAAAGCATAAGAAACATGTCTTATGCAGTCTGACTATCCCTTTCCTCCATCTCATATCATTTATTGAGAGGTGACTTATGGCTGACCCAAGAGGCATTCTCTGATACATCCTTGATGAAAATGCTACATAATTGCAAGAAAAATATACAAGGGTTACACGTTCCATGGACCTGAACCTTACTTGTGATTCTAACAGAACTTAATAGAGAGACAGATTCAAATCCCAAAAGCTACCTCTTCTATGGAATAAACATCTCACCTTTGTAAAACAAAGCCCATCCCTCACTCTCTTCCAAAAGAGTTTGGATAAATGGGTGGGGAACTGAAAATTCACTCCTGGGATACTGCCCATGTCTCTTATGGATAGAGGCAGTCTGTAGAATGACTCAGAGCTCCAAAACACAAAGATCCACTACCCTGATACTACCCCATCCCATATATGGGGAATTAAGATACAATATTATCATATCCTGGTTATTATTGGCTAGACTTGTAAAGGCTCTTGTGCCATTAGTCTAGTTAGTAATTACCTGTGAACCTATGAACAAAATAAAGAATGCACAAATTTCTAAGCACACAAAACCTAGACAGTACCTACACTGAACAAACACCTACCACTTCACATTCAGTTTAATTTACGTACCTTTAAAATGCTTTTGATAAACATGCTATTCAACACTGCAGACTGCACACAGATACGGATATATACATATGGATATTTTACGTATAACAGTTCACCCTGCTAAATGGTACACTGAAGACACTGAGGTGTACGTTACAGTCTAAAAGGACAGATATAAAAATTAAAGATTGCAAAAGTGGTGCTGACTTCTCTGCTGAAGATTTATTTTCTAGCCTCCAGAGCTGATATATATTATACCAAACTATAAGAATTTGTTTGCAGACAGAATATGTGCTGTATGGATACATTAAAGCTCTAACGTGAAGGAATAATATCCTTCAGAGTTTTCAGATTTGTACACTAAAGAACCTCCATGAGATCTCTTACAAGATTTGGATACAGCGTTCTAAATCCTTTACAGACTAGAGTTGCATTGGCAGGATTAAAGAGATGCCACTATCACTGATATGGCTGCAGATGTCACAAAGCTGACCGTGTGCTGCAGTAATTTTACAGTACTGCAACCCCTGGAAGGGACCATCCATAAGTAGGTAGTAGGTAAGCAGCCCAGGAGACCATTAAGGAGCCTAACTCAAAATCCCACTTGCCCCCAAGCAAAGTCTGATTAAGTGATGTGCTCAGTGTCATAAAGCATGCAAATGAGGCCTGAGGGAATCAAACCTTGTACCACAGAAAGCAGCTTCTTATCAACTCATAGTCTTAATTTGTTGTGCAAATTACCAAAAAGGCATCCAGGAAGCTTGAATGATGAGCCCTCTTTTCACCCAAACTACTGATCTCACCACCTTTTGGTATAGGCATGTCAACCTTTATAAGATAAGGTAGGACACACTAGTAAGTTTGTGATGAAAAAAAGAGAACAGAAAGTGCAATTTGTCATTTTGCAGCAGTGTCTTGTACTGCATAGTTTCCCTATGTTGTAAGTAGATTTTTTTGGTGGGTGTCCACAGAATGTGGGTGATGCAGTTGATTTGATGAGAAGACGTGCATATCACTCTGCTCTTCACTTTGAGGCTCATCTGAAGAGGCATGCACTAGTTTTATCTGTACTGAAGTAAATGTTCTTGGGCTTTGGATACTGTTCAAGCATATGTGGGGGGAGGTTGAAAATTAGACTGATTTTTATTAGAAATTGGGCTTGAAGAGGCTAAGAAAGTGTCATTCAAGTACTTGACTTTTCCAATCATACTACATTTTTCACAGATATTGACATCGGTAGTGGTGGTGGTGCTGCGGTAGCGTTGTCGCCTCACAGTAAGACGCTGTCCGGTTCGATTCTCAGCTAGAGCGTTTTCTGCGTGGAGACATGCGTTAATGGGCATACCTTCGTTGAAGGTTGTGCATCAGACCTGGCAAGCCGGTACGTAAAAATCAACTGCCAATCATTAGCGGACCGGAGTTCCGCTGTGGCGACCCCTAACCGGGAAAAGCCGAAAGACACAAACAAACAAACAAACAGATATTGACATCGGTCAGTCATATACGTACAAAGAGAAAACAGCATTTAAATCATAAACTCTAAGTAAAAAGAGTATTGTAAATCTACCATCTACCCCCCCCCCCCCCCGGCAGCAAATGACTGCCCAGTTTTGTAGTGATTGTTACTAGACTTCTGCTATATAACCATTAAAGTATAGAAGAATGTTATAAACATCTTTAGTGAAGCAATTAATTCCTAGAAGACAAATCAGGGGGAGTCATAAGAGATGATAAACTTTACCAAAAATGCTGGCAGCTTTACAACTGAAAGTGACTGATGTCACTGATTCAAGTACCATGCAAACATAGTGTGTGTGCCACATAAACCAAATGTCACTGTGTTACATTATTTCTACCCAAATGGAGTGACAAATGACAGAAGCAGTGCTAAATGGTTGAAAATGTTATATTAATTAAATTAAAGATTGTTGGTATGGATCTTTAACAAAATGAGCTGGCCTTTTCTGAGGCAGACACTTCATATGGGACATTCTTCATTATTTCAGTTGGAAATTCAATTTCATATTTGGGTTGCTTTTTTATCAGTTTTATTGCACTCTTACCCATAACAAAATGAAAACTATGAGGTTGTTTCTATTTTCTAATTTATTCATGAAATTGTTTATGTTGAACACATAACATCCAAATTAGGGTACCCTCCTAGAGATAAAACCATAAAAACAGATTCTAACATGAAAATTCCTTATTTACAGTTACCTGCTTCTAACTTACTGGCATGTATTAATCAGTTTAAAACTTCTGGTTCCTAAAGTGCTTTTACATCAGACTGATTACTGAATGGTAAGGTAATGTAGGGTACAAAATCTCATAGAATTGTTCTTTTTTTTTTTTTGTATTTGTAAAGGTTGTACAACGCAACTGCCCAAACTTCACCATTTCATTTCACTCCAACTATTTCAGCTACCACTAAAGGTACCTGCATTTTTATAGCTCAAGATTTCCTGTGGTAGTCTGTTCTTACTATTCACTGTTCTTTATAAGCATTGTACGCTGTAATATACTGGGTGAAGTTTTTCTTTTCTTTCTCTCTCATTTTTTTTTTTGTCAATATGAAAGTCACTGGCCTTTATTCTTTCCCTCATTTTGCTCTAAATGCCCTTTATCACACTGCTCCAAACTACTTTATATGCCCATGTCATGTCCCCCCTTTTCTTTCTTTCTAACAAAGTAAAAGGGTTTTCATTTCCACTCTGTTTTCACACCCATTATTCTTCAGCTCTTTGTTACCAGGTGGTCTTTTTCTGGAACTTCTACCAGACTGACTTCTTTCTCTCATTAACGGCACCAAAGCTGTACACAATAGTTCACAACTGTTTAATAAAAACTGTGCAGACTGATAGTGCAATCCATTTATTTATTAAGTCTGTCTTCTCAAGGTACATACCAACAACTTAGATATGGGGATAGTACCTAGAGGTCTTCGCATAGTAAAAATGTCTACATATAGTAACAAATATCCTGACCTGCTTAAAACATGGCAAGAACTGAATTTAAAATTCAGCAGTGATTACATGAGACTTGTGAATTAATTTTTTAAGAGTATAGAGATGGGGTTGTCAGCGGAGATTGATATTTTGGAAAACTGGATAGTCCTCTTGTCTGATTTTTCAACAGTTGAAAATGGGTTTACCAATATGATTGAAAAGCTAAAAATTATTTAACAAATGTTAACAGCAGTAAAGAAGCATACGTTTCAAACAGATCTGGATGACTTTAAAAATTCTCAGCTTTTTCATTGGCCTAAGAATAAACAATGTAATAGGATAACCCCATCATCTGGAATCACTTCTGGTTCTGAAACTCCAAAGTGCAGCAATGCTGTGAAATATTTAGTTCATTTTGAACAGATTGTGAATGAAGAAAGTTCTCATAGTGAGAATACCGAGCAAAATGTTACTAAAGGAAGAGAAGTCATGATACCAGGGAGTGAAATGATGGATTGTTTTAGCACTGCAAGTTACTATACAGCTTCCTATTCAAGTTCAAGACAGGGTAAACGACCTATGTGTACATGAGGGAGAAGTTGCAGAAGAAACAGTCATCTAGAAATGGGTCCAGTAACCAGGAGACAATTCCTATCAACAGGTAAGAAGTCATAAAAACTGTTGTTAACCTCTCAACACTTTCTTTTACTGAAAATGAACTCTTAATCTTTGATAAAAGCTTGACATTTGTTCTCTCTCTGTGATGTCCCCACACTGGGCCACTAATCAAGGAGCCTGAATCCTCACCACTGACACTGGTGAGGGAAATGCACTTGGAATACAAATGGATACCCTCAATATTTCCAAATGTAGACCTCTCTGCATCAAGCAAAATGTCCCTTAAGAGCACATAGAGAACACACTCAGTCCAGGGTCTGGATCTCTCTATCTGTCTCCCTCCCTCCAGGTCCCCAATAAGACTCCCCACTGGCACATTTGTAGTGTTAGGTCCTCAGCTGAGTGTCCAAGCCAAGACCTCCAGCAGCCTCTCTGTAAACCAGTGCTTGGTGTCCCTGCTCCAAGTAGCTGACACACACACACACACACACACACACACACACACACACACACACACTGTGAGATTTGATTTAAACACACATACACATACACAGACACACACACACGCACACACACACACACACACACACACACACACACACACACACACACACACACACACCTGGGAAAGGCTGGCACAGACCGTATGCAATCTAGATCTAAAATCACTTTATAAAACTGATCTTCTGTTCAAATCAATAACATTACTATTAGACTCATTGTGTAAGCATTGCTTTGCAGGAACACAAACCCCCTAACACCCCCCCCCAACCATATGGTAGTGAAGCCCTCCAAACACTTCAAACTTATATATGGCCAAACGAACTCAAGGACACCCAGAGGAAGAGGCTGAGGGAGAGGGAGAGGGAGGGGGAGAGGCAAGGGAAGATCACAAGGACGGAGACGCTAACCACCAGACAACACTTCTGTTCCCTCCCCCACCCAGGACATTTTCAACCTCTCACAACTTAAGCTGGATGAACAAAGCAAAGCAGTATTGAAAAAAGGACTAAACTTTATTCTGACCCAAAGGGTCTCCATCACAAACATAGTGCTGAAACTATTTTGCAGAAAACTGTACTTTAAACAAGGTATTAAAAGCAATATGTTTTTTAATGAGAAAGGGTCCTCAGACAACCAAGGGTACGACGTTCAATATTTAGGGACCACCAGCCCAAGCTGCCAGCCAGGTACAGGCTCCACTCCCCCACAAAGGAGTATCACTTTCCCAGACCAGACGTTACCTCCTTCCTGTCCAATATGTGGAAGGGTCTGACAGTGATACCAACAGCCCACCGAGGAGAAGAAGCAGATTTAACCCTCCTCTGAATAAAACCCTCAGTATCTTCTCCAAGGTTTGCGAGAATGGAATCAGAGCCTCCCTGGAAAATAAACCATGCTCCAAGTGGTTTAACCTCTCAACCCTTGAGAGAAAAGCATTACAACAGCAGCTCAAAAATGAGCCAAGCATTACTATCATGAAGGCCGACAAGGGAGCTGGTATTGTTCTAATGGACACCAGTACTTATATCGACAAGATGGAGGCCACACTTTCCAACACAGCATACTACAAAGCTCCGTCCCCAGAGACAGTTGACCTAAGCTTTTTAAACATAGACAAAGCATTGGTTGACCTCTATCGAAAGACTTTATCTTCGACTGGGAGTTAGATTTCATGACAGTACCATCTCCCCAAATCAGGAAAATGTCTGGGATCCCAAAAACAGACAAAGACCCAAACAACTCACCCTTGAGACACATAGTGGCACCTAAAAAGACCTTAAAGACTCCTGGGAATTCCTAAATGCTATCCACCAGCTACACTCAATTACAAACCACAGCACCCTTGTCACACTGGACATAGTGGCACTGTACCCCAGTATCCCCACCAACAGAGGCTTGACAGTGTGGGAAAATACCTAGCCAACTGCACCCAAACCCCACCACACCAAGTCTAAACATAGATTTCACTACTAGAAATAGTACCAGAAAATAACTTCTTCTCTTTTAACAGCCGGATCTACCAACAACTCCAAGGGGTGGCTATGGGAGCCAAAATGGCACCAGCATACACCAACTTAGTCCTAAGATGGTGGGAGATGGACATCCTCACCAACCTTGCTGGGTTTGAGTCCACCAGTCTATATAAACACTATATAGATGATATAGTTTTCCTCTGGGAAGGACCTCCCCAAGGAACTCGATTCCTTTCTAGACAGAATCAACCACAGCATAGACTTCTTGGACTTTACCCTCTCAGGCAAAGGGAATGAAGTCCAGTTTCTGGATGTCACGCTGTCCCTAGACCCAGTCTCCAAAAAAATTTCCTCCAACATGCACAGGAAGCAAATGTTCCGCAAAAACTACCTCAACTACACCAGCCACCACCTTTTCTTCATGAAGAAGAACATAGTAAAGGAGCAATTTGTGCGGTTAAACCGCATGGTCAGTGAAGAGGAAATATTCATACAAGAATGCCACTTCCTAGCCAAGCTCTTTATTGGCAAGCACTACCCCGTGGAACTGATCAACAGTGTCCAGAGGGAGATCTCAGATAACAGACTCCTCAGATACCCTCCAATATTAGGATATGGGTTCCACAACACGAAAAGAAACACAGCCCCCAAAGACAACACCATATTCCCTCTGCCAATTTCCCTGGACTTGAAATCCATCAGAACTATACTGACAAACAACTGGGAGATCATTAAAAGCAGCTACGAACTGCAAAAAGCACTGGGACCTTCCCCAGCCTTCAGCTACAAGAGACCACTATCTCTTAAGGCTATGTTTGACACAGCTCCCCCAACCACCACCCCTAATGCTCAGAGGCCTCCAGTCATGTATGGCTGTGGCAAATGCATCTGCTGCCAGTACATAGCCAAAGGGGAATACTTCACCCTAGAATCTCCTAGGCACATTTTCACCTTCCAGCAAACATTCGACTGCAACACTATCTGTGAGCAATGTAGACCCTACTATGCAGGCAAAACAGTAAGAAAACTAAGTGACCGAATCAAAGAACACTACCAAGCCATTAGAAACCAAGATACTAAAATGTTCTAGCAAAACACAAATATACCAGCCCAGTTTGCACTAAATTCCTCTTCATAATCCTGGACAAAGTCACCATCCCCCATGGTGATACCAACCCCAGCTGGAAGTCAGAGAACTTAGATGGCAGGAGAAATTCCTGGCTGACATGCCCCCCAGGATTGAATGGGAACCTAAATGTAAAAAGCTTACTAAAATGGATCAGATAAGGCGGACCTAAAGCTTACTAAAATGGATCAGATAAGGCAGACCTAACCCCTCCCTCTCAATAGCCAGAGAAAAGTCTTAAATGCATGAACCTGCAAGAAGAAATTCGACCATGTAATACTACCTAACGAATGAAAGTGCTCAAATACCTTATGATGTTTTTATTTTCTTGAATAAAGCTTTGTAAAATTTGAGTCATAATTCCATATTTCCTCCAGATTAAAAGTCAAAAGGTTTTTACTCTCATGGTTACAGTGTACTCTAACCTTTCAGCAGTTAGTACCAATATATATATATATATATATATATATATATATATATATATATATATATATATAGATATAGATATAGATATATATATATATATATATACACACACACACACACACACACACACACACACACATTTACATATATATATATTTATATATATATATATATATATTTATATATATATATATATATATGGTTCTACCTGACTTCGTCGACAGCTGAGAAGACCGACATCGGAATCCGGAGCTCCAGAAGATCAGAAGAAGACCGGCCTTGAATCGCGGGTTGCAGAACATCGACAATGCAGAAGACCGACACGACGGATGACAACACCAACGCCGAGGATGCCGACATGGGGAAAGGCTGTGTGAGTATGCGGTAGTGACGGACGTTAGGGTGCGAGGCAGGTAAGTGTGGAGATTGACGGTCTGTGGGGATAGGGGTGGGTTAAGTGAGTTAGGGTTAGGGAGCGATAGGGGTGGGTTAAGTGAGTTAGGGTTAGGGAGCGATAGGGGTGGGTTAAGTGAGTTAGGGTTAGGGAGCGATAGGGGTGGGTTAAGTGAGTTAGGGTTAGGGAGCGATAGGGTGGGGTTAAGTGAGTTAGGGTTAGGGAGCGATTGGGGCGGGTTAAGTGAGTTAGGGTTAGAGAGCGGGTAGGTAAGTGTGCGATAGTGACGGACCTTAGGGTTAGGGTAAGGTTTAGTGTGGGCTTGTAAGGATTTTGGTGTGCTTGTGTTGTGTGTGTGGTTTGTGGAATGGGGATGTGTTTTGTTTTGTATGGGGTTTCGTGTTTGTGTACCGTCGGTTATTTCGTTGTCGGTTATGTGTGGTTTCGTGTTTATGGACTGTCGAATATGTGGTGTCGGTGATGTGGTTGTCGGTGTTGTGTGGTTTCGATTATGTCAGGTAGAACCATATATATATATATATATATATAAACAAACTCAACTGTCACTCAAAACACAAAGAAAAATCTTCTAAAACAAGTGGCAAACAGTTGTCAGCATTTTGATCCTTGGTGTCTTAATTGTAATACCTGATACAAAGGGACTTTCTGCTCAGCAGCCTGTGGAAAAAAACTGTTTTATTCTGTTATGATTTATATTTGTATTGTATTTTCTATTTTTACATGTTTTAATATCTTTTTTATTCTAAATTTCTGTCTTGGATAACTCAACAAAGCTGAACCTCTGACTTGTAAAATAAAGAAATCTGCACTTGTTCATCCCTTGTCCTTGTTTTAGCTTCAAAACATCATTTTACTAGCAGTGGTGGATGTGCTGTTTTTCTTTTTCTGTTGCACATTCCTTTTTAACTACATTCATGTTTTTGTTTTATTTTTATTTTTTCTCTACTTCTGCCTTGTATTTTTAACAACTCAAATATCACAATGTTATCCACTAAACTAGCACATCATGTCTTAGCCTTATAGTACTTTTCTACATTCTCTTCCTTGATTATATTTTTGTATAATTAGTGTTTTTGTATATCAGTGAAATTATAATTATTTTTAATGTTTATTTTTTAGCATGGGCCTATATTGTCATGTAGCTGCTGCTCTGCTTTTCTAAAATTATAAATCTGAAATCCTATATTTCTTTAGTTTCAAACAATGACCTTCATTTTTCTATGCATCTGCATGTGTATAAGTGTTTAAATCTGAGGTTTTCACAAATTTTACAAACTTTGTCTCTTGCCTTGTATAATAGCAGTGCTTTTAGTCATGCATCTGCTGAGTTTAGATGTTTAGTGCAGTAACATAATTTTAAAATTTGGACACCCAGATTGTCCACTGTGTGTTCTATATGATATGCATTCTTGTTCTTTGTTTTGTTTTGTATAAAATATACTTTGCTCTACTTTATATTTCTTTAACAGTTGACTTATCTGATTGGTATTTCTTATTGAATCCAATTTTTGCCCTTATTTCTTGAGTCAAGACATTTCTATCAGCTTTACAAACATGCATAATTTTGCTTTTAAAATCAGTGGGCTATAAGGTACCCAAGACAATTTTTAATATATGTGGTAATTTGGTAAATTGCTACTTGCATCATCAGTTTGCCTTGTTTTTATGTCTATTTGCTTGAATCACTTGCTCAAACACTAACATATAATTGTTATGCTGTAGCACTGTAATGCTGCAACAAACAAACAAATACTTTATCAAATAAAGCAAGACCAGGATTTTAATATTCATGAGATTAATGGACTAAGACATCTTTAGGGACAGTAAGTCATATATACATATATTTGTTGTATAATTGTTTCTTCACGCTGCTGACTCATAAATTTAAAATGTATTAGAAACAACCTTCAGTTTTAGAATAGAACTAAGGTACAAACCACCAGAAGTTCAAACATATTAGCTAAATCGCTAATATAAGGGCTTTCTTTACCATGTTTACTATTAAGCTTTTAGCTTACAACTTCAAGGAATTACACACATTGCTCAATACTTATTTCTAGGACATCAAATCCAGAACCCATGAAGATGCTTGCAACACAAGCAACCAGCTCAGGGTGCTTGCAAAGCACATCTCTTGCCACTAGGTTGTCAGATGAACATCTGTCTTGCAAGAGCATTCATGCTTACTGTGCACGTCTGTCAATGATGAGTTGTGACTCTCAGCTTTTACACTCAAAAGTCATGGATGGTGTCACTGACACCAACAGTCAAAAGGCAACTGCCATCCCGTGTGTCACCAGAGTATGTGAAGGACATGGGCTATGGACTTTGGATCAGTTCCACTATATAAGATACGTCTGCTGAACACAAGACAATGGTCTATTAAGTAAAACAACTGGTACCCTACAGGGTAAAGTAAAGAAAAGTGCACACAAATCTAATTCATTAACCAATTCAACAAATGTGACCTCAGGCCAAGAGCATAAAGGAACATGTACAGATATCTTGTGCATGGACTTCCAACATGCACACCGAGACTAGGTATGTATATTGATCACTTTCAGAGCTGAATCACTATCCTAGCACCCCTGGAAATTTCTCAACACTGTCTCTGTGAACTTCAGTGTTTTGTAGTGTTCCTTATCCCTGGTAACTGCTTTGCATAGAAATTATTATTCACACTTACATGCGTGCGCGTGCACACACACACACACACACACACACACACACACACACACACACACACACACACACACACACACACACTCACTCACTCACTCACTCTCTCTCAGGAAAGACTAGTAGAATTGGTCAATTCCCTACAACTTTCTACTACACATGTAGTACTACAATGACTCTAGACAGGACTAGAGACCCAGACATACCAGTTACCATCCAGGCTTTACTTTAGCCAAATATAAAGTATAAAAAATAATATTTTTCACTGGTAGTAATCTCAAGAGATATGGCAAAACTAGAGATGGATGCCACAGCTTTATCAGCGTACAGTGCTAAATAATGAAAACCCTCTTCTAAGATGACAAATAACAGTAATTTCTATATTAATAATACATGTCAGTCATACAAGATTAAAAGTAGAACAATACATCTCTGCTTAAACAATAAATAAACCATAGCTGATGCAGACTAAACATGGTGGTCAAAACAATGTACAGAGTAAGAAAAATAACCGTAATTTATATAGACAGAATGTGTACATAAAACACCTCATCTACACCTAAATAAATATCCTAGTTATCATAATGAAGCTGTACTGAACCTTAACTATGCTAAGCTTACTGATGTGTCATTAGGATCCCATCAAATTTAAGACTAAATTGATTCCTGGTTTCAGGTTTGTGTGTGTGTGTGTGTGTGTGTGTGTGTGTGTGTGTGTGTGTGTGTGTGTGTGTGTGTATATATATATATATATATATATATATATATATATATATACTTTTCAGTTCATTACACACACACATATATATATATATATATATATATATATGTGATGAATTTTCAGATTGCATAATATCCGTTACTCAGAAAAACAGGTGTAATTGCAATACTTTCTATCCCAAACAATGAACTAACAATAAACATCTATTAACTGTTTGCACATTAATGACAGCTTCTGCTTACAATTCTGGAAAGCTGCTTCTTTGAAGTATACTATACTTGTATGTTTTTACCATTGCTTTTCCTGTCTCCAACAAACCCTTGCATATGCCATTATATGAGAGCAATTGAGCCCTTCTAGAGAAACTGTAGTAAGTTTCTTCTACCCTGGAATTGCCCTTATACAATACTTACAGTGCAATTAGCACCATTTGAATCAAATAATTATACATACTAATGAAATCAGAAGTCTTGCTGCATTAAGTACTTTTATTTCTATGTATATCAAGCTTCAATAAATCCTTTCTAGAAATATTGATTCTGATAACACATTACTGATTGAAAGTCACATTATATATAAATACCACAATTGTAGTCTATAGAAAATGGAAAACAGTGGCAGCTGTTTCAGTCTATTTTTACAACCTAGACCATGTACTTTTGCTGTTTAACAAGATGTTGTAACATAGTATAACTAGGTAACTGTCCAGCAGGCAAGCTAAGTCAGGAAAAGTAGGATAGCCTGGTACTGTGGCACTGGTCTAGGGCCCAATAGTGAAATAATAACTTTTGGTTAGAATGGGAGTTGAGATAGTAAACAGAGTATTGGGTTCTGTCCCATTAAGTCTTAATGCCTGGGTTTCCTGGTGAGAACATATCTGAATTGTTACCTGATGGTATTTAAAAGGGAAGGCAAGCTCAACATGATAGAAGTCACTGGAAGTCCAAAGGGTCTGGAGCATTTACTTATGGATGTATTTGTCATGAAGAAAGAGACTGTCCGAGGCAAACATAATCATATCCAAAGCAGGAGTCCACTGGAGTATTTGCATTTATCAGTAGGGCTGGAGGATTAGAGAATTCGGAAGTTAAGTGTGTTATAATGGAAGGACTTTGGGATCCAGCTGGCTCATTGCAGCTAAGTTGGTGACAGACTTCTAAATCTTTAGTGGGGTAATATAGACTGTTCCTAGAACCAATGCTTGCCAGTTATATTATGGAGGAGCAGCTGCATTTTACACATTCTTTTTTTTTTTGTTTGTTTTTATGGCTTCATGCATAAATGCACTGCTTAGAAAAACGGTTAAGCTGTATGAATAATCATGTGCAGTTGCTGTACCCTCAAATGCAGCAACTGGAGCTTACTTTTTCTTCCATTTCAAGTTTATTTTTTGTTGCCATCTTTCCTGCTTATTCTCTCATCAAACGTAAGCCTGTTTAACATTCTGGCAATGAACTCCCCTGGAAGAAACCACATTTGCTAATTGACAAAAGCATTACATCATAAAGAGGAAGAAGCCTTCTATTGCAAGACTGGACTTAAAAGACATGTATAAATTGAAATTAGAACATTTCAGTACGGTCAGTGATACACTCAATGTAAAGTTTATTACTTCAAAGACATTTGCACTGCATGTGATATGCTTTGATTAAAGGTTCAATCTAGAATGTATTCAACATGTTCTGATGAAAGGTTTATCTACCAGTATACTCAAATCCTTAATGCAACCAATATAACATGTTACTGCAATGGAACTGATAAAACACTATTATTACGCAAAAAAAATCACTATATGTTTTATGCTATGTGTAGTATACCTGTCTGCTAAGTCATCATCATCATCTCCCTTTTTACCCATTTCTAAGTGGTTGGGGAATGACATAAATATTAGTCAATGTGACCGCACCATATAGGGGCAATGTTTATACCACCGAGTGGTTAGCTGTGACTAAGTCTATAAGATATTTCTGTAATACCAAACTACATTTAGAGAAAGTAGTAGTGATATCTGGCAGGCAGTGTGGAGGATTAAGGCAACAAGTTGTTAATGATCTTTTCCTATATTCCAGGGTTCAAGTCTCTCCGCCTCTGTTTGCTGACTGTGCGACTCTAAATAAGTCAATTAACCACATATTACTCCTGGATTGCTCCAGAAAAGGGAGACGTGTCCAGTAGGTTTACCTGGTATATTTAACAAAATAAATAATGTAAAGGATTCCTAACTTACACTCGATAATGTTATTCATGATCTAGATATAGTCAGTAGTTTTAGTATCCAGAAGGAAGAGAACAAACAATACTGAGCCCAGCACCGACTCTACCGGTGTGCAGCTGGATATTTTCCTTGAAGATGGATACAAACTCTTTTTGTCTTGCTCATTTCAACCATGAGTGAGTTGTGGATCCATCCAATTAAGTAAGGATTATTTTTCAGTCTTTTACCTCTACAAGTTCACATTGAGATAGGTTCAGTATTTCTAGTTTGCAAGTACCATCTGTCAGCAGGAAGACAAGCAATGTAATCAGATAAGTAAATCATTGCGATATCTATAGAATGGATTTGAATAACCATGACATTTTCAAGAACTCTGATGCATACCTGATATGCATAACTAAATTAAATAACAATAATTACCATTCTATGCAAATTTTGCTGATTTTATCAAACTTTTATCTGGAATACTTTACCACTTTATCGCTTCATCAAGAATAAGAAGCCTGTGACAGTTATGTTCAATTTGCAACAGAGACACCCCATATTCCAGGACCAAAATGGTGTTGGAAGGTCCTTGTAGGGGAAGGAGTACCTCTGACCATCTTTTCATGTCTCAGGTGGAGGTCTGGGTTTGAATATTACTTAGCTATTGCCCACAGGCTGCCGCTCAGCTGCATAAATAAAGGATTAAGTCAAAGTACACAGCATGCTGGGAGGGACATATGCTTGCAAATTCATGCACACAGACCACATTGACATCACTGCATGCAAAGGTAATGGGCGGGGTTAATAGTACAACTGGCAGGAAAAACCCTAACCTACCATGGGAATGCATCTTACTGGGATGTCCCTATTTCTTATTTTCCTGCAACATAGGTTGAGGAAGGGCATCAGGAAAAGGTTGATGATACTGGATGGGAATGAGAGGTTATTCAAACTAACTGTACAAGAAAAACATATTATGTGTATACACAGTGTTAGTGCAGTTGGCTTACCAGGATAGTAATTAACTTATGAAATGGTTGGTCATTACATGCCAAAATAACATTTAAAATGATCAGTGCCTTAAGTGTATACTTCTGTAGTCCATATGTCTGATTACATTTTTACTATTCCAGTTTCTTAATTTCATATTAACACCAAAACAAATAGCTTTAAATGATCCCTTAACTTTCTACCAGATGCTGTTTGTAGGTGCTCTTAATTCCACCACTAAGTTTTAGTTTTTGTATTACAGTACTAATACACAATCTGTTATAGTTTAGTGATCATTTCATAGGCTGCTTTGAAATGGAAAGGTTTACTTTAATCTTTATACAATGCACATCTGCTGAGCATGAACACACACAATGTAGGTCCAATATCTTCCAAGTACCATCAGTTGTCAGGGAAAATTTTATGCTCCATTTCTGAGTGACTTGGTTGGCTACAATCACCTGCATTAGAAGCTGAAGTTAAGTGCGAACGTGCAGTACTGTGTTTTATTCTTCTGTTAATTGTTTCAGTGAATAGTGTACTGTGTCTCTCTCTGCAGTTAGTTCCACACCCACCCTCCCTGTTCTTGTCTTGGTGTTAGTGTTGGTGGCTCTGGAATTGCCCACCCCTCATGTAAGTCTATATTTGAACACTCCTCCTGGGTCCATCTCATTTGCTCACTTAACCTAGTACAGTGAGATCATATTCTGAGTCTAGTGTTCACTTTACTTAATACAGAAAGAAGATTTGAGAAGGCCAACCCACTTAGGTTCTTCCTTCCTCTCTCCTTACACTTTACTAACAAAAAATAAATAAAAAAATGCACTTTATTCATCAGCTTTTACTGTATTTGTGTTTCCTCTTACTTTATTTTGCTTTTGCCTCTTCGTAAAAGTACTCAATTTTATTTATTCTGCTACATTTATTACTGCTTGGTAGTAGTCTGATTAAATTCTAACTGTTATTCTAAGTCTTTTGGTTTAAGCACTTGGGCTTTATACCAGTTGTTTTACATTAAGAAGGTTTGTGGTCTGCATTGTTGTGGCAGGACAGGTAACTCACATCCTTCTAAGCTGGGAATTGCTGATTGAAGGCTCAGTGTCTGCTATTCTAAAAGTGTATTAATTCTGGTTTAAGCACTTGGGCTTCTGGCCAGTTATCCTTCATTAAGAAGGTTTGTGGCCTGCACTCTTTTGGGAGGAGAGGCTGGATTCTGTCCTTCTGAGCTGGGAATTTCTGGTCACAGGCTTATTGTGCCTGCTTATCTGAACTGTCTCTTTCTGAAATTAGTGTGCCTTGTTGCTGTAGCATAGACCAGATTCAGGCCTGCTGAATCTAGCTTTGTTTGTATAACTTGAGCACTGATCCAGGCCATCTTTTTTGGAGAAGGTTCCCCTACATCCTAGTGGCAGGAGTGTGCAGTTAGATCTTGTCTAATTGAAGACTGCTGGAACAGGGCTCTGTTTTGAGTTTTTCTCTGGTTAATTGGGTAACTTGTTTAAATCAGTTTGTTTGTTTTCTATTGTTTTATATATATATATATATATATATATATATATATATATATATATATATATATTGCACTTTATTCATCTGCTTTTACTGTATTTGTGTTTCTTCCTACTTTATTACTAGGGGCATTGACTACAACTCTGAGCTGAGATATATAACAATAAGTATCCTTCACTGTGCATTTAAAGTATTTTTTGGTTGTATCTGCTGTATTTTCTGAAAAAAATATATACTTGTTTCCTGCCTTTCTAAGCTAGTATAGTCCAGTTTTCAGGTTAGTGCTGAATTCAGGGCTGTGTTACAAGTCTCTGTGCTTGCCCATACCTTACTTGGGTAGAAGGAAGTTTCTATGTTCACCTGTGAGAGAGGGGAGCTTTGAGCAGCCTATCTGTCCCTGGAGGACTGGTATCAGCCCATAAATTAGTAGTTTATTGGCTATTTTGGGTTAATTTCTATCTCTTTCATTTCTCTGCTAGAAAAATCATATTTGCCTGGTTTTGCACACCGGGCAGCGCTGGTTAGCTAGGGTATAACTATTCCCGGTTCCACAAAGTCTCCTCTTCAATTTTTCCCTTGGAACTAGACAACATTTCAACTTAAGCACTCAAACCATTCATTTCTCAGCCTGGCACTTGCTCAAAACTCATAGCAAGCACTTATAAACCCTAGCATTAGACCCCCCTATACTGTACAAAATGACAAGGCTTTCTATTCGACCTTACCAGCCAATCAGTAAAACAGTTCACTGTACCTATCCAGGCATGTCCAAAGGGCAGTTTCAGGTGTACTCTACAGTCCAACAGGTGAATCTGGGCATTTTGAGGCAATGTTACAATGGCCTCATGTACACAGACAACCCTCACCACCAAACACTAATACATGCGAGAGATGCAATTGTACAGCCAAACTGTAGGCTAAGCTTTCTCAACCCAAGACTGGATCAGACAGCCAAGAGGAGAAGGGAAATACTTGCATCACACCACCAGTCTCACATAGACCCACTAAACCAGCACAGGCAAAAAACACACATAAATACACAAAAACATACTCGAAGGCTCTAAATAAAAATCTGCAAAAGCAACAGAGACATCCAAAGCAGACATCCAAGCAACCTCCAGCCTCCAACACAAACCATGAAACACATACTTCACAAAACCAGTGTGCCATGCACACAGCCCTTAAGGCAAAATAGCATACCCAACACACTAGTAATAGGTGACTCTATAGTCAGGCACACTGATGTCCCACTCACTAGGCTGAACAAGGAGAAGGTTCCTGTTAGCTGCCTGTCAGGTGCTAGGATCTGCCACATAACACAAGCACTCAGGTCACTCCAGAACAGGTATAAATACATCTCTGTCATTGTCCATGTTGGTGTGAATGACCTGAGCTGTACCTCCCTGGACTACATGAAAAGAGACATGGAAGAGCTCTCTGATCATGTAGCCTAGGCCAGTATGACCCTGACCCTGAGTAGCATCCTACCATCACCAAGAATTATACCACGGTATAAAGAAAAAATTATCAATTTCAACAATTGGCTAAGTTTCTGGTGTCATTCAAAGGGGATCCAGGGTCTGTCCACCTGGGATGACATGCTTGACAAGCCATGTTGCTTTGCTAGAGATAGCTTGCACCTGTCACCCTGTGGCTTTCAAATACTGGCCAATGTTCTTGCCACCCTCATAGTGCCTTTTTTAGGCAAGGCTCAAAAGACAAACCCACCACTGTAAATAACACAAGCAACAAAAAACTGAGGGTAATGCTACTCAATGCCAGAAGTCTAAACCTCAAAATGCACACACTCGAGGCTCTCCTCAGTATGGAGAAAATCGATATATGTGCAGTAACAGAAACCTGGTTTAAGGCTCCAGAGAGCACCCCAGCAGCACTACCAGGCTACAACTCATACCATACATTTCGGCTACAGAACCCAGACCAAAATACAAAAGGCGGGGGCGTATCCATATTCATCAAGGATACCCACACCTCCAGGTTAGTGGCACAGCACGATGCTTCAGAGATCATCCACGTGCAACTAACAATGGGCAAAACTGCAATTCAAATTGTAGCTTGCTACAGATCACCCACCATGTCCCAGGACCCCCATTCTGTGTTTCTGAAAACACCGGGAAACATAAAGGTCCTACCAAACACCCTAATATTGGGTGATTTAAATTACCCAAACATTAACTGGGAGAACTACTCAAGTACTAACTCCCTTGCCCAACATTTTCTAGAATTTATAAACTCAAATGCCTTGGATCAACTGGTCAACACTACCAACAGAGGTGACAACATATTGGACCTGGTCATCACCAACATGGGCGACCGGTGTTCCACACCGGAGGTCAACCCCTCACTGGTTAGATCTGACCATAAACAAATCACTCTGGATATCTACATTCCGCCTCCACCCCCAGTCAAGGAAACCACCGTGAAAAACTTTTCAAAAGCAAACTTCACATTACTTAAGACCGAGGTGGAAAGTTTCAAAGCCCCCATGCTAAAGGATAATGCTGTCCAATCTGCAAAATCATTTACTAATGCATTCTATGGGCACCTACAAGAATGCATGGATCGTGCTATCCCAAGCAAAACCAAGACTCACTGCTCCAAGAAAAGGAAACCAGTCTGGTGGACCCCTACCATAAACAAGCTATACAACAGAAGGAGGAATCTAGTACAGAAAAGAGCAAAATCCCAAGAAGGGAAGACATCTCTGATCAGTATCAGCAAGAAACTATGATCCCTCATAAAATCATCCAAGGCTAGCTTCGAAAGAAAAATTGCCAAGGACTCCAAAGATAACCACAAGGCATTCTTTAGCTGTGTCAAGAATCTAAGTGGCAATGCTCAGATCTTCTCGGAGTTAGTGCAGAATGGCACAAAATACACTGAACCGACCTATATTGCCAACATCCTGGCAGACAGGTTCATTGCAAACTTCACCCCCTCTCACCCCCAAAAGGGCCCATAACCATACCAGAAGAATGTAGAGCCCTTGAAATCACAGACACTCAGGTTAAAACAGCCCTCTCCAAAGCCAAAAACACAGCATCAATGGGACCGGACGGTATCCCAGGCTGCATCCTACATGAGCTCAAAGATGAACTAACCACTCACTTAAACACACTGTTCAAACGCAGCCTCTCCACAGGCTATGTACCCATAGAGTGACACACAGCAACAGTTACTCTGCTCCACAAAGTTGGAGCCACAACAGTCCCCAGGAACTATCATCCTATAATACTGACTAGCTTAGTCTGCAAGGCTATGGAGCGCATCATCATGGAGCTCATTAACAGAGACATTGGGAACCTCCAAACACTGGACCCTACCCAGTTCGGCTTTGTTAAGGGCAGATCATGCCTCCTAAACCTGGTGGACATCTTTGAGACAGTTACCAAGGCTATAGACGAGGGAAAGATGGTACACACAGCCTACCTAGACCTCGCAAAGGCCTTTGACACCATTCCCCATTCTGGTATTATAGACAAGCTCACCAGCCTGAACATAAACCCCATGTCACAAGATGGGTTGCCAACTGGCTCAGGGACAGAACCCACATGGTGTGAGTTGTGGGAGCTAGGTCCAACTCCAAACCGGTTACAAGTGGCATTCCCTAGGGCTCAGTCCTAGGACCCCTCCTGTTCGGCATATACTTCTCAGAGATACAGGCAAGCACAGGAGGACTATGTCTGACCAAGTTCACAGACAACTGCAAACTAGGTGCTATAACTGACTCTCCAGCTGACACAGACATCCTCCAAAAGGGTCTCACTGAGACGGATACCAGGTGTCAAAATCATGGCCTCAAGCTAAATGCCAAAAAGTGCATAGTCATCCCCTTTGGAAAAAACAAGGTACCCACACACTACCACATAGGTGATAGTCCCCTAAATGCGTAAGACATAATAAGGGATCTAGGTACCCAAGTAGATAGTAATCTCTCCTTTGATAATCACATTGCCAAAGTGGTTATAAAATCCTTCTATGTGGCCCACCTAATCACAAAAGGGTTCACATCCAGATCAAAAGGGGTCATTGAGCCCCTCTACTCATCACTCATCAGACCCATCATAGAGTGCAATGCCCCATTCGGGATGCACCTTACAAGACACCTGCAACAGCTGGAAAGACCACAGAAGTACCTCACCAAGAGGATCACTGGCCTCAAACAGATGCCCTATGCAGCTCGAGTGAAGAAACTCCAGCTGTACTCGGTTGCATACCATCTATATATCTGCCTGACATACAAGGCCATGTCCAACCAAGAATTGATGGACATGCCCCACCTAAAGAAAACCATATCCCCTCGAGCCATACGCTCTAGGGATCTAAACCTCACCACAACAATAAATAGGATGCGTTGGATGGACAGATTCCTGTTCCAGAGACTTCCCATGCTTTGTAACAAGATTCCAATCTACATTAGGCAGAGCTCCTCACTAACACTCTTCAACAGAAACCTTGACGAGTGGAAGGGAAACAGAAAGTTTACCCCAGGGATAACTTCAGTGGCTCTGAACTAATCTAAGGGGGCGGCGAAAGCCTACACATTCTGGTTAGGTTTATAAATGCCTTCGGGTAGATAACTTAGTACCTACCTATGAATCTATGAACCTAATACTGAGAGATTAGTATTTCACATTGGCTGAGGCAAACTTTGGTGGCTTAGGATGGAGATCCAGAGCACACCCAGAAACAGCGGCATCACACGTGTTAACTTATGTGACAATGCCAGGGCTTTTCAGATCACTGGCATATTCATTAGTAAGATCTGAGAGCAATGAGGCATGGCTTGTGTGGATATGCCTGTCCGGGCTCCAGAGGTGCCTCTGTGATAGCACAACAGCTTTATGAATGAAGAAATTCTTACAGGAAGAACTACATGAACAATAGTCACAGTACACACATGGAAAAAGCTGCTGTGGTCTAAAACTAACATACTCCCTTTCTGGCTTAAAGAGTACCCAGTTACTCCAATTAGGTCTTTCCTTAGGAGGTCTGCAATATTTTAAGTTACATTAGGATATGCTTTCCTGCATCAAACTCCCACCAGGCAACTCTGTCTTCCT
>NC_056737.1:150014553-150079553 GCF_019279795.1 Protopterus annectens | reverse complement strand
TAGTGAGACCAGCTGTGTTATATGGGTTGGAGAAAGTGGCATTGACAAAAAGGCAGGAGTCAGAGCTTGATGTGGCAGAGGTGAAGATGTTAAGATTTGCACTGGGTGTGACGAGGACGGACTGGATTAGGAATAAGTATATTAGAGGGTCAGCCCAAGTTGTAAGGTTTGGAGATAAAGCCAGAGAGGCAAGATTGCATTGGTTTGGACATGTGCTGAGGAGGGATGCAGAGTATATTGGGAAAAAGATGCTAAGGATGAAGCTGCCAGGTAACAGGAAAAGAGGAAGGCCTAAGATAAGGTTTATGGGTGTGGTGAGAGAGGACATTCAGGTGGTTGGTGTGACAGAGCAAGATGCAGAGGACAGGAAGAAATGGAAACAGTTGATCTGCTGTGGCAACCCCTAACAGGAGCAGCCGAAAGAAGAAGAAGAAGGAGTGTTGTTGCCGCCTTTGTGTAAGGGAATGATAAAGGATTTTTTCCAGAGAAGGGGGACATAGGCTTCTTGGATGGAAAGATTGATTAGAATACAGATGGGGAGAGCTATGCCATCTGTGTCCAACTTAAGGAAGTTGGAAGGAAGATTGTCGGGGGCATTGGAGCATGGTTTTAACTTTTGGAGTAGTTTTTTTATGGTGGTGACAGGGATGGGTTTGAGGGAGAACAGAGAGAGATGGGAAGTATTTGTGGAAGAAGGAGAGGAGTTGTGGGTGAGAGAAGTAGAAGGAGTGACAGATTTCTGAGGAAAAGATGTGGTGAGCTTGGCTACTGAGTCTATGAAGAAGTAGTTAAATTTGGTGGCTATAATATAATCTGGAGAGCTAGGGTCAGGACAGGGAATGTCTTTCCTGCCAGGACTGAGGAGGACAGAGATACTATTTCAAAACTTTTTGGGGTTGGACTTGTGATTATTTTGAAGCTTATAGTAATAGAATTTGCAGTAAGAAGCAATTTGTTTTTTAACTCTGTTACAAAGTTGTTTAAATTCAGCAAGGGAGTTGGGTGTTTTATATTTTTGGTGGAGTTTCCATGATTTGTTATGGGTATGCATGAGGGTTAATGTTTCTTTGGAGAGCCATGAGGCAGTTTTGGATTTCAGTCTTTTTGTTCTGTGAGGTGCAAAGCAATTTAATGAAAGAAGTATTAAAGTAAGTAACAGCATTGTCAAGAGGAAGAGTTTACAGAGGGTTCCAGTTTATCTGTTTAAACAGTCAGAGAAGGATTTTGGGTTAAAGTTTGTGAGGTTGCCGTTTAAGATATAATTATGTTGCAAGTGTAGGGAGGAAGGAGTGCAATGTATGAAGGCAGGAAGGTAATCACTGAGGGAATCGGGCAAAGTGCCCCTGTCAGACATATTATTGGGTTGGGAGACCAATATCCAGTCCAGAATATTGCCTGAAGGATTGTCTTTATTAGGTCTAGTAGGAGAGCGGGGCTGCTGCGGTGGTGCAGCAGTTAGAGTTGCCGCCTCATAGCAAGAGGTTCTCCTGTTCGATCCTTGGCTGGGGTACCTTCTGTGCGGAGTCTGCATGTCCTCTCTGTGGTTGTGTGGGTTCCCTCTGGGTGCTCCGGTTTCCTCCCATATCCCAAAGACATGCTGTAGTTGGATTGGATACTCTAAATTTGCCCTAGGCATGAGTGTGTGCATGTATGTGCCTTCCGTGGAAGGTTGGGCACCAGGCTGGCAACTCAACACTGTAAAACTCTACTGCCAATAATGAGTGGACAGGTGATTCACTGTCGTGACCCCTAACTGGGAAAAGCCTAAAGAAGAAGAAGAAGAAGGTCTAGTAGGAGAGCTAATTAATTGAGAAAAGTTGTATAAGTTGATATTGTGGGGAGGTGGTGGCTGACTGAATAGAAGTCCAGTTAATGTTAACATCTCCTACAATGATTGTTTCATTTGCTATATTAGCTGAGAACCAAGAGAGAATGTCTTCAAGAAGGTAGATGTTATTTCCAGGTGGAATATATAGAGCAGCTATAACTATGTTTTTATGGCTGTTGATTTTTAGGAAGGCGTCTATATCATAACATCGACAGCTTAGGTTGTCGATTCCAAATTCAATGACACCTAAGCGTCGAAAGCTAAAAACAGTGAACGGCCAAATCATCGAATTCTTTCCTAGGGAAATAATTAATTTGGCTGTCCGCAAACAAAATAAACGAATACACCAAAACATAGTGGAGGGGCTTCACCCCCCATACCCCCCGATGCACACCCCCCTAACTAAATATACCAACTCCGAGACCACTCTACATTGGGGAAAGGCAAATCACAGAGAACAGCCACGCAAATTCTTTCCCAAAGAAAGAATTCGATGATGTGGCCATTCGTTATTTTAAGCATTTGACGCGTAAGTGTCGAGGCATACACATTCGACAACCTAAGCTGTCGACAAATCAGTAGGGAACCAATTTAGGTATATGGTTGGTATAAGGAATTACTGTTAGATAGAAGGAAAAAAGTAGGGCTACTTCATCTTCTTTCTTTTGAGTTCTGTCATTTCTTATGATTCTGTAGTTGGGGGAGGGGTGATTTTGGAGTCTTTCAGATGTGGTTTGAGCCATGTTTCAGAGATTGATACTATGTCAGGGTGGTTATGGGAGAGCCAAGCATGAAAGCTGGGTAGTTTCTTACATAGGCTTTGGGCATTAATAGCAGTGAAGAGGAAAGACTTGTATAGAGAGGGTGTAGGGGTTGGAATTAGGCATGGTTTCTGGTTGGCAAGGGGTCCAGGGTTGGGGTATATGTCTCCTGAAAGAGGGATAGAGTTAAGTTTGAGAAGGTGGAATAGAAGTTTTGAAGCATCTCTAGAGTTCGAGTTGAATGGAAGAAAGCATATGGGATAGGGATTGTGAGGGATGGGGCCTGTATTTGAGGAGGTAAGGAGCTTTATGTGAAAGAGGAGAGTGAGTCATTGGTTTGGTAGAGGTGAGAAGAAATGTAGAAAGTGTAGGAGGGTTCTTTTTTGAAGTGTATAGAGGTTGTGTGGAAGGGTGGGAAATAAGGGATGTCAGGGAGACATTTAAGGTGGAGCAGAAGGTAAAAGGAAAAGGGAAGAAGTATTTGGAGTAAGGAAAGTGCAGGTATGGTACGCATGATTATTGTAATGTAGTGTATAGGTCAGGTGTGCTATAAAATGGAGCAGTATTAGCTAAAGTAGTATGTACTGTAAGAAGAAAGAGGGAAAAGACAGACATTGGCAATATGGCTCAAAATGTGAATGTAAAAAGCCAACTGTATGGGAACTGTATGGATGCAAATGTAATAAGTATTGAAAACAGTGGGATTAATAAGACTAATGGTGATGAAGATCATTCCCTTATAACAATCGATCGAGCAGATATTACTGACTTAGAAGATGAAGATTTTTCAGATATAGTCAGAAAAGATATTGTTGTAACTGGAGATTCAGTTATTAGAGGAAATGACACTTTTATTTGGAGAGAAGATAATGAACATCGAATAGTGCTTTGCTTGCCAGGAACTAAAACAGAGGATGTAAGGCAGGCCTTACAACGCCTTCATGTAAGGAACTACAGAACCGTTTTTATTCATGTGAGTACAAATGACCTCATCCACAAGGGCTCTCTGACTGTTAGTAGGAAATTTACAGCCCTCTTAGATAGCATAGCTTGTACAAGTGGACGTATTTTTCACATATCACACATAAAAAAGATTTTTTTGGCTAAATACCTACATGAAAAAAGTTAACGGTTTTAAAAAATGAACATGTGTAGAGCATCTGAGCTACAGTACAAGTTCAAACCAAGAAATGCTCGTAGCTTGTAAAAACTTTAATTAAACTGCATCTACAGGACTTAACATGCAAATACAGTACATTAATTTCTGTATATGTAATATAAAATTATTAATATATATATATAAAACTGGAGTAATATTTATTCAACAACAACAGTAAGGAAATTATTTACAATGTATGTTCAGAGACAATCGCTTCACATTGTTTAAAAAAAAAACTACTAGGGAACAGAACATACTAGACATTGTATATGTTCCTAAGGAAATTACTGTTACTTCATGTCAAGTTTTACCACGATTGATGTGCAGCGATCATGAAGTGATTGAGGTTAATTTGTTGCTAGATAATTCTGCCAAACTGAAATCTGAAATCTAAATCAATACACAGAAAATTAACAGATTATATTAAAGCAAAACAGTCACTATGTAGAACTAACTGGAGTGATGTATACAGTAGAAAAACTACAGAAGGAATGTGAAAAGTTTTGAAAGAGAAATTGTTCAAATGCAAATAATCAAAAAAATGTCATAAGGATCTAGGCACATAACATCAGAAGGATATATTTCCATAAGAACAAGATACTTGATTAAGGTGAGAGACAAAAAAAAATAAGAAATGGAAAGGTGGTTGTACAACAACTTTGAAAACTGAAATGGACAAGCTGTACATACAAATTAAGCAGTGTGAGACAAGATCAAGAAAAAAATGAAGACATTTCTATAAAGATACTGAGCATAATAGGGAACCTTTTTATAACTACATAATATGTAAAAGGAGTGAAGACATACAAAATTGATAAGCTCTGTGTAAATTGCCAAACTTATAGATATATTTACAAAATCTTATGCAAAACTGTTTGGCTTCTCAATGTGAGTGATAAGTTGCCCTAGTGACATCCAGTTAACCTCAGATACTGAACTCAAATTAGACTGTATTGAAAAAGAACTTTGCAAACTGGATCCAAACAACACACATGGAGGAGATGAAGTTAACAATAATGACCTCAGCAAATTGGATCCAAACAAAGCACAGGGAGGAGACGAAGCTAGTTATAATGACCTCAGAACACTTCAGCAAGATCTTACAGTACCATTATATGTATTATTTACTAGGTAGTATAACTATGGGAGACTTGGACTTATTAAACCTGTCTAAGGGCAAGGGGAGTGGGACAAACCCAGAGTCATGCAGACCCTTATGCCTACTTTTATGTTGTGGATAAATAATGTTTGACGTAGTATTGAATAAGTTATTGTCAGAAATGGAAAGGTTGGGACATGGAATCATATACCAGCATACATATGTTGAAAATATATCTATTATCACCTATAATATTACAACAATATAATAATAGCTATGAATGAAAATTTGCCCTGTGATGTAATTTATATAGATTCAATGTCAAAATTTGATAGGATTATACAGAATAAAATTATCAATAAATTAGAACGACTAGATATCGATGCATTCGATAAGATAGATAGATGCATGGCTTACAAACAAGACATGGCAAGTATCATACAGCAATTGGACCGGTGATATCCTTGGTTACAGTCAGGGTGTCCCACAGGGCTCGGTCCTAGGCTCATACTTGTTTAGATTGTATCTTTCAGATCTACGTTTTTCATCTGAGGTGTTCTACAGTCTGTATGCACATGACTTGAAACTGAGTAAACTGATTACGTGTTACAGATAGGGCATGTCTGACACAGGAAAAAAATTATGCTGGTAAATACCTCAAAATCTAAGCATATCAGATTTGGGAGACATAAATTGAAAGGTGAATATTTAATGCACACACTGATTGAAACTGTAGATTCTTTTAAGGAGCTTGGTATATAAGTAAATACAGCTTTGAGTTTTTCTAATCATATAAACCAATTAGTTAATGATAGTTATTGAACTATAAGTTGTATAACAAGATTTATAAAGTTTAGAAAGTCAGAAATGATGAAGCCATTGCTTGTTAATTGCATTACACCCAAACTTGAGTATGGAATAACAATATGGAAACCTTATAAGAAATCAAGCATGAGTAAACTGGAAAGAATACAGCAGAAATATACCAAGGGCATCCAAGGATGTGAAAATTTAAGTTATTATGAAAAACTAAAATATCTCCACTTGTACAGATATTTAAGAGGAGACATTACGCAGGTATATAGAGCATTTAGAGACAACTAGATCTGGGAATGTTTGTGTTTATCAAAAAGTATTATAGAGAATAAGCAACCTGTACATTGCACCCTGATTGCAGAATGAATGTTCTCCAGCAGGGTGTTAATCTACAGGTAATGCCCACTGAAAAACTCATCTGTGAATGCATGGCAGCATCTAATGCTGTTGTGGTGCTTGGACTGAAAGTAACCTTACATTCCCCATTATTTTATGCTTGCTAAGCAACGCTTTTGCTGTTTAGTGAGGGTAAAATATATACATAAAAAAATAAAATAAAAAAAAAGTGTGTGTGTGTGTGTGGTGTGTGTGTGTGTGTGTGTGTGTGTGTGTGTGTGTGTGTGTGTGTGTGTGTGTGTGTGTGTGTGTGTGTTTATATCTGTGTTTGTGTGTGTATATGTGTGCATGTGAGTGAGAACGAGCTCAATCAAGCCATTATTTTATACTCGCTAACCATCACTTTTGCTGTCTAGTGAGTGTAAAAGCTAAATGAAACAGAAAAAAAAGCGCATGTGCGTGTATGTTTCTGTGTGTGTGAGCATATGCATGGCTGTGTGCTTAAAAGCGAGGTATGTATGAGTGAGAGAGAGAGAGTAGAGAGTGAAGAGGGAAAGCAATCGAGCAATGGCAGCAGCAACTGTTAAGGGGCTTGCATACCACTTGACCTCTTAGCTCAAGATATCAGGATAAGTCTAAAATAAAGGGGGAACAAAGGCTCAAAATAGGAGAATATTTTAAATATTGCTGTTATAAAAATCACAAAGTTGCTTGAATAATAAGATTTGTATTAGCACACATTTTCTGACGTGCAAAAGTTTGTCTGTATAAGAGAGAGAGTAAGATCAATCAACCAGTGGCAGTTTGCATACCACTCAACCTCTTAGCTCAAGAAATCTGCATAAAACCTGAAATAAAGGAGAAACAAAGGCTCAAAAATAGGAACAGATTTTAAATATTGTTCTTATAAAATTACAGGATTTGTGTTAACATGAATTTTCTGTAGGAAATTATGTCTGAAAGTCAAATGTATGTTATTATTTAGTGACATCTGTGACGGCCTCTCTGCCCTGGGCCAGTAATCAAGGAGCCTCAATCCTCACCACTGACACTGGTGAGAGACAGTCACTAAAAACAGGAATGGATTTACACAGTATTTTCAAATGCAGCTCTCTGCATCAAGCACAGTTTCCCCAAAGAGCATGCAGGGAACATGCTCCAGACCTGGGACTGGACTCTCTGATTCTCCACATCCCAAACAAGACTCACTTTGGAGCACTGTGTCCCAGTTCCAAGTAGCTGACACACCCACACCTGAGTATTTGATTTTCACATACCGACACACCCTTGGAAAAAGCTGGCACAGATTTACTAACTTTACCCCTGGAAGGTAACAAAGCTGCCACCAGTCAACCACTCTAAGGCTCTTACAAGGGTATCCAGTTATACTGAGTAGAACAATGCTAACATGACATCCTTTGAAAGCGCTTATGTTTTACTATTAAAATAGAACTTCATACTGGAAACCTGGGCCATTTCTGAGTCCTTCTGTGTTTTTGTTTGCAATACTAATATAAATGGTAGAGTGTAACCAAAGCAGCAAGGCTTTTTGGAGTGGTCACGGCTATACTAAAATAAGCACAAGTACTCTTAAGATGTTAAATGTATTCTGTAAATGGCCAGCCACAATGAAAGGTATAACAATATTTAATAATAAATAATAAATAATAAAATAGAAAACATGAGAATACTAAATATCTAAGTACAATAAAAACTAGAATTTCAATCACAGGATAAATAAAAATAACACAGTTGGACAGATTCAAACAGATGCAGAAAAACACTACTTAACTAATATCACTATATTTCTGGACTGACTAAATAATAATTGCTCCCTAGCTAACTTAATTAATATAGCAAGGCAAGATTAGATGCTGAGATGCTTATTTCCACAAGGCAAGGTGATGAGCTTCAAACTAACTGAACTGAACTAATTCAACTCAACTAACTGATAACTGTCATAGATCTTTTATATCAGGTTCTAAAGAAAAACAAAAACTGCTGTTTGTGAGATTTCCATCCTTTCAGTGCTAGCTATAAAACGACATTACATTTGATCACCTGACTCTAGTACAATACACATTCAGAGCTTTGTTAAGATTTGTTGCAGTATCTGAAAGCTATATAACAATTTCAAAAACTACTCTTCCCTTCTAAAATTCTTTGTTTAAACATATACATTTAATCAGTTATAACAACACTGTTGATACAATCTATATACAAAACTACAGCTAACCATGCTGGCATATGTCACTGCCCACTCTCCCTGGCACAGATGTCAATACCTCACATCATCATAACTTCAATCCCAATGATTGGCAACAAACTACACATTTTAGGAGTAAGTCACCAAAAAATAAAGTAAATATCTAGATGTTATTAAAAAAATGTTACATTTCGGATGTAAAATGCTTCCTCCAACACCGTTTACATATACTACAGCAACTTTGAAACATTAGGTGAAGGAACTATTTTACATCAAAAATATATTAAAAAATTATATAGTAATAAAAATAAATAAATAAGTAAAACAACAATTTTACAGAAAGCCCATTCTCTATGTACAATAATACCCTCCAGGGTGTATGTTACAGTGTAAATAACACCCGGTTGGTCATTATTGCTTGCATAGAGAATCGTCAGACAACCTACGTAGAATTCTGTAGGAATGAGAAGTGTACTCATTGGTTTTCTTCGAGATCAACTGATGCATGGAATTACAATAAAGCAAGCGCTAGTTTAGATATTTTTAAGAACAGCCTGGACACTTATTATGGGAGCAACTGTTTACGTATATTGGTAGGCTAGAACGGCATTAATGCCCATGCTTGAAATATTTGTATCTATGTACTTTCATAAACAAAGTTAGGTGGGACGAACAGGGCAGCTGCACCAGGCACAATATGTATAGAGAACATGATCATGAGAGTCAACAATGAATTTTATTTTATTTTTTTTTGCTCCTCACATCAACAAAAGGGCATTATGGAGCTGACACACCAGAGAAGGGACCTTTTGTTTTCTTTTTTTTTTTACCTCAGGTTAGTGTTGAGGGATGTCAGATTAGGTGTGTGGCACTTGGAGACAAATGAGTCATCTACCACTCTACCTACTTTGTGCTGCAGGTGATTTAAATACATTTCTTTTTAGCAGCTTACAATTCGCATAAATTATAATAATTCAGAAAAATGAAATACCGATAGTATTTGAAGAGTCAGTCTAAGAAGCCATGGACTCGTACCATTTTCAGTATATGTGGCATACTTGTAATACACTGACACAAAGTACATTGTGAGAAACAAATTAAAAGATTTAAAAACATCTTGTCAGTATATTAGGCCCAATGAGAGCAATTTTGTGGTAGAAAAAATAAAATATATAAAAAGAAAGAGTGTTATGTTGATTCATTAATATAGTACAGAATAGAAAGATATGCTATATATCACTCATTCTCTCTCTCTCTATAGATAAATATATATATATATATATATATATATATATATATATATATATATGGGTCTACCTGATAACACCAACACGCCAAAACACCAAAAACGGAATAACCGACATGAAAAAAATGAAAAAAAAAAGTTCAAAAACACGAAACTTCACATGCCCGACAAACCAAAATCCCGACAATCAACAAAACCAATACCTTTCCCGAAAAACACACACACAACACAAGCACACCAAAAACCTTACAAACCTACACTAAATGTTACATACACAACTATCTATGCACTAACCTTAACCCAAACCCTAACCCTAAGGTCCATCACTATCGCACACTTACATTACCCGCACCCTAACTCTAACTCACTTAATCCATCCCTAACCTTCAAGTCCGTCACTATCTCACACTTACCTTACCTGCACCTTAACCCTAACTCACTTAACCCGCCCCTAAACCTAAACTCCGTCACTGTCGCACACTTACCTGACCCGCACCCTACCCTACCGTCTGTCCCTATCGCACACTTACCTCAACATGTCAGTGTTCTTAGTGTCGGGATTCTCAACTGTCGGTCTTCTCCATTGTTGATCTGCCGGTGTCTGTGTTCTCATTGTCGGTGATCTGCAATTTCGGCGTTTTCAGGTAGACCCATATACATATATATATATGTGTGTGTGTGTGTGTGTGTGTGTGTGTGTGTGTGTGTGTGTGTGTGTGTGTGTGTGTGCGTGTGTGTTGGGGGTCTACCTCACTAGGTTGACACACCACAATTTCGACAGCAAGAAAGATCACAAAAGGTCAACATCATAAATGCCAACATTAAACTATGCATGTGCAAGTAAATTCCTCACCACATGCAATCACAAAAAACATACTAACATCACTGTATATTAACTTCAAGATTGCACAATCCCTAGGGAAAATAAATATTTCCTAACACAAGGACTGTCAGTCTAGCATAACTGTCGACCTTTTGCGTTCAACTTTTTCTTGTTGTCAATATCGTAGAGTGTGGGCCTAGTGAGGTTTTATCATGTTTACATACACACACATATATACATAGATAGGTATATAAATAGATATAGATATAAACACAATCCAGAGTACATAGTGCAGGAAGATAAATATACTACCTCCTTGCTGTTACATATGAAATGGTCCTTTGTGTACAAAATTTTCTCAACCACAGAAACAAATTTCCCCATGAGTATATATTTACATAACTTACAACATCCACAACAGAACATACCAACAGGTTTATTAGATTTGACTTTCCTGTTGTTTTGTTCCAAACTTTGATTGTCTTTTTCCTTTTAAAAATAAAACTTCGGTTGCTAACCAATTTTATGTTTGATGTCACCAAAACAGAAAGGGATAATGTGTCTTGTTGTGTCTTTTGGCTTTTCCCGGTTAGGGGTCACCACAGCGGAACTCCGGTCCACTAATGATTGGCAGTAGATTTTTACGTGCCGAGTTGCCAGCTCTGATGCACAACCTTCAACGAAGGTACGCCCATTCACGCATGTCACCACGCAGAAGATGCTCTAGATGAGAATTGAACTGGACAGCGTCTTACTGTGAGGCGACAACGCTACCACAGCACCACCACCGCAGTAAAGGGATCATGTGTCTACAATGAGAAACATGTTTAGATTAGAATTATGCTTACAAATTCTTTTTTGTCCTGTACCACTTATCAGCAGCATCTTTACTGCTCCTTGTGTAGTAATGCACTTCAATGGGTTATTACATTGTGTGTACTAGCCTGTCACCTCTTCACCAAGCTTTGGTTGGGGAATTTCATGATTAACATAGGTTAACTGATACTGAGGAACTGTCACTACACAATGGATGGAGTTACTCTAGACTGACCCAAATGCATTGCTTGATATTGACATTGCATTATAGCATGACATACATGGTATTATTACGTTAATATATTATGTCAGAGCTTGTCAAATGCTGATACACCAGCCTACCTTCAGAATACAAAAATAAGCTGTATGTAGAGACAAATATCTGCACTGCTGTGCAACTGCCATTGGAAATTATCATAATATGAAACTATTTAGTAATTGAATATAGATAATTAGCAAATCATACATCTGTAATCAGCTGGACAATGGACTTTCTCCAATAGGCTATTAATGTACAGATTTCACCTGATAAAAAGCAAATCCACCCCTGTAAAGCAGCATACTAAGCTGGGAAAAAAAGTCTGCCAATTTTTTACACTCACTAAACATGAATTTGCTCTTAAGTGAGCATTAAATAAAAAATGACGTAAATTAAAATATAACGTGTGTGTGTTCTTGAGTTTGTGCACATGTATTTTTGAGAGATAAAGAGTAAGCAAGTAAGAGGCTCAGTGCATACCTCTCAACTTTTTTGATCAAGAATTCTGGATAAAGGTAAAATGTGAGAAATTGTCATTGTATAAAGCTGTCTATAATGTTGGCAATAGGCAAATCATACACTGATATGCATTTGGAGAATGGATGCTCTCCAGCAGGGTATCGATGTACAGATATAACTCAGTAAAAAACAAGTTCACCTGTTTACAGCAGCATACTAAGCTGCCACAAAGGACAGACTAAAAGAAAAGGAACATCCGCCATTTTGTATGTTTGCTAAATGTGACTTTGTGTTTAGCGAGCACTAAATTAAAAACAAAAAAGGAAATAAAGAAAAAACGGAGTGTGTGTTCATGATTGTGTTCAGGACGCTGAAAGAGAGAGAGATCGAGAGAGCAAGTGAGAGGCTCAGAACATGCCACTCAACATTTTTGATCAAGAATTCTAGATAAAGGTAAAAAATATGAGAAATCAAACAAAATCATGGACAGAAGTTAACGCTTATCAACATGCATTTCTGTACATTGAAAAGTATAAACTATAATGTCTGCCTTCATTGACTGATCAGAAAATTAAACATTTTTAAGGGGCATAGCAAAATTATGGACAGTTGAGAGGCATGGGGGTTCCAGTGCCTTGCACTACCATGAACTTTTTTCAGTCATGTGATCACTATGAAACATATAAACTGTACTCAGTCAAGAAAGCTGTAACTGGTGTGTGTGTGTGTGTGTGTGTGTGTGTGTGTGTGTGTGTGTGTATGTGTGTGTGTGTGTGTGTGTGTGTGTGTGTGTGTGTGTGTGTGTGTGTGTGTGTGTGTGTGTGTGTGTGTGTGTCTGCTTATATTAAACTACAATTACATATGCTACTGCAAGTTCAAAACAATAGGTGGAAGAATTGTTTTACATTAAAAAAATTTAAAAAAGTATATACCAAGTAAAACAGCACAAAACAATTTAACAGATAGCTTATTACCCAAGTGCAATAATGCCTTCCTGGGGAGCATTATCAGGAAATATCACACCTTCCATGCATGGTGAGGGCATGTTGGGCCTAATAATATCTCTTGGTGGTGCATTATTTCCATGATAATGCCCACCCAATTGGGCATTTCTGCTTACATATCACAAGCTCACGAACTGTAGATACACCAGCCAACTTTCATCATACAAAATAAATATCTGTATCGCCTATCACATTCTACAATGCCCAAAAAAGAAAAACTCCAACAAAAAATATTTAAAAATGCAGTGCTTAACCATGATTTATAAGCAACAAATATATTTAAAAAGTACCTCCGCCAAATACCATGTTGAAACATTTCCTTTTCTGTGTGCCTTTTCTACCTTCTCCCTGCTTGCCTTTTCCCTGCCTTCAGTAGTAAGGTCCTTGCTTAGATGGGTAACTTCCATTATACTTGGGAATAAGAGGACA
The DNA here is from genome assembly GCF_019279795.1 of Protopterus annectens. Taxonomy (NCBI): domain Eukaryota; kingdom Metazoa; phylum Chordata; order Ceratodontiformes; family Protopteridae; genus Protopterus; species Protopterus annectens. The sequence goes on along the minus strand of NC_056737.1, from coordinate 150,066,312 downwards.
ACACACATATTTGACTGACTCCATAGCCTTCCCTTTGTTCTACAGCCTTTGAACACATTATAAAAATAGGCCCTTCTTACAACCATAAAAAAAATCAGGAACAATAATAAATTCAACGCCTCCATTTTTCAAACTGAACTTAAAGCCCACAACTGGACAATACTCAAGTTTCTTCCTCTTGAAGAGGCAGTTATCTACTTCAACACCACCTTCCTCAAGATTCTAGATTCCCATGCTCCAATACGGTCCATTAGAACTAAAACCAAAACCGCACCATGGCTCTCTAAGGAAACAAAATCCAAAATCCTATCTAGAAACAAGATGTGGGTCACATGGCACTCTAAAGACCCACACTCCCACCAAACCTTCCGCAACTTAGAAATGAAACTAAAAGAATGATCTTAAATGATAAAAAACTTCTTCCTCCACCTCCAACACAAACACCTTAATAATCCACAAAAATTCTGGGCAGGCTTAAACAAGCTCCTGCACCCAGGCCAGGCAACCACCCCCACTCCAACAACTTGCAAACAACAGTGCCCTGTAAACATTGCTAACACATTCAATAGTTTCTTCACAGAAACTATACAATCCCTGGCCATACAATTCAAACAAACAACCAGCCCACTCCACTACCCATGCCAGCAGAATACTACAACTACATCAGATCATCTATTTACCTTCGATCCAGTACCCATATCCTTTATAACATCTCTTCTTAAAAACTAAAACCCACTAAGCTAGCAGCTGACCTTCTCCCAGCTGAGTTTCTGCAAAAAGCAGCTGAGGCCATTTCCTATCCCGTCTCCATAATCATAACCGTACCTTGTCAGAAGCCTTCATCCCCTCCATATGGAAAATGTCCCACATTATTCCTCTCCATAAAGGTGGTAGCTCACTAGAGCTAACCAACTACAGACCTATAGCTATACTCTCACCCCTGGCCAAAATTATGGAAAAGTGTGTCCACAAACAACTGATGGAACACCTCACCAAAAATAAAATTCTGGCTAACTCCCAACATGGCTTCAGGCCAAATCACAGTACCACATCAGCCCTACTATCCTTTTCTAATACCATCAATAACTTCAGAAACAGTAATAAACTATCATCTGCTCTTTTCTTAGACCTCTCCAAGGCCTTTGATATGGTGAACCACATTCAACTCCTCCATACATTAAAAACTATCACTCAGCAATTCCACACTGAAATGGTTCCAATCCTACCTGTCCAATAGGCAACAGGCTGTTCTATGGCAGGACAAATTATCTACATGCCTACCTGTTACACTTGGAGTTCCCCAAGGATCTATTCTTGGCCCTCTTCTCTTCACCATCTTTGTTAATGACCTGCCCACAATCACCCCCATGCCACATGCATTCAATATGCAGATGATTCGACTATCATCAGCACTGCCTCCAACCTGGCAGACCTCACTGCTTCAACCCAAGACACCTTCAACCTAATAGAAAAATGGTTCTCAAGTCGACAACTAGTTCTCAACCCCAGCAAAACAAAACTACTTACTTTCTCACCCACTAACAAGACTCTTCCCCCCACCTTCTCTATTACATCCTCCAATGGAATCACTATATCACCAGAAGCTCACACAAAGCTATTAGGTGTTACCATTGATAACTCCCTTAAATTTGACACCCATTTCAATCTTACCATCAAAACCGTCAATAAAAGCTTGGCTCTCTCTATAAAGTAAAACACTTTCTCACTCCTCACGCTAAAATTACAATTGCCAGCACACACCTACTATCAACTCTTTTCTATGCCTCCCCTCTTTACAAACCTAAACAAGACAACCCTTAACAAACTTGCTTCTTGTTACAATCACATAGCTAGATTTGCCACAAATTCCACCTTTAGAACACACCACTGCACTAACTTGAAGCAACTAGGGTGGTTAGAGTTTTCCAGCCAACTCCATTTCAACCAACTCAAAATGGCTACCAGATACTGTATCACCCAGAGAAAACACCAGCTCTGAAAAACATCATTCACCCCTATATTAACCTGCAATCTTTACGCTCCTCCAATAAGATCATAGCTCAAACTACCAAAGCCAATAATTCTGCTGGGGATTCTCTATTCTCAAACTTTGTAGGTAAAATGTGGAACTCCCTACCGACCATGCTCACCTCAGAACCCTCACTCCTACAATTCAAAAAAAAGCTTAAACCCCATCCCAATACTCTCTGGCAATGTCCCTGTTCCAAACCTGATTAACCACTATCATTTACCCTTCTCTTACCTCACTATCCTTAACCGTTTTTTAACAAGGCGCCTCGCCTTTGTAACTGACCTATGTTTTTTTTTATTTGCTGCTGCTGTTTTTTTCCCAAGATGTGATGTATCTTTATATTGTATTTAGAACTCAACTATCTTCCTTTTTTTGCATTAACAATGTTCATATGTCTGTTATGTACTTGGAGCTTTTCTCCCCGGGCCTCCGCTGAAAATGGACATGTATCCAGTCGGACTCTCCCGGTTAACAAATGTAAAATAAAATAAATAAAAATAAAATGGGTATCTGAAGAGTAACTCCTTAGCTACTGGTTCATTGAGGACTCATTTTGCATTCCCATTAACTATCCTGGAGATTTTAGAATGTGGGCCTAAACGTTCAGGAGCTAAAGGCCAGGGTTTCCGAGATATATACTTTAATCCAAACATACTCGAGCAGTCTGTTTTCCATGACATTGGGAAAAATATTCTACCATAGAACCAGCCTATTTTCTTTGGCAGTTTCCAAGGACAACATGCCTGGATCTGCAGTAGGATTCTTATGCAAAACCTGTGAAGTGTCTCAACTCTATAAAATTTATCAGGCATCTTGGGAATAGGGGGTTTAAAAGAAACAGCCATTGGTTTTGGTGGCTCTTACTTTGGAGGATCTAGCATGTCCTCTGGGAGTCTGCAGCATCCTAAGACTGTCATTTAAACAGCATAAAGTCACATCTTATCTGGCAGAAAGTCAATGGTCAGTGTGTCTTCACTAAGTGCACCAAACATTAGGGCACAGGAAATGTGTGACTTAGCGTACACTTCTTTCTCCTCATCTGAATCAGAAGACTTCTAGTCTGTCTCTCTGGAAAATCTTCTCACTTTCTCATGGGAGAAGAAATCATGACATAGGCTGTTTTAAGTCTGTCTGTGTGATATAGAGAAAGTGAAGGAAACTGTACCTCCTTATCCCAATCCTGAAATGGGATGGAGGCTTGTGGGGATGTTCACCCAGATCCAGTTGTATGGACATAAGGATATATTTGTGGTAGATGCTGGAAATTTAGGATGGCAGACAGCTAGAGACTTAAGTCTTTGGGAAATATCTCAACTAAGGAGTGATTATCTTTGTTGGCTATAACTGTGGGCATACTGTCCACCACTTGCTTAACAATCAAATGGCATTTAGAAGAGGCTGTGGAGAGCTGGCTTCTAACAGGGAGGACAATGTCTGTTTTTCAGTCCACTGGTATATGCTATAGATCTCAAATTTAACTGTCTCCAAAGAAGTGAAGTCAAAGACCATGTTTGATGCATGCATCAGGGCCTTGAGTTGATCAAATGTGTCCATGAAACTGGTGTCCTTTGGCCTGACATTATCCACTGGACTTGAATGTTCCAGAGTGTCTCTTTCATTTCCTCTCTTACCAACTTTCTCCTTTTTTGATCCGATGTCAGAATTGTCTTGTTGCTGTGAGTTTGCAAGTGTGCAAGAAAACTTTAGTAACATACCACATCTCTGCCTGGTTCACCTGGTGGATTTCCTGCCTTATCTTAATGGTCTTAGGGCAATCCCCTCTGGCATATAGTGAAGTTAACCATGTCATGGGACAAGACAAAATATGCATTGGTCATGAAAGTCCATGTGGGGAATCTGGTGACTAAAGGCACAAAAGTTAACTTTTACAGGCTCAGACATAGCACAAACTTCTGTGTACAAAGTTCATTCCTGAATACCATGTAGACAAAATCAGCAATACAATCAAAAGAGACAGAGAGAGAGATACAAACAATAAAAAGGTCCTTAGGGGGGGTACTTATCTCTTGATGCTATTAAGTCATAGGCCTGGACCAATGTCAGACTGTAACACACTCTCTTGAAGTGAACACATATGCAATGAAAAAGAACAAAGATGGCATAGGTGGACATTACTTATACACCAAGTATGTGAAGGTATCTAAGTTAAGATGACATCTGCTCAACCATGGCAGAAGGGCTCTCAGCTTTCAGAAATCAGGTCAGAAATCAGGTTCATCCACTGAAGTTATGGTCACAACAATGGCCCACTATAAACATGTACTAATTCCCAGAAAGGCACACAGATCGGCACTGCCACATAGAAAGACAGACTGTAGGTAAGTGGGGGCAATAAATGATACCTGCAGGAAATGGGAGAAAATGCTGTAGCACAGGAAATGCAAAGAAACTCATATGGGGGTCAAACCTTAAGCATGCTCAAGTCACTACTTTTTTTTTCACTGTTGTCATCATCTTCATGGGTCTGTATATGCCAAGTACAGAGTTAAGGTCACTACCACCAAGCAGCACTAAAAGAACTAAGTAAGGTATATATCAGAATGGGTCAAACAGCCCTGGCAGTGTAAGAAAGAAACTGAACCATGGGAAAGAAGACAGTTGAAGATGCTTTGCATTTATCCAGGCAGAGTGGATATATTAAGCACAATATGGAATAATGTAATTAACATTCCAGTTTAGCATCCAGACCAGTCATATTTCAGAAAACCATTAAAGTAACACTTCAGACTTTACTGGTGACCAAAATCATGCATTAAGGTATAGAAACCATGCCTAAGAATGCCATCACACCCTTGAGTGGTATTTGCAAACATGAGAAATAGCCAACGTCCAAGCTAAAGCAAAGGTTAGGCCACAGAATTTTAATTGACCACTTCCAAAAACATAGCCTCTATGGCCTCATACAAAATACATGAGACAGGAAGTCCTTAAACAATGTGCCATTTGGGTGTTATGAACTGAGCTTTCACCAGATAGAAGTTAGACTATGAGTTTATCTTCTCTGTTATCCTTATGGTTTGGAAAACTGGTAAAAGGAAATCAAATAAGATGCATATGTCTGCATATGTGTATGGACAAAAAAATTAGAAACAAACACAGATAGTAAAGAGCCTATCATATGTCATATGATTCAATGTAACAAAACAACCCAATATAAATAAGATACCTTTGCAGAAAAGCACAAAAAGTCCACAAATAATGAAGACTGTGCATTTTTAAGATTTTGAGTGTAAGTAGTTACATGGTTTTAAATGTTTTTAAGATGTTGCTTGATGTTATTTGTGTGTATGGTTTTAAATTTTATGCACCAGAGTCATATGACTGTTTCTAGGGTTATATAAGGTGTGTTTTTTAATTGATGTTATACACCTGAAGAAGCAACCCGTGAAAGCACTTGTGTACCATTAAAGCTTTGTTATACTGGATTTCAGATTTTTGGTTTATTTTTTGGAGCTTGAAGAAAATTGGATATTTTGGATACATTCAGTTGAATGTATTCGAATTTGTTGAACTGGAGCCATTCCTTTGCAGTCTTTCTCTTCATTATATGTCATATGATGACAGGTTAAGGAATCAAAAAAGGAAAGAAAATGAGGCAAAGACAGAGACACTATGATTTAGTTATACAGGTAGCTTACCTGATGAATCAATGTACAAAAGTTCTTTATTGTCAATCAGGCAGCATGCCTAGGTAGAAGATAGCATGACTTCATTTGAATGGAGCACAAGTCAGAATAAATGTGAGGATCAATTCGTTCTTGGCAAGAACAGAATATAAGTAAAACGTTCTACTGGGGGGGGGGGGGGGCAATAGACACAGTTGGAGAATTACATGTGCCTGGGATAGATATAATGGAGGAGTGTAGAAATACAGCAAAACAGTTACCATAAAATAAAATATAAATTTAGAATTCCACAGACCCAGACAATTGCAGATCCATAAATCTGACCAGTCTCATTTGCAAAACCATGTAAAAAGTTATTATGGCACTAATCACTCAGGACATAGGGAACCTCCAAACATTGGACCCATCGCAGTTTGGATACATTAAGGGCAGGTCATCCTTATTCAAACTGGTGGATTTTTTTGAAAAGGTCACCAAAGCAATGGATGAATGCAGGATGGTACACAACGCATACCTCAACCTGGCCAAATCTTTGGACACAATTCCACACTCATGCATAGTAGAAAAGCTAAATAAATTGGGAATATACCTTATGTCACCTTTTGGATTGCCATCTGGCTCACTGACAGGCTGCAGATAATCAAAATAGGAGAAGTTACCTCCTCAAAAAGACCAGTCACCACTGGAGTCACCAGGGTTCTGTGCAAGGACCTAACCTGTTTGGCTTCCACTTTCTGAAATAAATGCCAAAACTAAGGGCTCTGGCTGACTAGGTTTTAGATGACTGCAAGGTAGGAGCAGTCACTGAATCCCCAAATGACTTACATCTTGGAGGTAGCTTCATCTTCAATATTTGGTGCCAAAATCATGGTCAACTGAATTACAAAAAATGCATTACTGTAGCTTTTGGGAAGTCATCTATGCCAAGGAAGTACCACACTGACAATATACTCTTAAGAGCTGACTCATTTGTTCAAGATTTGAGAACTTACATGGACAGTGACCTAACTTTTGACCAAGATATATCTATGTATCTATCTAGACACATGCAACAACTAGAATGCTCACAAAGATACATTACTAAAAGGGTTCAAGGCCTAAAAAACATGTAGCTTTTGGGAAGTCATCTATGTCAAGAAAGTACCACACTGACAATATACTCTTAAGAGCTGACTCATTTGTTCAAGATTTGAGAACATACATGGACAGTGACCTAACTTTTGACCAATATGTATCTATGTATCTATCTAGACACATGCAACAACTAGAATGCTCACAGAGATACATTACTAAAAGGGTTCAAGGCCTAAACAATATCTCCTACATGGTCCAACTCAAAGTCCTGTCATTATACTCAGTATCTTACAGACTGCTAAGAGGTGAACTGCGTCTATCATACAAGGCATCCTCTGACTCATTACTGATGGATTTACTGCACATCAGCATGTCAAATGGCATAAGAAATACTCAGTCTAGGGATATAAACCTCTTCTGCAACATCAACAGAATGATTTGGAGACAGGTATATCTCACAGAGGATACCACTGCTTCAGAAGAAACTCCCCATGCACATAAAACAAAGTTCATCCCTGTCCATATTCAGGTGCAACTTGGATCTATAGATGAGAAACATAAAATGTATCCCAGGACTGCCCTCTTTATTGCTAATGGGCAATAGCAACTCCTAAATGCTTTCTCTCTATGGTATGTTCCCAATTATTCTCATTAGGGGTAGTATATAGAAACTATAATTTTAGGTGATTTCAATATTGACTGGCAATCCTGTTCTGGCAACCATCAAACCCATTATGTAAACCTTCATGGCTTCACCCAATTAGTCCAGTCGCCAACCAGGATAAATAAAAACTCCAACAAGCACACTACCCTGGATTGGATACTAGTCAGTAAGAGCCCACAGTCATATATAACAGGCTGCTTATCAGATAGCCTCAGTGATCACTCCCCAACATTCCTACTAAAACAATACCTATACCAAGCTAAACCTGTCATCTACCATCAAATACATAAAAAATTAAACTTTAACCCACTCACATTCATCTCATCCCTCAAAGAATGTAACTGGCATCCTCTAAAGTACCTCAGTCTTGATGACGCAGTTGAATTTTTTAATACTACCTTCCTGAGCATCCTTAATTACCATGCCCCCATAAGACTTTCCAGAACCAAAGCACAACCCTCCCCATGGCTACAGAAAACCACTAAGTCAGAAATGAAAAACAGGGATAAAGCCTGGGAGCAGTGGCACAAAACCCCCTCAACTAAACAGAAAGTCCTAGAATTACGCAATAGTCAAAAAGCTAATAAAACAGGACAAATTCCAATACTACCAGTCTGCCCTAGACTCCTCCAAACACAGCCCCAAACAAGTCTGGTCCTCCATAAACTCCATCCTCCACCCAGGTAAAGTCAGTACCCCTCCTCCTAACATCCCTCACTCCTCCGAAAATATTGCTACCTCATTCAACACACACTTCACACAAACCATACTATCACTAGCTAAACAACACAAACCCCTCCCCTCCAACCCACACCTTCAACTAGTAATCTCCCCACTGCCTTCTCTTTTTTTCCTGTACCTACCTCCAACATAAAAAACTCTTAACTAAACTTAAGCCCACCTTTAGCAGCAGACAACCTCCCAAGTGAATACCTCCAAATCACAGCTGATGCTCTGGCCTATCCAGTATCCATCTTGATTAACCGATCTCTGTCAGAAAGTTACATTCCCATGGAAATTATCACATATAATTCCCCTCCACAAAGGCAGCCCCTCCACAGAACTAACCAATTACCGCCCCATAGCTATTCTCTCTCCACTGTCCAAAATACTAGTGAAATGCATTCACTCTCAGGTCTCAGACTACCTCCTTATTAGCAACCTCCTTTCCAATACTCAGCATGGTTTCCGACCAAACCATAGCACCACCACTGCCTTACTCTCCTTTACTAACACTATCCTTCAGCATAAAAACAATGGCTATCTCTCCTCTGCTACTTTCCTAGACCTATCTAAAGCATTTGACATGGTCCCACACAAACAACTCATCTCTGTCCTCAGAAACCTATCCTTCTCTCAGTAAGTCACCAACTGGTTTCAGAGTTACCTGTCTGACTGCCAACAATCATGGCAGAATGACATATCTCCCCAACTACCTGTCTCTATAGGGGGTCCCCAAGGATCCATCCTTGGACCCCTACTCTTCTCTGTTTTCACCAATAATCTAGCCTCTGCCACCAAACATGGCACACTCATACAATATGCAGATGACTCAACCATTATATGCTCAACCCAGTCCCTACCCAAACTGCAAAAACTCACACTGGAAGCCTTTTCCTCTGTTGAAACTTGGTTAACCGATGCCAAATTAATACTCAACCCAAACAAAACTAAACTACTCATCTTCCAACCCACCAAACATACTCAAAACAACTCTCACTTTAACATCCCAGCAAAAGACAACACCACTATGCACCCAATAGAACACACCAAATTGCTAGGAGTGGAAATAGACAATAAACTAAAAGTTGACATTCACATATCCATGACCATAAGAAAAGTCCACAAAAAACTAGGAGCATTATACAGAAATAAGCAACTTCTCAACAAAGCAGCAAAGATTTCAGTAGCAAATCCCCACCTTATCTCCACCCTACTTTATGCCTCTCCAATATATACCAACCTAAGGCAATGCGATCTAAACAAGCTAGAGACCTGCTACAACAAAATCGCCAAATTCACCACAGGGGCATCCTACTGCATTCACCACTGTCTCTCACTTGCTGAACTGGGCTGGCTTAAACTCCCTCACCTCCTTCAATGGTATCAACTCACACTCACCCACAAACTAGTAAACCATCCACTGAATGTCTCATCCCTCCAGAATCTACTCCAACCCTATCGCACCATCAGACCACTAAGATCCAGCAACAAAAATCACTTGCAGGTCACTAAAGCCAATAACTCTGCAGGTGAAGCATTATTCTCTTGCACCATAGCCAAATTATGGAACTCCCTCCCACCCACAATTATCTCCGTACCATCATGCACCCACTTCAAAACTTTACTAAAAGCGCACCTAAAAACATGCTGGCTATGCCCTTGCAACTCCCACTCTAATATCACCCACCCCATCCACCCACTTCCTTTCTTTCTACCCCACTAACTACCTTGGTTATTGCAAGCTCAGATGCTCATAAGCCTAGTACTTATTATACAGCAGGAACTTCTTATTGTAACAATTGTTAATGTCTGTTATGTACTTTGCAGATAAAATTCTAGTTGTCGACTGATGTACTATGTTCTTCATCTGTAACTATGTTTGTAATTGTTAATTGCTATGTTAATCAAATTGTTAATTGCTATGTAAATCCAATGTAACTACTGTCTGCATATTTTAACTGTGGAGCTTTTCTCTCCGGTACTCCACTGAAAATGGACCTACGTCCAGTCGGACACTCCCGGTTAACAAATGTAAATAAATACATAAATAAATAAATAAAATAAATAAGTATATAATTATCGACAGTGGGATGGGTAAGGCTAATCTCTAACCAAATGGGATAGGTTAATTCAAGCACAAAAAAAGGAAAATGACTTGGCTTATAATGGCCTGTAATGACAGCTAGCTTAGTACTTTCCCATGGACCTATGGAAGATAATTGAAAAGACATCATAGCTCACAATCCTTTTTTGGTGAAAGTCTCTATCTGTCTTTCTCCCTCTCTCCCTATCTATCTAATTTTCATTTTACATGTGTTGTCTTGTAAAATCTAACTGGAAACATGAGGAGAACAGCTTGAAAGAAACAGCTTGTAATGAATTATAAAATATGTAAACAGAATATATATGGAATTTATCTAAGACATTAAATGTAAGCAGAATCTTAAATATATTAGACATGTAGCAAGGGGGTTAAGAGAGAACAATACAAAAAGCATCAACATCTAACTACAAGTACTGTATGCATGTAATTTACAGAGCTTCAAGCTTGTTACATTAAACAGGCCATGAAGAGGCAGGATGTGTGTTAAATAATAATATAATTAGGAACGGAGACTATGTGTTGTAAGGAAAGGAGAAGTACGGCGATAACGGATAAAGGAAGTAGAGGAGAATGAAAGTGAGGAATTCTGGGAAAGTATCAAAGTATCTATATAATTATTCTGTACTGGCCAAGGTAAGATATTATAAATGACATTTCATTCTAAATAAGGAAATTTAACTCACTAGATTGCTGAGACTATTTATTTTACTTTTCAATTAAATTAAAAGAGGAGTGTGGTAAACTTGGAAAAAAATAGATTAAAAACTCAGAGTGATCCCATGAATCCACTTCCCTCTCCTTTTAATGAATTCTGCAGCAGAAGGTCTAAAAACTAGTTCTCTGTCCAAGGGAGAATTCAGAATTTCACTTTTGGTATCCTCTGGGACATTTTGTTTCAATGAAGCCAGGCAAACATCCCCATAACATTTCCAGTGGCAGCAGCCCTGGAATTGGGATCAATGGATTCATGTGTACATTTTTAACAATAGGCAGTCATACGAGAAACACTAGTAGCCAAATTAAACAAAGTAGAGTTTTCCTCATGAGGCAGCAGATGCCAAAACATTCCTCATTTTCTCACAAGTTGCCAGGATAAACATCAACATATGAGCTTGACAGATGAGAATTACAAAAACAAAAGTGACAGAAACATACACTTTTTTTTCAAACTTAACAAAACCCTTTCCATGCTTGTCAAAAGGAGAGTTATTAATATTAACAAAATGTTAGCAGCAGCTATGTTAACACTATAACTGCTGGGTCGGGTCTGAGATTAGTGTATAAACTGAAGAACATTTTATAATCTATCTGCTTTTTAGGGTAGAGCGGGCTGACTTTCAGGGAAATTGCAGGTTGTGACAAAAAATACCAAAGCAGAAAGATCAGGGAAAATAGGCATACGTTCGAGAAATTCCAGCTGTAATAAATCATGATATTTTCTGATGGACTGAGAAACATCACTGTTTTCTTACCGAATCAACTGATTTATTTTGAAAATAATGTCAGAGAAAGAATCCTTCAGAGTTACTATCCAAAGTCACACCTGCTTCAGAATCTGAATCAGAAATCTGTGGTGATATTAAATCTATTTACATCCTTTTGAGGTTCAAACTCTTAAATTGCTTAAGAATAAGAAGAATCCCTTTTTCTTTAACAGAACCAGATGAATAATATGAGTCAAGATCCTGTGAAAAACCCTGATATAAGCCTAATAAATTATGCCTGTCCACTGTCACTGAGTCAGAAGACATATGTTTAGTTTTTTGTTTCTTTCCTGAAAAAACACACTCATAATTGCCACCAATCACCTCCTGAGGGACGGGCACAAATTTCTGGCTAAGGAGAGAGACACATCCCTTGCCCCTTCTCCCAGTTCAGACAAGACTGGCTCCCCCCTGCCCAAAAAGAGCACACCAACAGCAGTAGAGGATGTGTCTAATCCATGCTCCATGCTGGCTGTATGGACTATGCCAGCAGGACTTAAGGGAAAAGATGAGTGGTCCAAGGACCTGGCTTTGTTCACAGCAGAGTCACCTGTAACTGAGGAAAAATCTTCTCTGGCTGAGACAAAGTCTTCTCTGGTAGCAAAGGCTGCTTAAAAATATTTGTTTTCTTTTGGATGGAAGAAGGTACAACTGAGGAACTGGTAGGTTGCTCCATGGTGAAGCCAAAAAAAGGTACCTAATTCCCACAGAAGCTAAGCAACAACAGATGGTAAAACACGTAAGTTGTAAACAACTAACATTTTCCTTGAAACATCACAGTATAAAGAATTTTAAACACTTACTCCAGCTCTAAAAAGTAAAATAACACCAGCTTCCCCACAGTGAATGTAGTTTTAAATAAGACTTTAACATCATTTTACCACAAAAAAACTCCCATTTAAAAGTAAACAAATGTCACATGACAGTTTATTAAAACAGCCTTTCATAGGATTGTACGATCATAGGATTGTAGGAGGGTAGTAGGCTAACAGCCCCATGGTCCTTACAAGCCTAGCCAGGTTCAACCACTGCTCCCAAGGGTGTCTGGTTCAAACAGACACAAAAATCAGGTTGAACCCCCAGAGTGAATTTCTGGTTACCCATCCAATCGTCCAAATTACACTTAAATAGGGCCAACGAGGAGCTTTGTTTAACATGAACTGGAATTTTGTTCCAAAGGTGGGGCAACCTCTGTGAGACAAATCTGTCTATCCAGCAGGTTCTGTTGATGTCACATACCAGGTTAAGGTCCTTTGAGCCAGTGACCTGTATGCCATGTGACTTGCGAATGTGCAGCATTTCCATTAAAGCTGGGTCAGAGATTGCTCTATATGCAAGGCACACGTCTCTTCCGAGCAATCTGTCTGACAGAGTAAAGTGGCAATGATTTCAGTCTGTCTACTTAAGACAGAACTTTAAGACTCTGAATTTTCTTTGTAAGGAACCTTTGTGTTCTCTCCAATTGCTGCAGGTATTAGGAAAGGAACATGCCAAAGGGCGCACTGTAATCTATTATTATAGGTTCATAGGTTCATACTAGGCTATCTGCCCTAGGGCATTTATAAGCCTAGCCAGAGTGTGTTTGGCTTTCGCCACCCATTTTAAATTAATTTTGCTATGCCCTTTTTCGAGGTTAGTATACTGTGCCTCTGTCTAACAGCGACACAGAAGTGATACTCGGGGTAAACCTACGATCTCCCATCCACTCATCAAGATTCCTCTTGAAAAGAGTCAATGAGGGACTCTGCCTAACCTGGACTGGGATTTTATTCCAGAGTGAAGGGAGCCTCTGGGTTATGAATCTGTCCCTCCAGCATGTCCTATTTATTTCAGTGCTGAGGTTAAAGTCTCTCGAGCGCGTATCTTGATGGGATTTGGATTTTCTGAGGTGTAGCATGTCCATTAATTCCGGGTTGGACATGGCTTTATACGTCAGACACAGATCGCCTCTGAGCAGGCGGCATGCCACTGAGTAGAGCTGGAGTTTCCTTAACCGGGCAGCATATGGCATCTGTTTGAGCCCTTTGATCCTCTTGGTGAGGTACTTTTGGGGTCTTTCCAGTTGCTGCAGGTGTCTGGTAAGGCACATCCCAAAAGGGGCATTGTACTCAATTATGGGCCTGATGAGGGATGAGTAAAGAGGCACGATGACCTCCCCTGATCTAGATGTGAATCCCTTCATGATTAGGTGGGCTATATAAAATGTTTTTCTAACCACTTTGGCCACGTGGTTGTCAAATGAGAGAATGCTATCAACTTGGGTCCCCAGGTCCCTAATTACTTCTTCTGTACTTAATGGATTACCACCTATGTGGTAATTTGTGGGCACTTTGTTTTTGCCAAAGGGGATGACTATACACTTTTTGGCATTTAGCTTGAGGCCATGGCTCTGGCACCAGTTGTCTGTTTCTATGAGGCCCTTTTGGGGGATGCTTGTGTCAGCTGGAAGGTCGATTATGGTGCCTAGTTTGCAGTCATCTGCGAACTTGGTCAGCCACAGTCCTTCCGTGTTGCCCTGTACCACCGAGAAATATATACCGAACAAGAGAGGTCCCAGGACTGAGCCTTGTGGGACACCACTTGTAACTGGTTTGGAGTCTGACATGGCTCCAGCAATTCTAACCATGTGGGTTCTGTCCTTGAGCCAGTTTGCAACCCATATAGTGACATAGAGGTTTATATTTAAGCTGGTGAGCTTATCTATAATGCCCGAGTGGGGTATTGTATCGAAGGCTTTTGCAAGGTCCAGGTAGGCTGTGTGGACCACCTTCCCTCCAATAGCCTTGGTGACTGTTTCAAAGAAATCAACCAGGTTTAAGAGGCAGGATCTGTCCTTAACAAAGCCGAACTGGGTAGGATCCAGTGTCTGTAGGTCCCCAATATCTTTATTTATGAGGTCCATGATGATCCTTTCCATAGCTTTGCAGACCAAGCTAGTCAGGCTTATGGGGCGATAGTTTCCAGGATCGGTTGAGGCACCACCTTTGTGGAGAGGGACCACTGTTGCTGTATGCCACTCTTTGGGTACATATCCTGTAGTAAGGCTGAGACTGAACAGTAGTTTTATGTTTGGGTTTAGCTCTTCTTGGAGTTCATGTAGGACGCAGCCCGGGACACCGTCTGGTCCCACTGATGCTGTGTTTTTTGCTTTGGAGAGGGCAGCTCTTACCTGAGCATCTGAGATGTCAGGGGGGCAGCTTTCTGCTGGGATAGATATTTGCCCTTTTGGTGGGGAGGGGGGAGAAGTTTGCGCTGAACCTGTCAGCTAGGATGTTGGCAATGTCTGTGGGTTCGGTGTATTTTTTGTCATTTTGGACTAATTCTGAGCATATCTGGGAATTCCCATCCAGGTTCCTAACATAACTAAAGAAAGCCTTGTGATTATCCTTAGTGTCCTGTGCAATTTTTCTCTCAAAGCTGGCCTTAGACAATTTTATGAGTGCCCATAGTTTTTTGCTAATACTGATCAGAGATGCCTTCCCTTTTTGGGATTTTGCTCTAGCATGTAGTAGCTTCCTCCTTCTATTGTATAGTTTGTTTATGGCTGAGGTCCACCAGACAGGACGTCTGCCTTTGGAGGATTGGGTCTTGGTTTTATTTGAGATTGCATGATCCATGCATTCCTGAAGGTGTTCATAGAATGCATTTATAAAGGATTCTGTGGTCTGAGTCGTATTTTCCACAGGCCTGGGGGCTTTGAAGGATTCCACCTCGGTTTTGAGGAGTGTGAAATTTGCTTTAGAGAAGTTTTTCACTGTAGTTTTCAGGGCAGGGGGTGGAGTCGGGATGTGAATATCCAGTGAGATTAGTTTATGGTCTGATCTTACCGTGAGGGATACACTTCTGGTCTGGAGCACAGAGTCCACATGTTGGTGATGATCAGGTCCAGTATGTTTTCCCCTCTTGTGGGAGTGGTAACAAGTTGTTCCATAGCATTTGAGTTTATGATGAGGGAAGGGTATGGGGGGGTAGAACCTCTTTTTTACTGGAGGCAATGCGCTTACTTATGAGATGAGCAATATAAAATGCCCTTTTTACCACTGTGGAGACATGGTGATCGAAGTTAAAGTTGCAGTCATCCTGTGTGTCCAGATCTCTCATCACTGACTGTGTGCTTAGGATATTGCTATTGATGTGGAAGTTTGCAGGAACATCACCTTTACTGAGTGGGATGACAATGCATTTTTTGCATTAAGTTTAAGACCCCAACTTTGGCACCAGTCATTAGTCAGCATAAGTCCATCTTGCAGGATGTTGACATCACTAGGGTTTCAATGAAAGATAGATTTAAGCTTAGCCAATTAACTCATGTGAGAATCAAACCCTTCACCTTGGGTCTGTAAGGCAAATATCTTAATCATTATGCCAACCTACCTCTGTCAATTTCATAACTAAAATGTATATAGTTTATAGAAAAAGGAAGTTTTCTCTCTCACAAAATAAAATGGTAGCATTTATCCCTGAAGGGAACTTATCTGCCCAGCAGTAGAGCAGCATTAGCCCACCATTGATCCTGGAAAGTCCACAGAGGAAAGCTCTCTTCATTGTCAGTAAAGGCATGAAGAATCTGATACCTAAACCAAGCTTTTACTCAGCTTAGCTCAAGCTGACTACTGAACTGGGCAGTGGAAGGTACCCTGAAGCTTTGGAAACTCACTGGCCATTGTGTCCTTGGTAGGACATAACCTGTATAGCTTAGACTACTGCAGCAGTGATCAAATGAAGAATATCAAACCTTATGGCTAATTTCTAGGCATGTTGGCAGTATGGGTAAAATCCACACTGATTAATGTACTCTCAACCACTTCTTTATTTAAACATAAATAAAGCCATTTACTGCCACGTATAACAATTTTGTTGTACCAGTTTTGGTAGAAAAAGTCTTTTTCCATAATGAACTCCAACACTAAAAGCAAAGTTAGCCATTTCTTTGAAATCATATCAAATATTTTTAAAGATTCCCATTTGTTATTCTCGTGACCTAAATAAGAAATAAATTAATAATAACAACTATATCAATGAATAGTCTATTCTAACAGTCATACTTTCTAAGGTGGGAAAGAAATATGAGACCTTCTTATGGTAAAGAGATCCTTATATTTGATGTCTGCCCTCAGACAACATCTTTACAGAACAATAAACCCAGTACGGACTTAAAGTGGGATATTATTATTTCTTTGTTGCTTCCTTGCCCTTTTCTTAGAGTTGTTCTTTTCTTGGGGTAAAAGCATCAAGTCATGTAGGTTTGCTCCACAGAGAATTATGAGCAGGTCTCCACTCATAACCACTTCATTAATGCGTTTGAGAAAAGGATTCAAGGAAATTTATATTCAAAGATGTCACAGAACACAGCATAAATATTTGCATTACATGGAACTTTTGCTGTCCCAGTGGACTCCAACTTCCAGATGAAATAGGAGTGAGAAGTGCTTTATGACAGATGCAGTGTACTTCTCATCAATGAACAGCTTTAGAAACAGACCCTTCATACTGCCTCACTTTTTTGTACACATGTATGTATCCTGAAGTACCTTATAGCTTTTAATGCTGTCAGATTGAGTCTTACACTTTTCTGCATTTACTGTATATGCTGCAACTTGATACCTGATCTAAACAGAAGTCAAAAGTGTATAACAAGTTTTATTATGCACCTTTCTGAGATGAGAAACGTGCATAACAAGATCCGTGCACTTTTCTGGCATCAGAAAGCTGCATAACAAGCCTTTTTTTTTTTTTTTTTTTTTTTTGCTGGTTTCAGAGCATAATGAGCACATTTTTGTAACATAAGGTATCAAAATTAATAAAATATATAAGCAAAAGAAAATTAGACTTTATATATTAAAACTGAGACCCACGTTTCAGCAATGCTACTATATAAATATTAAGAACAGGAGCTAAATGCATATGTCAAGAAGGTATGGAAAAGATGAGCAACAGGTAGCAAACCCACCTTTGGTGCAGAAGGCAGTGGATTTTATTCCAAAACAAGAGAGACTGATTGCTGACACTGCATAAGGGAAGAGATGCACTCCTGAGTGTGTCATCTTGTGGATCAGGTGTTAAACTGAGGCCCCATTTGCCCAAGTTGGTGGCAGCTGAGGTTCATGTAAAAGATATCACTGTACCTACTGAAAAGAGTAGGGGAAGTTCCCTGATGCCCTGGCCAAATTTACCCTAGTAGTATAAATATCACCTCGGATCTTCCCTGAAAATGGGCTACTAGCCTAGTAAAAGTAATCCAGTCAAGAGAGCATAAAATAAATAAATAAATAAATAAATGTATATATATATATATATATATATATATATATATATATATATATATATATATATATATAAACAAAAACATAAATATTCAGTTATGTAATTTTAATGTTATGTAACACATCCTATGGTGGATCATGGAGAGGACCATCTAAGCTTACTATTTCCAGGCACAAACCTGCTGTTGGTTGCACACTGGCTACAGAAGCACTCTCAATAAACAAGACTTGTTATCATTACACCATGGAAACCAAATTAATTCAGAAATGTCTCAAGGCCATCCATGTTAGACTAGCAGCATTGTGCCCTGCAAACACTGCATAATAATCAATCTCCATAAAATGGAGAACTTGTACAGACATCAGGAATCCATTCTAGGGCTCAGACTTGCTACAGCCAGTAAAAGTTTAAAGTCAACAAATAGTGCTGCTCTTTGTACAACACTAACATTTAAACCACAGTCTTATATTCTAGGATAATAGATTTAATGCCTTGTAGTTTTTATTTTTCCAGTTGTGTGATTTACAATTACTTTTGCATTATTAGAAAGTAATATATTTTCTTCAGAAATCATAAACAATATACGTGAAAATATTATGAAAACACTGCACCAAAATAAATACGTTTGTCTTCATAGAGAAAAAATTTACTAGATTTGTTTGACTTCAGCTAATTAATGTCAACATTAAAGCTGTTAGAGATCAATAAATGCCATAATCACTGATAAAGTGATGAAATATTTTTTTTCGGCATTCATAATTATTTAATGTCCAGTTCTTCCAAGGGTGCAATGTTATATTCTGCTCTCACTGTACATTCTTTTAATCATTTTTATTTCTGTAGTCATATTACTTACAAACTATGACAAGACTCACAAACACGTTAACTGTTTAGAACTCCAACTCACTGAGCCTTGAAGTACAATAGCTGGAACATGTAAGGTCAATTTAATCCACACAGTACAACAAAAATGCAAAAAAATATGATGTAAGCATGTCTCTAATGATATAATTATTTGTGTTTATACACAAAGGCATTGTTATTAGCTTACTGACAGAGAAAAAAAGTCACATGGAATGAAAGGGCTATCTAATAGCCAGGGACAGATCCATCACAAGGAGACCAAGGAAGTTGCTTATGGCCCGGTGCTGGCTGGGGGGGGGGGGGGGGGGCTGGCCATGAAAAATTATTTTAAAAAGCAACAAGCATTTCACTCCTACAACATTAAAAAATATAGCACCTCGCATCTTCTATTGGTTGGAGCTCACACACAGACCAGGAAATTATTTTATGATTTAAACTCTGAGTGAAGTGAAACTATATAGAAGATGATTTCTTTCAGAAGGAAGTTTGTAAAGGTTATGTGCGAGTGGGGTATGCTCGTTTGGGTATTACTGTCTGCCTCTGTCTATCAGAGATATGGGGGCCCTGGCTTTGGGTAAATTTCCAATTTTTCATCTATTGGTCAAGGTTACGCTTAAATAGGGTTAGGGATGGACATTGCTTTACATGGATGGGGATGCTGTTCCAGAGCATGGGAACCTTTGGGACACATATCTGTTTTGCCAGTATGTCTTATTTATGTCACAACCAAAATTAAAATAATTTCTTCTAGTGGTTCCAGTGCTGCTTGTTTTGCAGATGTGTAAAAGGTCCATCAGAGCTGAATGCGAGGATGCCTTCTAGGCCAGGCAGATCACCTGTCAGTAACCTGTAGGAGACAGAATGCAGAGAGAGGGTTTTAAGGCAATCCATATAGGGCAATATGTTTATACCTGGATTCTCCTGCTAAGGAACCTTTGTGGGCATTCCATCTGTTGCATATATTTGGTCTGGTACATGCTGAAGGAGGCATTGTACTCAATGATGGGTCTAATAAGGGCCAAATAAAGTGGCACTATGACTACCTTGGACCTGGATGCCAAGCTCTTACTTGTAAGTTGGGCAATATAGAATGATTTTCTTACTACTTTGGTCACATGCTTGTTAAAGGACAGATTACTGTCTGTAAATGTTCCCACATCTCTGACTATGGGGGTCAACTCGTAGGAGTGTCTTATCAATGGGGTCATTAGCCTGGATTGCAGTTTTCCCAAAAGGAACTAAAATGCATTTCTTGGCATTTAGTTTTAATCTGTGACCTTGGCAGCAGTCTTTTGTCTGTGTTAGACACTTGTGTCATGGGGGGAATTTTTGATAGTTGCCAATTTGTAGACATCTGCAAACTTGATCAGCCAAAGGGCCTTGACATTATCCTTTACCTCTGAGAAGTAGATGCAAATAGGAGTAATCTGTTTATTAAACGGAAACTGTAATAATTACATAATAAGACTGTAAATATTATGACATAAACAATGAATATATCAAACAAAAAACTGTTAAGAGCTTATATCTGAGAGGTGCCAGCATGGAGCCTTGAAGCACTCCACTGGTGAATGGTCTCTTAGTGGAGGTGGTCTCACCAATCCTGTCCTCTTGGGTCCTATCTGTTAGCCAGCTGGCAATCCAGCAAGTTATGAAGTGATTTTATGCCCAGTTCAGTGAGTTTATCAACTATAACAGAGTGAGGTATTGTACTGGACACTTTAGCCAGGTCCAGGTAGGCAGCATGCACCATTTTCCCCTCATCCATTGCCTTGGTGACCTTCTCAAAGATGCCCATCAGGTTTAATAGGCATGAACTTCCTTTGACAAAGCCAAATTGGGTTGGGTCCGATGTCTGAAGGTTGCTTATGTCTTTGCTGATCATTTCCATGATAATTATTTCCATGGCTTTGCATATTAGACTAGCCAGATTAATCGGTCTGTAGTTTCTATGGTCAATTAATGGTCCACCCTTGTGAAGTAGGATAACCATTGCAGTCCTTCATTCTTATGGTACATCTGTTTTGAGGCTATAGTCAAAAAGTGGCTGAGTGGTCCTGACAGGTCATGTTACAAGCTGTTTAAGAGGCATCCTGGGATACTGTTGGGGTCCACTGAGGATATGTTTTTGGTGTTAGCAAGTGCAGATAGGACCTGTTCCCTGTTAATAGTTTGGGGGTTATGCTGGTAGGTATTTCATGGGGGGAGGCAGGGGAGGAGTGGGAGGTGAAATTTGAGCTGGATATGTCAGCCAGCAAATTTGCTGTCACTACACTCAATGAAGGTGGCTCCACTGACTACCAGTTTGGCACACTAATGTGTGCTGCCTTTAAGGTTTGGGACATAGCTGTGGAAGGCCTTGTGGTGGTTTTTAGCCTGTGAGGCTAACTTAACCTTGTAAATGGCCTTGTTAGACTATATTAGTCCTCTTAGTTTCTTGTTTAGTTTAATTAGAAAAGTCCTATCATTATGGAAGTTGTTCTTCCTGATTTCAGCCATGATTTTTTTTCCTTTTGTTATATACCTTATTAAGGTTAGGATTTCAGCAGTGGGATTTGTTTATAGAGTTTGTTTTGGGTTTCCTTCTAGTAGATATGTCAGCTTATATACAGCCATACACGTGCTTGTACAGGGCCTCTGTGTAGAATTCAGCATAGGTTGCTGGGAACTTGGTGTTGGGTGGGGTACTGACTTTTGACAAATTACTACTTAATAGAATGAAGTTTGCTTTGGAATAGTTCCTAACTGTTACAGGGTTTGCTGGAGTTACTGGGTTGATTTCTATTTCAGAGGAGGCAGCTTTGTGGTCTGGCCTCACCAGTGAACACATGAGGGGAGGACTGCAGCACTGTCCCATATTGGTGAGTATCAGGTCCAGTATGTGTCTCAACCTCTGGTGGGTATGCACACTATCTCATCAAGAGTATTTGTGTTAATACAGTCCAGTAATTTTGCTTCTGTGAGTATGAGTCAGGGTATGTTTTCCAGTCTATAGAAAGATAAAGTCTCCAATAAATAGGGTATTTGGTTTAATAGTGATTGACTCCAGTAAGTCTAGGTACAACCTATGGGATTCTAGGAACATAGAGGGTGACCTATAGCTTGCTAGGATATGGTATGGGACTTAGTCTATGGAGATTTGTTTGTGGATAAATTCCAAGGCATCATATGGTTTAACCAATGTAGAGTTATACTTATTGCTAATATAGACATACTCCTGTATCTTTCCTCCCTGTTTTGTGCAGCTGGTGATCTAAATGTGTTAAAAGCACTGAGGTTGTGTACTGCTGGTATACTTTCTGCAGATTTAAACTATGTCTTACTAACTGCACAGATGTCTACATTCTCCCGGGTAAGTAAAGCTTGCAGGGTGTGGAGTTTCTTGTTCAGGCTCCTAGCATTGAGCAGTAACACCTTTAGGTTTCTTTGACTTGTATTTGCTAAGATTGTAGGTTTGTAAATTTGGCATTACCTTTAAAAGGCTCTAAGAGGGTGTATAAAGTTTTAGCCAATATTCAGAAGCCTAGGAGAGACACAGTTGCAGACCATTCTATGCAAAGCAACATGGTTTGTTAACCATCTGGAAACGAAAAAATACTTCACAAACTGAATAAACATAAAAAAGCAACCGATGTAAGAACACCACAAACTCTATTTATTAAGCGCTTTTCGTCCAGCACAGTGGCTGGACTTTATCAGATAAAAGAATCAACTTCATTGACACTCTTAAATGTTTCAACAATCTAGTCATGTGACCAATGTCTCAATTAAACCTCTTAACAATGTTCAATTAACACATCTCTTGATAAAAGTTCTACCATAGTTAAAAATAACGAGTTAAAAGCCCTGACTAAAAAACAATATCATACATTCTCCCCCTAAATAAAAAAAAAAAAACCTTCATCCTTCACTGCTCAATCAACAGTAAATTTATTTATACTTGGTGTGTTAAAAATAAAAAATATAAAGCATGTTAAAATAAAACCATGGTTAATATATAACCATTATAAATAAATGAATGCTTTAGATGTGGGACTAACCCTTAAACTCATCACTTAATTTAGGTAAATTATCTCCACATACTTTTTAATTTTAAGTATGGGAGAATAGTGCATGTTTCTTTTATTCCTGGGAACTGATTAGCATTTAATTGAAGTTGCCATAACAATTCAAGTTGTTCTAAAAGTAGTGACACTTGTCCTTCATGTACATTTTCGCTAATCTGGTCTATAACCTTAAACTTGAATTTATGATGTTGCACTAAATGCATATACTGCCTCTATATATTGAAAATTAGCTTACTGTAATGCATTTTTGCACTACAAAAGTGCATACCCATTCAATACAAAAAATCATTTGTAAAAGGGCAGCTCGTTTTATTATTATCAGGTCATATAGTCTTCATTATTTGGAGTGATGATCAGAATTATCTGATCTTTAGAGTCCATTATGTAGTTATTGTTGCATAGTACTGTGTTACAATCTTCTCTACAAGATTGGATTGTAAAGGATTTCTGCATTTAATTTAAAGCTGTTACTCTGGCAGTTAACACAGAGAACTAAAGCTCTGACTTGTTATTTGAACTGCTTCCTGTCATAAGGGTCCAAGGAATGCAACTTCCCACCTTCATTTACCAAATGTGTGACATTGAGCAAGTCACTTAACCAAGCAGCGTTCTGTGGCAATTGGGAATTTGGGCTAGGCTTCTTAATGGTCCCCTGGATTGCATGCTTAGTAACTATGAACCTGTTGTCATTGTTTATTAGCCATTCCCTACTGCATAGCTGATCTAGTTCAACAAATGTTCAAGACAATATCAACAACACCATTTTTTTAATGTAACGTAGGCAATTTATTCTTCAAGGGCAGCAGACATGAAATGCACTGTCATTTGTTAGCAGCAATCTCTGCATTAGTAATAGTTCTCTTTAATATTGAATTATTCAAATGCCTTTTACTTCTGCAAAGATTGTGCATATTAGCTTAGTATATTTTATTGGGTAGTTAATATTTCTTATACTCGCATAAAGTACTCTTCTATTTAAAATGTGCTACATGTGGATGGACGTTATTGTATGATGCTTGTGATATTTATACAATTTCATATAGTTCATCCAAATCTACTAATAAGATACATGCAACTTATTTCTTTATAACAATAATAAGGGGTGTAAACAATCAATAAAGTGGCTATGACTGCTGGTTGGGGGGGGCATCTCTCAGCAGACAAAATTACCTTATGCACTTATCATTTGGTAATTTTTAAACAGTCTGCAATCTAGATTTGCAGGACAAGTGTGCGTGTGTGTATAAGTTGGAATAATTTGACTACTATGTTTTTGTCAAAAAAAATTGAAATATGAGACTTTGTTCATTATTACTTTTATTAATTTTATTTTGACACAAAGAGGGATACAGTAATACTGAAGCTAAACTTGCTAGATTTGGGGGAGGGTGTTTCTAAATAAACATGACCCTGCTGAGCTGATAAAATTAAAAAGTCACTGGTCTGTGTTTGCAAGGCTGGTGTGCATTTGTGTAAAGCAAGCTGGAATATTTTACTGTGGCAATTTTTTACCACAGTCAGACATGTGATGTGTACATAGTCAATAAAGTGGCCGTAACTGGTGAGTACATTTGTTGGTGGAGTATAATAACAATGGCTTGAGTGGCCTCTCATGGTTGAAATGTTCTGAAATGTGTACTTTTGTCATTATAGTTTTATATATTTTGTTTCACTTCTTACTGAAAAAAAATTGTTGCTCATGTTAAGTCTGTTTTCACTGTGAGCCTGTTTGTTTTTGGCAAATGACCATTAGTGTTTGTACTATAAAATCTGAAATAAAAGCTTTAAATTAAATCCAAATCTCTGTAGTCACTGTAAAGGTAAAGAAGAATATAGTAGGTATGCTGACAAGTTTGAATAGTGTTTATGTTGACTGAGGAGATGAGCGAGTAAGCCAAGTTATGGGATGCTGGGATGGCTCAGGGGGAGGTGGACCTGGGCCCATTACTCTGCTTAGGACTCACTTTGACTATGATCTGGCTCTACTAATAGAAACAGATCACAGAACTAAATCTAGCTTAAGAAAAGCACTACTATCATTGAAAGTTCCATTAATGGCCTAAAATGGCCCTAAATGGTGAAGGACAACAAACTTTCCTGTACCACCTCCTCTCCTTCTCATTCTAGTAAGGCAGTTGTGCCCCCATATCCTCATTAGGACATTTTGATCACACTGAGTATGCACAACCTTAGAGGGATGAAATGATTAACATTTTTTAGAAAATATCACCAAAGCAATGGATGAAGGTAAAATGGTACATACCACATACCATGACCTGGCCAAAGCTTTTGACAAAATCCCCCACTCAGGTATAGTAGAAAATCAAAATAAAAGAGAGTAACCCTCCTACATCACCTATAGGGCTGCCATCTGGCTTACATATTGGATGCAGGAGATCAAAATAGGGGAAACTACCTCTAGAAAGACATTTTTCATTAGTGAAGTCCTCCAAGGTTTGGTGCTGAGACCTTTTTTGTTTGGCATGTACTTCTCTAAAGTAAAAGCCAATACAAAGGGCTGTGGATGACTACAAGATAAAAACAGTCGTTGAGTCCCCAAATGACTTACCTACCCTGTAGGAAGGTTTGCCCCAAACAAATAACTGGTGCCAGAATCACATACTGAAATTAAATGTCAAAAAATGCATTGTCATAGCCTTTGGAAAGTGGTCTAACCCAGGGAACTACCATATTGACAATACAAGACCAAGAGTTGACCCAGTTGCTCTGGATTTAGGAACTTATTTGGCCAGAGACCTAATTTTTGAACAGTACTTGTCCACTGTTGTTAGAAAGTCCTATATTGCGCAGCTTATAAACAAATGGATTGCATACAGTTTTGGAGCCATCATTGTCCACCTTTACGTAGCCCTCACTAGGTCAATCATTGAGTAAACTGTGTCCTTTGGCAACAACTAGAGTGTTTACAGAGATACATTATTAAAAACATGCAAGCCCTAATTAATATGTCTTACATGGACCAACTCAAAGCCATGTCACTATACTTGGTATCCTACAGTCTGCTAAGAGATGTCCTGTGTCTGGCATATAAAGCACCCCCTAACCCAATCCTGTTGGATTGCACATCAGCAAGTCAAATGGTATCAGAAATTCTCAGTTCAGAAATTCAAACCTCTCCTGCAACATCAAGAGAATGGTTTGTAGGGACAGGTATATCTCACAGAGGATACCCTGATTTGGAACAGACTCCCCATACACATATAACAAAGTTCATCCCTGTCCATATTCAAGTGCATTTTGGATCTCTGGATGGATAATAGAAAATGTATCCCATGACCGACCCTTGTAGAGGCCCCTCAGATTATCTATGGCAATATCCCAATACTCATTAGGGGTAATATATAAGTATTGACCATTGGGTTGGGAAAGGCCAATCTAACGCCAAATGTGACAGGTTAATTCAAGCATCAAAAGGGAAATTGGGAGGCTTAAAATGGCCATCAATTGCAACTAGCCTAGTATTTACCTATGAACCAATAAAACCAAGTTCTTCTGTATCTAAGGTTGACCAGTCTAGGAATTACAGAATAATTTAGTAGCAAAGCTGTGTACGAGTGCAGGATCAGGGGAGAGGGGTGAGGTGACTATTCAGAATGTAGCAGTTTTATTCTGATAACTGCTTAATGTACAACAGTAATTTAGCAAATTATATTTAGCATGTTATGCTTTCATCTTTATTTACTTTTAGTATTACAGGTTGCTTGTTCTGCCAGTGTTTTGGGATTTTTTCAGAGTGCTTTATTCATAAGTTCATAAGTGTGTAGTAGGCTAATGGTCCTGGAGCCTTTACAAACCTAGCCCATAGGATTATCCTGACATCATGCCACCCAACCTTAGCTCCCAGTGCCTCTGTCAAATAGAGCCACTGGAGTGATCCCAAGGGGTGATTTTTCTATTTCCCATCCACTTATCAATGTTTCTCTTGAAGAGGGCCAGTGAGGTGCTCTGTTTGACATGTATGGGAAGCCTATTCCATAGCAAGGGTAGTCTTTGGGTTATGAACCTGTCCCTCCACCACTTTCTGCTGATTGTGGTAATGAGGATGAGGTCACTGGAGCGTGTGGTGTTGTGGGATTGGGATTTCTTTAGATGTAGCATTTCTAATAGAGCTGGATCAGACATGGCTTTGTATGTCAAGCAGAGATCGCCTCTAAGTAGGTGATATGAGACAGAGAATAGTTGGAGTTTTTTGAGTCTGTCCATATAGGACAAGTGTTTAAGGCCTAGGATCCTCTTTGTGAGGTACTTTTTTACAGCCTCTCCAGTTATTGCAGGTGTATAGTGAGGTACATGCCAAATGGGGCAGTGTACTCGATGATTGGCCTAATGAGGGAAGAGTAGCGGGAGACAATGATCTCTTTCTTCCTGGATGCAAAACCCTTAGTAATGAGATGTGACACATAGAAGGACTTTCTGACCACAGTGGCAATGTGGTGGTCAAAAGAGAGGCTGCTGTCAACCTGTGTTCCCAGATCTCTTATAAAACCTTCTGTGTTCAGTGGACTACCATTGATGTGGTAATTCATGGGAAATGGGTTTTTCCCAAAGGAGATGATGACACATTTTTGGCACTGAACGTAAGGCTCATCAGGGTTTTCTGGATATGCAGTACTGAATGATTAACAATTTCTATCCCAAACATCTCTCTTCTCTTGAGGTTTTAAATTAGAACCACTTTTGCTACAGTGTAAGGGACTTGTAGCCTGCCTGCATATTGTTACTTCCAATTCAGAGACAAGTATAATCATATAGCAAAGGCAGGCCTGCTTCTTCCATTAACTGTCTGCAACATGGATCTCAATAGCAGAGATCTAGACAGGATCCTGGTGTATGGAAACAAGATTACTGGATTTTCATTTAGAAAGACCATTCCATTAAGAGTTTGACTGTACAAGTTGTATAACTTACACCAATATTCTACAACACTTAAGTATTTAGTTACTGTTGGTTTACAGCTTGCCTCTCAGAAAAAAAATGTATATATATATATATATATATATATATATATATATATATATATATTGATGATGCCAGGTATTGCCAGCTATGACAGAAAAGTAGGGCAGTGGATGTGTAACATATGCCAGCATAGCTTGCTGGAGTATTGTAAAGAATTATATGTCATTTGTATGTCAAACTGATTTGTACAGGTGCTTTTGTTGAGAATGTATTTGTAAAGTTGCTTGTGTTAAAAAATGTACCAACAGTGAGTCCTGCTTGATAGAAAAGAAATGCACGTGTATGACAGTCTGTATTGCAACTGTTTAAATTAATATTGTAACAGAGGATATTGGAAGAGAAGAGGTTAATCTCAGTCCATTTTTTTTTTTTTTTTTTGAAAATTTGAAAAATAGTTTAAAATTAAATTATCTGGCCTAGACCATAAAGATTGTATCTTTCAGTTCTGAATGCAACCAGAGACAAAATGTATGTGAAAACAAGGACTAGGAATCCTGCTGTATTGTTTTTTTAGTAGAGAACCCTGGAAGTGTGAATGTGTTGAAATGGTTTTATGGCTTCCACATTCTATAACACATCTTAGTATTTTCATGTTATTTTATAATTTTTTAAAACACCTTTATTGAGATAAATATTGTTAAATAAACAAACTACAGATATGTACATTTTTCAAAATGAGTGACATAAAATGAGAAAATTAAACAAAGATTTTAAACTATATACAATGACATTCTCCACAAGAATCAAATATTAATAAACAAGTGCATTAAAATAAGAAGATTATAAAATAATTTGTATTACTTGTTCAATAAATCATATACTTTTTTCCACATATTAGATGAATTAGTATTCCTAGAAGATCTTGCAGTATTGGTCAAAATTTCTAAGTTGCAGACTTCAAGAAGTAATTTTTTTAACTCAATTATTGAGGGTGAAGTATGAGACTTCCAATTTCTTGTAATTATTTTTCTGGCAATGGATAGAATTGACCAAATCAGAGGATGATTAGATTCTCTTATACAATAGGAACAGGTGTGTTAAATATAACTAGTGATTTAGAAGGATAAAAATTATCTGTAAAAATAGCTTGTAAAAAGGAAATAACATCTGTCCAAAATGTATTTAATTCTATACAATCAAACATCATGTGTGCCCAGTCTGCATTAACAGTTTTGTTACATCTCCAACAATTGGTATCTTTTTTATTAAATTTACTTAAAAAAATGGGGTAATAAAAGACCTATGCAAATACCTCCATGTAAAATGTTTCCAAATAAGTGATGAAGTGGTTACACTTGCTGACTGTAAGATATTTATTTTATCAGAATCTGTAGGGGGATAATTATTTATTAAAGTGAAATAGTTCCAACAACTTTCTGAAGGGTTATCTAAATCAAATTTGATTGCTTTATATAAATAAGATAACATATTTTTAGATGTAGAATTATGTTGTAAAGCTATTATCATAAATTGAAATAATTGAAGTATTGTATTTTTGGTTGTTAAAGACATAGAATCAATTTTGTTTAGAACATATTTCCTAGCTTCCTGTAAATCTAACCAAGAGAAAGAATTGTATTCATATTGATTTTTTAATATGTTTATAGTTTTCAGATCATTCTTAGTCATCCATTGAAACCAAAATATTAGTTTTTTCTGTTGAAAAGAAAGCATTTTATTAAAATCAGATGAAAAGATGACACATTGTGTGAAAGCTATAGGAAAGCTATAGGAAAAAGAATATATACCCACTCTTTATAAATATTGAATTTATAAATATAATTTCTAAATGATTTCAGAAGAAGAATTATATAATTGGAGTTAAATTTTTGAGAGGAGTAAGATAAGAAATATTATTTTAGAACCCAAATAAAGGAGTTACTTAGTATAGTTAACTTCTGAAGTTTGTTATGTATAGAATTACTAATTAAGATTTCTAGGGTATTTTTCCAGTTTGCCGTATAATTATTATCTATAAGTTGGTAAATAGTTTTGGCCATTGAGGAAACAGAATACATTTCCAAATTAGGCATTGTTATACCACCTTTTTCCCAGTTTTTCATATGATTAGATAGAGCTATCCTGGGTTTAATTGGGGATCATAAACATTTGTGTATCAAGGAATTAAATGTTTTTAATAATCTGATTAGGAGGTGATAATGAGATGGATTGTATAATATATAAAATTTTAGGTAATAAAATCATCTTTATTATTAAAAGTTTTTCATCAATGGAGAAATTAATTTTATTCCATTTTTAATAAGATTTTCTATTGCCAGTAAACTCTTATTATAGTTTATTTTAATTATATATTTTATGTTTTTTGTAATTATAATACCAAAATAAAGTAGTTCATCAGGTTTTGCCAGATATATACTATAAGCCACTTGTATTAGAAATTTTTATGACCAATTAATAAGATTTGAGTTTTATCATCCTTGAATAATAAACCAGATTTCTTTTGAAAAAGTTCAATATTACTAAAGAGAGCATGAATAGATGAATCATTATCATCAAGGGTAATAAGAATGTCATCTGCGAACATTTGTATTTTGGAAGATTTATTGGAATTTAATTTAAATCCTTGAATATTTTCATTATCTCTTATCAAATTGGCCCATGGTTCCATAATAAGGGTAAATAATAAGGGAGATAAAGGGCAACCCTGCTTTGTTCTTTTAATAATAGGGATTTTTTGGGAAATATTAGTACCTATTTTAATATATGACTGGCTATCCTGATATAATTATAAAGCTCTTTGAAAAGTTTAATTCTTCCAGTAATATAAATAAATAGCTCAAATTAACAGAGCCAAATGCACAATTTATATCTAAACGTATTAGTGTTAGATTATTATTTAAATATTTGACTGGTTCTGTTAAAGTTAATGTTCTTTTAATGTTATCATAAGTATTTCCATCAATTATGAATCATGTTTGGTCATCTTCAACTAAGACTGGTGCAAATTTTTTTAGTCTATTTGCAAATATTGACATAAGCATTTTATAATCAATATTTAGCAAAGAAATAGGTCTGTAGGATTAACACTTATCTGGATCTTTGTTAGGTTTAAGAATAGGAGAGATAAAAGTTAGCTTGTTCATTTGTTGGTCTTTTTTTAGTATATCTATTAAAACATTTTTTAATTTCTTGATTAGAATCTATTATTTTTGATTGTTGATTAATATTAATAAAAAATCCTCTGAATTCAGCTAGAATATTTTGCATGTCTGAAACCATATTTTTCTTTCTAGGGAAAAATTTCATTTATATGATTCATTTTATTTAATCTTTTGGTTTTGTTAGCTAATACATTTAATGATTTGGGATTTGTGGAAAATTTAAAAAATGTATATTTCTCTAATATAATCATGTTTTTATGGTCCATGATTTCAATATATTTATTATTTAATGAATTGATATTATTTTTCTTATCTTTATTATTTAGATCTGACTCTTGATTATGTTTCAATGAATTTAATTTAAGTTGAATCTGTAATAACTGTTTATCCCAACTTTTCCTTTTTATATGATACCAGTTAATAATTCTCCCGTATAAAAAAGCTTTTAGGGCATCCCACACAAAAATTTCTGAGGAGTTATTATTATTTAGTTCTATAAAATTGTGTGTCTCCAAAGTTAAGAACTCTTCAAAATATATCAGTTTTGTGATATAAGCAGGTATTCTTCTTATCTGTGTATTGTAATTTGAATTAACTGAAATTTCAAATATTATTTATTTTTTATTTTTATTTATTTGTAGTTGGTTTACCAGGATAGTCCATTGGGCCAAAAAGAACCCATTTTCAATGGAGTCCTGGGGAGAAAAGCTCCAAAACAAACATTACAAAAAGATTACATTAGTTTACAATTTCAATCATTTGCAGATTAGAGACAAATCTTTAAACAATGGTAACAAAAAGATTACAGCAGTTTAAAATTTAAATCATTTGTGGGTTACAGAGAAAAACAAAACAAAGGTTAAGCAGTTACAGTGATAAGTTATGGGTTTTATTTTGTAGGAAAATTAAGATATAAGTAGATGAAATAAAGATCCTTGAGTTAAGTTCTGGATAGGAGCAAGCATTGCTGTTGTGTAAATATATAGTTCCATGAGTGGAATTGTAGGGATTGTCAAATGATAAGATGTTGTTACAGTTGGCTAAATTGGTGTCGCGTAATATATGATATGGTTGTTTGTAAGAGGTGAGGAATAGGCTATGAGGGGTGGGTGCAGGAGCATTCCCATGAGGATGTTAAATATGAGTGCAGTGATTTTTTAAAGGCAGGGAGGTTGGTGGTGGTATGGATAGAGGGAGGAAGTGAGTTCCATATGCGTGCCAGGGCATAGGATAGGAGGTTTTGTCCTGGAGAGTGAAGGGGTTTGTACAGTTCTATTAGGTTTTGGTTATTAGATCTTAGGAGTCTTTGTGGCATGTGCATTTTAAAGGTAGAGTTGAGAGAGGGACAGAGTGAGGGTTGAAAATTAGTTTGTGAGCAAAAGTGAGCTGAGTATATGAGAGATAGTGAGGAAGCTCTAGCCAATTGAGTTTGTGCAGAGATGTACAGTGATGGGTAGATGATTTGTGGCTGGTGGCAAATTTGGCAATCTTATTATAACAGGAGGACAGTTTACTTTTGAGAGATGATTGTAGGTTTGTTAGGAGAGGGGCACCATACAGGAGAGAGGGGATGAGAAATGTAGTAGCAAGAGTGATCTTTGTAGATGTAGTGAGGAATTTATTGTTACGGTACAGCATGCCGAGTTTCTGGTGGGTTTTTTTTATGTTTAGTAATAGGTGGCTGTTGAATCTAAGCTGGTCATCAATCTGGACTCCTAGTAGTTTGGTTTCAGATACTAGTTTGAGAGGTGTATTATTTTGGCTAGTGATGGAGAATAGTGTACTATCAAAGGTTGTGGTTTTTGAGGGGGTAAATACCATAAGTTTGTTTTTTGATGCATTGAGTGCTAGATGATTGTCCTTCATCCACTGTTCTGTGGTAGAGAAGGCATCTTGAGTTAGATGTAAAAGAGTGGGGATGGATCTGGCTGCACAGATAATTGTAGAATCATCTGCATATTGAATAAGTTTAGCATGGGGAATTGAAAGGAAAAAAATCGTTTATGAATATATTGAAAAGGAGAGGGCCCAAGATGGATCCTTGGGGGACACCAGTGGGTGTGTTAAGGAAAGTGGAGATGGCTTTTTCCACTTGACAGCTTGTTGTCTGTTAGAGAGATAGCTGGTGAACCAATTGAGAGAGGAAGGGGATAGGTTTAGGTTAGATAGTTTAGTAAGGAGAAGGTTGTGAGAGATAGTATCAAAGGCCTTAGACAGGTCAAGAAAGAGGGTAGATACAGTGGAGCCAGAATCTCTGTCTTTATTTACAGTTTCCAGGAAGGAAAGGAGGGCAGTCATGGTACTGTGACCTGGTCTGAATCCATGTTGTGTGGAAGTTAGTAAGCTGTTATCTAAGAGATAGGGAAGGAGTTGAAGATGGATACATTTCTCTAGGAGTTTTGATATAGGAGAGAGGATGGCGATGGGATGAAAGTTAGTAATATTGTTATTATTGCCTCCTTTGTGCAGGGGAATGATGAAAGCCCTTTTCCAGAGTTTGGGTACAAGACCTTCTTGGATAGACCGATTGATTAGGATGCTGATGGGGAAGGCAATGGCTTCGGCAGCTATGTTGAGAAAGGATGATGGAATGTTATCAGGGGCATTGGAGCATGGTTTTAGCTTTTGGAGGAGTTTTCTTATGGTAGAAGTAGGAATGGGTTTTAGGGAGAATGATGGGAGTTGGGAGGCTGGAGATGAAGGGGGTGATGATAGGGAAGATGCAGCAGTAGGGGGTGAGGTGTTATTAGAGAAGGATGAGATTAGCTTGGAAATAGAGTCTATGAAAAATGAATTGAATTGGGTAGCCAGATCTATATCTTGTGCATTTGGGTCCGGGCTTGGGTTTTCTGTTGAGCCAGGTTTTAGGAGGGTAGTGATGCCTTTCCAGAATTTTTGTGGATTGGTTTTGTGGTTGTTTTGTAGTAAGGAGAAATAATTCTGTTTATCAATTGTGATAAGCTTTTTAACTCTATTGCGAAGTGTTTTGAATTCATTAAGGGTGGTAGGAGTTTTGTTTCTTTGGTAACGAGACCATGTTTTGTCTCTGAGTCGCATAGTGGTTTTTGTGTTTTTTGTTAGCCAGGGGTGATTTTGTTACTTATTCTTTTGCTTGTTATGGGGCTAAACTATCTAGCAGTTTTAGGAAAGTTGTATTGAAATGTTCAACAGCATTATCTAGGGGTAGAGTTTTTAGGGGCTTCCAGTTTATTGATTTTAGGAGCCAGAGAAGGCTATTGGGTTGAATTTCTTTAGATAGCGAGTACTGATGTAGTTATGGGTAACTTGTAATGGAGATGGAAGACGTCTGGTGTAAATGGGAAGGTGGTCACTGAGGGAATTAGGAAGAGTTCCACTATCATTGTAGTTGTGAGGGTGAGAGACTAAGATCCAGTCTAGGGTACTTCCACTGGAGAAGTCTTTAGAGGGCCTAGTAGGGAGGTTGATGAGCTGAGAGTACTTATAAAGGTTGATGTTTAGGCGGTGTGTAGGTGAATGAATGGAAGACCAATTAATATTGGTGTCTCCCATGATAATAGTTTCATTGCTGATGTTGGTAGAAAGCCAGGATAGTATATCTTCAAGTACTGAGATATTGTCTCCAGGGGGGATGTAAAGTGACGCTATGCAAATGTGTTTGTGTTTATTTAAAGAAAAAAGAGCTAGAACTAATTCTGCATTGGAGAATTGTGGAATGGGTTTGTTGTAGGGAGTAATGGATAGGGAGGATGAGTAAAGTAGAGCTACTCCCCCACCCTTTTCTGTACCCGGTCTTTTCTGATGATGGAGTAGTTTGGTGGTACTATTTCAGCGTCTTTTATATGAGGTTTTAACCAGGTTTCTGAAATAGCTAGGATGTCAGGCTTGTTGTGGTGAAGCCAGGCATGAAAATTGGGGATTTTCTTAACTATGCTTCGGGCATTTAGAGAAGCTAATAGGATAGATTTAGATGTAAGGTAAGTGGTGTTTGGGCCTGGGTTAGGGTGTATATCTCCTGATAGAAGTATGGTTGATAGGAGTTGGAAAAAGTTGGTGTGGTGTTTGGATTGTCTTATTTGTATCATGTGTGTTGTTGGGTTTATGTGGATATTGGAGGTTAGAGAGGAGCTAAAGGGTTTATAAGTAGAGATTAGTTTGTAGTTAAAAAATAGATGGGTCTTTATGGGATACAGTGCAGGGGAGATTGAGGCAAATGAGTTTGAGTGGGTTGAAGGGAGTGAGCTGGTTGAGTGAAGTAGTGGTGTGTGAGTTGTGGAGTTGGGCTGGGTGAGGTGATAGATATAAATAAGGTTTAGTATTAGTAGTAGTTGGATTGAGATTGATGTTAATTTGGCAAGCATGTTGAGGCTGGTGACTTAGAATATGTAGTTTAGGTAGGAGGCTTAGGAATAGCTGTTGTGTTCAGTATGAAGGGTGGTATGAGTAGATGGATTATAGGGGGAGGGGGAAGATGATGGTGAAAGGGAGGAGTTTGTTAGGTAGAGAGGAAGAAGGTGGAGAAATGGGTGGGGTGTAAAATGGTAGACAGGATGTAGGAGTGGTCTGCTAAGTATAAATGTAGATGCAGTGGGGGTGGGTGGGATTTGGGGGTAGGGTAGGGGAGCGGAGTGAGCCCGCAGGGTGAACGGAGCGGGTAGAAAATGGCAATGGAGCAGCTGAGGAGAGACAATCAGTCAGCAGAGCTGATTACGTTTGGAAAGGTTAGCAAGTCTAAAGTGGGAAGGAACACAGATAGGTGGGGAGGCTGTTATAGAACAGGAGAGTGTGATAAGTAAGAAAAAGGGTACAGTGTAAAGTGTTAGAGTAGTTCAGTTAATAGAAGTATGGAGTCATAATGGCAGAATGTGAAAGAGATAGGCAGGAGAAAAGCTTAGATGGGATAGGGGTGCCACTTGCAGGGCAAAGCTGGTAATACAATCAACTATAATGGGGAGGGTAGGCTCTTGATAATTTAGGGGAGTGAGAAAAAAGTAGTAAGTGGGGTACTGAAGGTGGTGTAGGATATGTGTTTACTAAGGTAGCTAGTTTTAGGGGGTAAGAGGCTGCTGGCTGACTGGGCTCAGGACGAGCTTTAGAACCCCTGAAATAATAGCAGGCAGTAGTAAATGTTACAGGCAGGACATAGGTAACATACGTTTAGTTTCTTTTCCTTGAGAGAGGAAGCAGGGAGTAGAGGCTGAGAGATGACACCACGGTTTAATGTTGAAAGGGTCCTTTGTCTCCAGGTAGGTAGGTTCTTGGAAAATATAGGCTGGAAGGTAGGTTCTTAGAAATATATAGGCCGGAACAGCACAGTGTAGAGCAGGGTACTTGTGGGAGAGAGAGAGAAAGAGACAACAGTGGTGGTGAGTAGCAAGAAGCTAGCATTAACATAAGTATGTTAGTTAGTACAAAGTTGAGCGAAATAACAGTTAGACAATGTACATTCACTGTTAAGTACTATGTTACTAATTTCCAAGCAGGTTATATTCTGGAGGCTCAGTAGGGCTACATACAACTCATGAGCTCAAGGACATACTCAGTCAAGAATATTAAAAAACAGTACAGCCAAAATCAGGAACAATGTATGGAAATAAACAGGATTGCTATATTATATCACTTGGTGAGAGTTAGGTCTGGTAGCAGGCTCACCATTTACACTAGGCTTTGAACTAGGAGGCAGCACATTTATTATTATACAGCATGACATAAGCTTCCATGTGGTTAGCAAGATGTTAAAGGCATTACCCAGCCGCTTAAATAAGTAATTAGCTAGCGTAGTATAAGAAGATGTAGTCTCCAATATTCCTGCTGGGCGTGTTATAGCTTCAGCGTGGTCATATTAATTAAGTAAATATGTGTG
This sequence comes from Protopterus annectens, assembly GCF_019279795.1. Classification (NCBI taxonomy): domain Eukaryota; kingdom Metazoa; phylum Chordata; order Ceratodontiformes; family Protopteridae; genus Protopterus; species Protopterus annectens. Next base: position 150,029,445 of record NC_056737.1, on the reverse strand, counting down.
TAATTAATAATACTTCTACTGTACACAATAAAAGATGGTAAGTTAGCAAGCGTCCTAAATGTCATGGCACCCGTAGTGGTTGCATCAACTATGGCGTTTGATTGCGCACATAGGAGCCTCCACGTGGGCTACGGACTGCTACTAGTCATACAGTGCAATTTGGGTATAGAGAGTAGAAACTGAGCTCTATATTAGTAATCTACTCTATCTTGAATATCGGAACTAGAAATTAGGCTGAAGCCTCCTATTTGTAATGTGGCCGATTCATTCTAGAAAAATAGCTCAAAAAAGTACATTCAGCACCCGACTTGCAATTCAGACATTACAGGCTACAAGGTGTAGCTCAAAAAGGACAAACATCAGTAGCTGTAAGCCCTCGAGTGAAGCTAGCTCCACACTGTTACCGGCTATGGCTTCCGACTTGCAAACCCAGTTACAACTACACAATATAGTTCCAAAAGACCTACAGTAGATATTGAAAGCCCCCAAATAAAGCTAGTTGTAATTATAGTATTATAGCAATTATAGGCTAAAATTAACCTGAGGAAACAGAAGTCAGGGCAGGTAAAATGAGTCTGTTTAAGCCGCCGACTCGCTTGGCTCTCAATTTATAAAAACAGCTGTTGCAGGCTAAAGCTAGAAACCAAGCAGTAGAAACAGCTGCCGTTTTGGCTTGTAGGGAGTATCCGTGCTAATTGTTTTAGCAGGAACAAGCAGAGATGAAGCATATCATGTACTATTTAACAGGCAAGTCAACAACGGACATTTAAGTGTAGTCCGAACAATGCAGCTGTCTACGAAGCCTTTACCATCTTAATTCTGACCTTGCAAAGCCTTTTAAGATAACTGTTGTCAACATAAGCACAGAAACAACAATTCCGACCTCTCAAAGCCTTTCAAGACATTTGTACGGCATAACAAACATAGAAACAACATGGAAAGTACAATATAGCAGCTATACCAGCTTTACAATTAATGTTGTAAAAGTAGCTCAAGCCACAGAATATTTAAGCAGCTGTTAACGCCATAATTCCGGCACTTGAAACATTGCCGTTCATTGAGAGGTACCACGAGGGCGATTGAGCATTAAACGACCTTTCCTGGCGTGTTATTGCAAGCAGTTATAATCTTTGACTAGCAGAGAAGGTTATAATGCTAAGGCGCACACAGTAGTGCATAATAATAACTCGTCTTTAAGCATGTAAAAAGAAAAAACAGTTAAGAACTATTGTCAAAGGGTGAAACAAATACAGTCAACTGTTCGCTACTTACCAGGGGGAAAAGATGCCGGACCAGAGCAGACAGCAGCCAGGGGCAATGCTAGGGTAATAAAGATGGCGCCACGCCAAAGTAGGGGTATATATGTCTTTCAAAAGAATAAAAGGCGGGAAGGGGAGGGGAGAAGGGTGATGAGTCAGGAGGGGGGGAAGACAGGTGAAGAGGTCTATTGGTTATCCTCACGGTGGAGCATGAGTTTCTGAAGACTACTGAAACCAGGAATGCAGAGAACTGAAGACAGGTAAGGGCTTTGGGATAAGATAAGTACAAGTGGTGGAGAAGGGAGAAGGGTCCAAGGACCACAGTCTTAGGCTGGCAATGGAGCAGCTGAGGAGAGACAATCAGTCAGCAGAGCTGATTACGTTTGGAAAGGTTAGTAAGTCTAAAGTGGGAAGGAACACAGATAGGTGGGGAGGCTGTTATAGAACAGGAGAGTGTGATAAGTAAGAAAAAGGGTACAGTGTAAAGTGTTAGAGTAGTTCAGTTAATAGAAGTATGGAGTCATAATGGCAGAATGTGAAAGAGATAGGCAGGAGAAAAGCTTAGATGGGATGGGGTGCCACTTGCAGGGCAAAGCTGGTAATACAATCAACTATAATGGGGAGGGTAGGCTCTTGATAATTTAGGGGAGTGAGAAAAAAGTAGTAAGTGGGGTACTGAAGGTGGTGTAGGATATGTGTTTACTAAGGTAGCTAGTTTTAGGGGGTAAGAGGCTGCTGGCTGACTGGGCTCAGGACGAGCTTTAGAACCCCTGAAATAATAGCAGGCAGTAGTAAATGTTACAGGCAGGACATAGGTAACATACGTTTAGTTTCTTTTCCTTGAGAGAGGAAGCAGGGAGTAGAGGCTGAAAGATGACACCACGGGTTAATGTTGAAAGGGTCCTTTGTCTCCAGGTAGGTAGGTTCTTGGAAAATATAGGCTGGAAGGTAGGTTCTTAGAAATATATAGGCCGGAACAGCACAGTGTAGAGCAGGGTAGTTTAGTTTCTTTTCCTTGAGAGAGGAAGCAGGGAGTAGAGGCTGAGAGATGACACCACGGTTTAATGTTGAAAGGGTCCTTTGTCTCCAGGTAGGTAGGTTCTTGGAAAATATAGGCTGGAAGGTAGGTTCTTAGAAATATATAGGCCGGAACAGCACAGTGTAGAGCAGGGTAGTTTAGTTTCTTTTCCTTGAGAGAGGAAGCAGGGAGTAGAGGCTGAGAGATGACACCACGGTTTAATGTTGAAAGGGTCCTTTGTCTCCAGGTAGGTAGGTTCTTGGAAAATATAGGCTGGAAGGTAGGTTCTTAGAAATATATAGGCCGGAACAGCACAGTGTAGAGCAGGGTAGTTTAGTTTCTTTTCCTTGAGAGAGGAAGCAGGGAGTAGAGGCTGAGAGATGACACCACGGTTTAATGTTGAAAGGGTCCTTTGTCTCCAGGTAGGTAGGTTCTTGGAAAATATAGGCTGGAAGGTAGGTTCTTAGAAATATATAGGCCGGAACAGCACAGTGTAGAGCAGGGTACAGGGGGAAAAGATGCCGGACCAGAGCAGACAGCAGCCAGGGGCAATTATTGAATTATGGTCTGATATTGGGCAAGAAATAACCTTGATGTTGACCAGAGAGCCTAATACATCATTAGAAAATAAGACTCAATCTATTTTTGAATAGGTGTTATGTCTATGAGAGAAAAAAGTATAGTTTAAAGAATCAGAATCTGCAAAGGAATGAATATCTTTCAGATTATATGATTCTAGAAAATCTTTTAATGATTTGGCTGAAGCTGTAATCCTTCTTCTATTTAAAGATGTTGATTCTTTATTATCCAAAATGCAATTAAAATCCACCACTATTATTAAGGACCCCTTGGAATGTTGTACTATGAGATCCAGATGCTGTTTTACTGCATTGATACCTATTCCTGGTATCCAATATAAATTCAAACCATGACAAGACAAAACATTCCTTTATTATCTTTATATATAGATAAACTTTGGGCAAGGTAAAGTTTTATTCCACAGAATTGCTACCCCTCTTTTCTTCTGAAGATGTTCTGAACTAATTAATGTTGAATAAGATTTAGTATCTAATCTAAACATATCTTCTGATTTCAAATGAGTTTCTTGTAAGAAAATTAATTGGGATTTGTGTAATTTATGATATTATTACAAAGACATGCATCTGGAGTATTTCTCCCCGGGCCTCCCCTAAAAACTGGCTTTGTTCCAAATTCAACTTTCCCGGTTAACAAATGTTAAATAAATAAATAGATTGATTGAATAAACTTCCCCTCTTATTTGAGTTATTTAATCCATTAACATTAATAGAAATACTCTTTAATGAAGTCATAAGAAGTAAAATTTGTGAAAAGAGTGTATTTTGACCAAAAATATATCAAATAGTTAAATATTAAGGGAATACGAAGAAAAAGTTTAGATTGATTACATAGTAATAGATATGAAAAATATGAGTGCATTACTATAGTATTACTTTGTGTTGTGAAGAATGTCAAAAAAACTGTAACAAACTTTTATAACATAAACTAGTAACATCAACCCCCCCCCCCCCATAACCTTCCTGGAATATAATACTCCTAATCCAAGTGACATATAATCACTCAGATTAACCCCTCGTCAAGTAACAACCTCTGATCAGCATTTGTCTAACAGAAAATTTCCCAATCATGGTAAATCAGTCTTAGCTTCTATAGAAAATCAAAATATCTAATAATTTGAAATGAAGAACAAAACCATTATGCAAAAGGCAAATATAATACAGTATTTAAAGAGAATCACTTTGTAGTATAATAGTATTAATGAATTCCAATTAACATAAATTGATCCTCCTGTTTCAATAACCTTTAAGTGGAGAAAACTTCTAACTCCAAAAACATTTTATACATATATCAATCTTCATTATTCGATTATGTAGTTACTATTTTTCCATGAAAAAATGACACTGACTATCCTAGAAGTGAATTTAAGTTTTATTAGTCTCACTGTGAATCAAGATATTGAAGACAAATAACCATAACATATAGTTGATATGATTGCAAATAAAATTAGTAAAGCAATTTATAAATAATAAATTTTCATATATAAATAAAGAATTGATACATTATATATAACTAAATCATAAAAACAAGTAAATTAATATTCTAAAACTCTCATATTTTCTTAATATATTCTAAAGAAATGAAAGAAGAAGTTATAATTAATGATCTACTAGTGAAGGTATGGATTATTCTCATTTGTAATAACTTAAACAAATTTACTTTAATTGTATTTGTGCATTAATAAAGATTTTGTAATAATAAGTGAGGTGTTAATAAAATTATTTCTAATTGATTGCTCAAAATATAAGGAATAAATTAGTTTTCATCTTTAACATACATATTTTATTGACAGTGTTGCTTAGACCATTTCAAACCACCAATTCAATGTGCTAATTATTTTCTTTATTTATTTTAGTCACAGAATATTATCTAAATTTTGAATTTATAATCATCATCAATTTAACTATGCTCATCCAGACCCTAGTAATGTTATCAAACCTATTAATTTGCTGTGAGAAAGTATTATTTTGCTGCTTATTAAGATAATTAAATAGAAAATTAAATATGTATGCAAACCAGTCAAAATAATTGTCCCTTACGTATCATCACACCCTCAATTCCTACTTCAGAAGCATCTCATTTCAAATCCATTCATTTGTCAACAGAAAATACTGAAACTATCTAAGCAAGAGTGCATCATTAAACTTATATTTTTCTGGGACCATAAGAATTTCTGCACATATTATATTTGTAATTGTCTTCAAAATAGTTGTGTGTTTTAATGTTAGTGTCTAATTACAAATTTTCCTTAGTCTGTACTACTTTGAGAATAAAAAAGTTGCACATATCTTCAAGGTAATAATGGCATGACCACTAAGCTGCATTTTTACTGGGAATTGTATTGAATGTGGCACAGAATTGCAGCTCCTATTTATAATTACTTACTCTTCACCTGTGTTCGCATATATAAAAATCACTTCACTATTCCTCCTAAAAACTGTGCCTTTTCAAATGATCAGACTGTAACGTTATTTGTGACATTTTCAAAGAAAGAACTACCACAAATCTATGTAGAGAAGTCTGAATGATACTATATCTTTTCGGTACCCCTCCGTTAAACCTCCACCACTCAGCAGCTACATCTGTGTAAGCAATGAAATTTCTGCCAGATGGCAGGGAGTCAAAACTGAGAGGCAGCACAAGAACTGAGAAAAGGGTCTGGACTTTTCCAGCTGAAAAGCACCGTGAACAGTTTGAGGCATGCTATTATCTAGTCTTTCCTGTGAGTCAGTCAAGAAACCTGCGCAACCTCATCAAAATGATTGGGGACATACTGCGGGTATGCAATTTAGAATGCTGCAGAAAGGAGAACAGGATGTGGCAAAACCATTAAACTGTAGAGCCGCTGAGACACTTGCCACTATTCTTCAACAATAAAGTCCATTAGGATGGAAAACACCAACCTGTGAAGCACGGGAGCACATTCCTCAAAACAGAACTGTGCCAGTACAAAAAGACCTCCTGCACATGGGCTCTACAGCCCCTCCATTGATCAGAAAAGAGTCAGTGCGTTGTCCAGACCCACCTCCATCACATTTAAGGCTATCACACATTCCGTGAAGCAAAGTACTTTCCCTGTGTACAGTTATTCTATAGAGCCATGGCCCATACAAACGAAGCGCAACAAATGTCCTCAAATGCCCAAGCAAGAAATGTGTCTAAACGCCTTTCAAAATATACCCTCCATACATCTGTTCTGCACCTCCACCTCCACACATACCACATGGATCGCAAAAAAACAAGCATGGCTGAGTCACCTACGGTGATTGGTAGCATTCTGAAAAAGAGAGAACAACCCCGAAAACCCTGGCCAGACTCCTGCTGCCAAACCACCCCTTCCAATTTAAGCATTCTATGTTTTTTTTTTTTTTATAAATATGTGACACAGCAGCGCTACTCTCCCCAAGATTATAAAGTAAAGTCCTTTAGAGCTATAGAGTTTACAAAATTCTAATGCATTTAAATTGCCTTACACTCTCCTGTGTCCCCACTTCTTTGGTTACGTATAAATATGTAAATAACTCTCCTCCAATTTTGGAATCCGCAGCTGTACCCAAAGCCGAGTGGTTTCAATATATGTATAGCCAAGTTATTTATAGTTTTGTGTCACATTTTAGCTCTGAACCTTAATCCTATTTGTTGAATTGAGAAGTAAAGTAGTATTATGCACAAGTTGCAAATAGCAGACCAACATGAAGCAGTAGGGGTCCAACGGAAAAGCACTACTTTTTCTGACCAAATATTAAACAATCACAAACCTATGCACTTTAGTATGAAGTAACATCAATTTTCTTAAGAATTACTGACTTCAATAACTAATACCAGTATCTAAAACAGACTGATGATAGCTCTCCACCATAGAAAAGTCAGAAAGCAAGCCGCTTATGCAGTTCCTTCCAGACGTGATACGAAAATACACAAGTAACCAATAAATTAATTGCAGGTTATAATTATTAAACACAGTTTGTTTGCATATAAGTAAATATATCACATCACCCATTAATAGCAAAAATGCCTAATCTCCATTGCTTTTTTCTCTTTTTTTCTTCCCTTTAAAGCGTTTGAGTGTTCTGAAGCCTCTGACACTTTATTTCCGGTATAGAGATTTATGGTTTCCATGGCAACAATCTAGATGTAACTCAAGGGAGAATGTCCATATTAAGAGACTGATCATGAAGTAGGTCTTGAGATGAAGTTGAATAACTGTAGACTTTCAAATTTTCAGCAGGAAAAAATGAGTAGGAGACACTTTAACTTTAAAGCAACGCGAGCCGCTGAAGTTATTTGCAGGTGGTGAAACAATGGTTTCTAAATGTACAGCAATCACAAAAGCCACTGTGCAGCTCACAAACCATTCCAAACCGCCTCTCTAAACCAGAGGTCAACACTGTGAAACACAAAACACCCCAGTTTCAACCACAGAGAAACAGAGCAACATCACAACACACCAGCAAAAGACACATATCAGCCAGAATTAAATAATTAAAAAAAATAAAGAAAGAAAAAGCAAACATTCAAAAAGGAGAGGGAAACAACAGCAGCAGCGATGTCAACCCCATATGACCAAACAACTCCTTACATTTCCAACAGTAACCTTTGAGCCCACCACATTCCTGGACATTACCAACAGTAAACCCATAACACAAATTCAGTCCGGACATCGTCTTTATCCACATATCATGTTTTATTTTTAGCTCTGGACACTACCAACAACAAAATTTATGCTAAAAATAGCTCTGGATGCCAATAAGAGAAAGCATATGCAAAAATAACTTTATATATACACTAAAATCATGTCTATAGAAACTTTTGAAGACAATATAAACTGCCTCTATCAGTACAATACTAAACTAAATATAAGCACCAAATCATTGAGACGTATTATTAAAGAAGATATTTATCCAGAGTTGCAACCTATAGATATAAATGTACTTCAATACAAATGGCAACAAATAGACTACAATAATAACTCAATTTAAACAGTAAGCCATATCTATCAAAAATAAGAAACAACTAAATATTTGCATAATAAGCTTAAAAAAAAAACAGTAAATAACTTTCATTAAAAAGTATAATAAACAGTGGTAAAATCGTACCTGTTGTTCCGGTTATCAATATCCCTGACCTTATGGGTCATTAATATGTTTAGAACAAACAAACTGGATTTCCATTGTGAATAAAAGCAAATAAGAGCAGTTTTTTTTTAATTTTCTTAACTTTTTATGCTCATGGATTTTCCAAGTTTCATTTTCGGCTAATCTCTTCAAGTTAGCATTAGTCCAATCCATTTCTTCTATTTTGTCCAAAAGTTTGTTAGATTTAACAAAAATAAGAGCACTGTCCAGATCTTCAAATAATTTAGATGTATCCTGGTAAAATATTTAAACCTTACAGGAAACAACAGGTGAGATTTTATTTGATTTTTTTTTACGTTCCCTTATCAAAGGTAGGAAAAATGTTCTTTTTACAATTACCACAAGAGAACAGTCATTATCAAAATGAACTAAATTATCTTTTATTTTAATTGGAGATTTTGCCCATGCTGTCTTTAAGAAAATTTCCTCATCATGTGAGGAAAGGAATTTTACAATCACAGATCATGCAGAATTACTTTTTTTATTTTTTGATGAAACCAAAGATGTGTGCGCTCTTTCAATAACATATGAAAGAGCCTCAGGTATTTCTAGTATTTCAGGTATCCATGTAGACAATAACTTTTCCATACTATCTCCTTCTATTTTTTTATGGCAAGCAAAATATTCTAATATTATTACGACGTGACCTGTTTTCTAGATCATCTATTTTAGACAAAAGGTGAGTATTTTGCTTTAAAAGGAATTCAATATTATGCTCACCTTCCTGGAGCCTAGAATCCATATCATTTAGGGCTATTTCCATACCTGAAATCTGTTCTTTCTGTTGTTTTAAATCTTCATGTATAATGTTCATTTGTTTAGTACAGCTCTCATTAAAACTATCCACTTTCAGATCCATTTTATCTATTTTACTAGTTAGTTCTTGAATATTAAGTAACAAAGATTGTAATTCCTTTTTGAAAGTTGTATCCTGGTGAGAAGATTTTTTTGAAGCTCATCTTGACTGGAGTAGTTCAGAAGATCTCTGATGTTTTTTGACAGGAAAAAAAATAAAATAAAAATATTTTTTATACTATCCTTGTATAAGGTATAAAGTATCCTTTTATAAAAAAAATCCAGATTTCTGATAGATAGATTTTAAAAATCCTGTCAGAGAAAATTGGAATAGAGCTGAAGAAGTGCTGCTACTCCGAGTGCATCTTGGCCACGCCCCCCCCATTATTTATTATAAAATGCATGTAAACTTTTCATTGTGGATGGTGTTTTAGAGAATATTTTAACCTTTGAGAGTACTTATATTTATTTGGTGACACTGTGGCCACTCCTGGAAGCCTTACTGCATTCGTCAAACACTACCAGTTGTACTAATATTAATTTTACTTAGTATAAGTACGTACCCTTGTAAGAGCCTTAGAATAGCTGGCTTTGGAATGTCCTGGTGGCAGTATTTACCTTACAGTCTGGGTAGAGGGGCATAGCTAGTAAATCTATGCCAGCCTTTCCCAAGTGTGTATGTATGTATATGTGTGAAAATCAAATCTCAAAGATTATGTGTGTCAGCTTGAAGCAGGGACACAAAGCACTGGTTTCACAGAGAGGGTGGTGGAGGACTTGGTCTGGGACACTCACCTGAAGACTCAACTCTATATCTGTGCCAGTGAGGAGTCTTACTGGGGGTATGGAGAGAGACAGAGGGAAACCCAGTCCCCAGACAGAGTGTGCTCCCTGTGTGCTCTTAAGAGAAATTGTGCTTGGTACAGAGAGCTGTATCTGGCCATACTGTGTGTATCTATCTTTGTTCCATGAGAATGTCCCTCACCAGTGTCAGTGGTGATGATTCAGGCTCCTTGATTACTGGCCCAGAGGAGGGGACATCATATAGATATACATATATATATATATATATATATATATATATATATATATATACATGTATATATATGGGTCTACCTGAAAATGATGAAAGTGCAGAATGCCGATGACGGGAATACCAACACCGGAAGATCGACAACGGAGAAGACCGGCAGTTGAGAATCCCGACGCTGAGAACACCGACATGTTAAGGTAAGTGTGCGATAGGGATGGACATTAGGGTCAGGGTGTGGGTAAGGTAAGTGTATGATAGTGATGGATGTATTGATGGATGTTAGGGTAGGGTGCAGGTCAGGTAAGTGTGTGATAGTGACGGACTTTAGGTTTAGAGGCAGGTTAAGTGAGTTAAGTGAGTTAGGGTTAGGGTGCGGGTAAGGTAAGTGTACGATGGTGACGGACTTGAGGGTTAGGGGCAGATTAAGTGAGTTAGGTTTAGGGTGCGGGTAAGGTAAGTGTGCAATAGTGACAGAGTTAAGGGTTAGTGGCGGATTAAGTGAGATAGGGTTAGGGTTACGGTTAGATAGTTGTGTATGTAAGGTTTAGTGTAAGTTTGTAAGGTTTTTGCTGTGCTTGTGTTGTGTGTGTTTTTTTCGGGAAAGGTATATGTTTTGTTGATTGTCGGGATTTTGGTTTGTCGGGCATATGAAGTTTTGTGTTTTTGAACTTTCCTTTTTTGTCGTTTTTTTCATGTCAGTTATTTCGTTGTCGGTGTTTTGGCGTGTCGGTGTTATCGGGTAGACCTATATATATATATATATATATATATATATATATATATATATATATATATATCTATATAGTGTACTTGTAAGATCATGTGTTGTATTAAACTTCATATCCATCTCAACATGTAATGGGCAAATCTCGAGATCATAGCTCGGGTGCATGTCCAGATCAATGAAATTCCAAGTTAGCTCTTTAAATTGTGATTTTTTTTTCCAGTTTGAACCGCAATGCCAGCCATGGCTCTTTACATCACCATCAAGCTGCCAGGATATCCACTTGGTATATCTGTGACCTGACCATATAAGGCAAGAAAGCAGGGATATGAAGTTTTGTTAACAAAAAAAAAAAAAAGTACCAGTGCATACTGTGTGTTGAAAGGATCAGAAGAAGGTAGCTCTTTAGATGCCCCCTTTTTACTTTTAATTAAATGCCATATTACTGATGATGATGATCTTTCCCTTGTACAGAGATTGGCAGTGCAACCTTTTTGTTGCCATTCCGTGCATGTGTGTTGCAATTGTTGCTGCTTCTCTCGATCCTTACAAGCTCTCCTGTGGACAAAAGCATTCCAGGTAAAGAGTCCTTCCAGCTTCCCTCTATTAGTTGCATCAATCAAAAGATAAGGCTTTTCCAAGTTTGCCAGTTAATATTTAAAGAATGAACACACAGGCATTAGATTTCAGAGAAGTATCACTTGAAATATGAGTATGAAAACGAAACACTGCACTTGCAATCTGTTTAATAGAAATAAAAAAAAAAAATCCACTGAATGTTGCACAGGACCAGATTAAGAAACTTTAATATAAGACACACAACGTACACAAGAACTTCAATTCTGTGCAGTGGATTTTTTATTTTATTTAAAGTATACTTACAGTGCTTTTAGCCACAAAAAAATTCTAATTTTAAATCATAGCAATGCATAATATATAGGTATCTACAAACTTAGAAATTGTGTTGCAGTATACAAGGCAATGAGCAGAAGGTAAATGATTAATTGGCTGTAGTAGAAGAACTATACATTATATATCTATCTCTATATATAATAGAGTATTTCTCCTGCAGAGAGAGAAAGTGTGTGTGTGCGTGTGTGTGTGTGTGTGTGTGTGTGTGTGTGTGTGTGTGTGTGTGAGAGAGAGAGAGAGATTTGGAGAATTTTTTTTTTTTATATTTTTTATCTTCATATTAGTTAGTTATAAAGCTTACTTGGAATAAAACATAATTATTCCGCTTATATTCCATGTAATTTTATTACACTAATTCTTAAATGTGCTTCTGAGTGGTAGTATCCCAGAATCCTACTGAAATAGGGAGGGGTCATTTTATTAATTATGCAGTTTTATGCTAATTGCCTGTCCACATTTTTGTGCCACATGTACCTACTTTTCAAGGTTCTTTGTCTGTAGATTTTTAATGTCTGCATGTTGAGAAATATGATGATATGATTCACAGTAATGCAATCATTTCTGCAGCTACTTCAAAGAGTTGTGTTCTGCTGCGAAAATAATACAAGGATGGGAATGGCTACATACAGAAGGATAACCTAAATAGCATGCAACAACAGCTTGTTGTATTGAATCAAAACTGGTGAACAAACGTAAACTCTCTCTCTCTCTCTCTATATATATATATATATATATATATATATATATATATTGGAAAATGCCATATCCTAGAAAAAAAAAGAACCAGAATTTCATCAGAACTAATCACCTACAAAAAACATACATTAATAAATGTTACAAAAGTACTCATGTGACCTAATCAAATACCAGCTGATTAATTAATGTAATAAATCAAATAAAGCACATGTGAAGTGATACTTGATAAGGAACACAGATAAATTTGGTTAACAAACAACAGAAGTCTAAATTATCACTTAACCTCTGGGATTTCATTGAGTTCATTATATCTAATGTCAGATGATCATTCACTCTCTTTCTCTCACACACCAACTCGTTTCTTCTGGATCAGTTGAATTCTCCCAAGGACGTGAAAGTCATAAGGGTCAGATTATATGAGGACTTTTTTAAAGATGAATCAGGGGATGGGACGTCAACTATAATGCTTCTTTAAATATTAAGTAAAGTCAGCCAGAAAAGTTTGTAAGTGCAGAATTAGAAATACTATTCATCTGTGTACAGGGAATATAGTTACACTACAAATTACAGTAGACATAGAGAGAAGGGATACAGCTGGGTATTTGCTACACACCAGAACAAAGAGTAATACAAAACAGCATCACAGATGAACAATAATTTGTTGTTGTTTAAAATGAATTGTTCTTTCACATTGCTCTGAATTATTTTCCACTTAATTACAGAGAATTCCTTGGAAGACTATAACACAAAAACATTAAAATTCAGAGTACAGCTAATAGCATTAAAACTTTACAGCCCCAGATAGAATAATTTAGACAAAAACAACATGAGCATATGTTTGGTGCAATAACAACAAACATTTATAGCTGTCAAGAGAGGAAAAAACAAAGGTTTATGCACACCTTAATAGCGTGTTTGGGTGAGCATAAGTATATTTAAAACATAATATATAATGAAAGTGACAGCAAGCATGACTCTTCAGGGTGCTATGTTAAATCAATGAATAAATTACAAAAAGTATACACTGGTTGTTTGGGGGTGTAATTGAGCTTAACGCATGTAGCATTATCCTGAAAGAAAGTGCACAAGGAATTTCAAAACTGACCTACAAAGCATCTTTTCCAGCAAAGGATGGCATAATAATTAGTGGGAAGTGTACTAACAGAGGCTGTCACAACCCACAGGAGAAATTTGTGCTTTCATTTGCCACTGATTTAGCAGCAATATATAGAGATACAGAGAAGGAACTGTTAAGACACAGGCAACAGCTCATTGTGAAGGCCCCCGGTGATTTATGATCTCAAAAACTGCTGAATTTCTTGCAAACATTGCATCTTGCTATGGTTTACTTGGATATCTTGCTCAGTTTATCTTGTTTTGTTTATCCTGCAACCATACTAAGACGTGGGTTATGTATTGCCATAGCAGCATTACCACAGTTCAACACAAACTGTTCTTTTATTGCAAATTATGGGCTAATGCTTCACATTGCCACAGTAAATAACCTTTGCTATAGGATCCAGAGAATGCTTGCATGGGAATAATCATTTATATGTGGTATTATGCAGAATAATCCAACAGCTCACTATGCAGAACAGGTAGACAACATAGGAATCAATATTCATTTACCAGCCTCCCTGGGAAATGTTTTACACAGCCTCCCAGGGAAATGTTTTGTGTCACAGCATTAGAGATGGGTTACATTTCATTGAAAAAAGGACTACACTAAGTTAATCTGATAGATGTTTTCTACTGTGCTGGACATTGAGAAAGCATTCCCACTTGTTGCCTCTAGCTGTTGCTGAGGAGAGAGCTAGGTGATGGTTATTTCCCCCCTGACACTGTTGGCTATGAATTCCAGACCTGTAGAAATATGTTATAGCTGCCTAGGCCAGCAATGGTTCTTCCATGGTCAGTATGCCATGAATATAATAATATTTACATTTCCTGGGGTCTGCTCTCTAGAGCTGACATTACAAAGTGCACTTTCTTCTTATTTAAGGTTTTGAACTCAGCTTAATATGTTACACCTCAGTGCCATTAGGAGATGACAAATATAAAATCAGGGTCTTCAGAACCACAGCAGACAGAGAGGTAATGCTGGTATGGAAAACAGACTTCACTGGCAAGCAATTTATTTATGGTTTGTGCAATAAATCCAAAGTGTCATTTTATACTTGTGAAGCTTACACTTCCACAAATGTACTTTTACTTTTCTTTGGTCCTTCCCCCATTTCTAACCATTAAGTTCCCATGACCAATGCCCTATTAATCCATTTTTTACCCCAGGGTCAACAATGCTGTAGCCTAATCAATCCCTTATTGGGATACTGGGGCAAAACTTGAGTAGAGACAACATCTAAAGTAGGAATCGTAGAGTTTGTGCTTATGTTCTAATACCCAGGCCACACTAATTACTTTTGCTTCAAGGCTGACATCATAGCATGTATGTGTACTTCCATGCATGCTATCACTGGTTACATTAGTCCTTCCATATGAACAAGATCAGCACCTTCCCCCAAGGTTAGGAAAGGTGGATGTCAGCTGCTTCATTCCCACCTCCCCATCGCACGTCTGCCAGTTCTTGAGCTGGTATACAGACTTATGTTTCCTGAGGCGTAAAAAGGGCTTTATCCCAAGAGACATGTGGCTGGGTTTACTGTAGCATCATGTTCTCCAAATTCACACTAATTTATTTCCCAACTGCACCCCATACATAAGCA
>NC_056737.1:149747053-150007053 GCF_019279795.1 Protopterus annectens | reverse complement strand
GAGGGACAGGTTCATAACCCAGAGACTGTCCATGCTCTGGAATAGACTTCCAGACATGTCAAACAGAGCACCTCACTGGCCCTCTTCAAGAGAAATCTTGATGAGTGGATGGGAAATAGAAGGTTCACCCTGGGGATCCCTCCAGTGGCTCTACTTGATATAGGCACTGGGAACTAACGTTGAGTGGCATGATGCCAGGGCACTTCTATGAACCCTATGAACCCTCTCCAACCTCACAGATAATCTACACCCTATAGATGTAGCTCAGGAAAACCTCCATACAAACAACTCCCCAACTCTCCACAATCAACAGAACATGCTGGAGGGACAGGTTCATAACCCAGAGACTGTCCATGCTCTGGAATAGGCACTGGGAACTAACGTTGGGTGGCATGATGCCAGGGCACTTCTATGGGCTAGGATTGTAAAGGCTCCAGGGCCATTAGCCTAGTACAGACCTATGAACCCTCTCCAACCTCACAGATAATCTACACCCTATAGATGTAGCTCAGGAAAACCTCCATACAAACAACTCCCCTTCCATAGTAACCTCAGTAAACAACCCTGCAGACTCTTCTTTCTGTACATGCAGTACCCACCACACTAGTGCATAAACTTCTTAAAAAACTAAAACCTTCCTCCCTATCTGCCAACAACGTTCCCTCAGACTATCTCAAACTTGCTGCTGACACAATAGCCTACCCTGTCAGCATCCTTATTAAGAGATCTTTCATGGAATCCAATATTACCAAACTCTGGAAACTCCATTACATAAAGGTGGCAAAACAAATGACCCATCCCTATCCTCTCCCCTCTATCCAAACTATTGGAGAAATGTATTCACACTCAACTAATAAAATATCTCACTGAAAACAACCTCCTTGCACCAGCACAACATAGTTATCATCCAGCACATAGTACCATCACTACTCTTCTCTCATTCACAGACACTGTGAACAAAGCCTTGGACTCCGGCCTGCTAACATCAGTAATTCTACTAGACCTATCTAAAGATTTTCACACAGTGTCACATCCCAAGTTACTTCAGCAACTATCAATAGCAGGATGCTCTCAATCCACCCTCAAATGCTTCGCTGAGTACTTGGTCGATACACAGCAGTGTGTCAGATGTCAAGGTAGCCTGTCTGAATATCTAGTTAAAAAAACAGGTGTTCCTCAAGGGTCAAGTCTTGGACCTCTCCTTTTTAATATTTTCATAAACTGCATACTGCCTTGCTTCAAAGTACAATAATCCAATATGCAGACTACTCCACCATCTCCTCCTCCAATAATCTCCCAAACCTACTAAGTATAACACAAAATGCCTTCACAACTATAGAAATCTGGTTAAATGAAGCACAACTTCTACTTAATCCTAAAAAAATAAGCTACTGCTATTCTCAACTAAACCAGTCTTACAAGACTTCAACATATACTCACAAGACAACACAAAAATTGAAATAGTAACACATGCCAAACTATTAGACATTACTACTGACAACAAATTTATCTTTGAAGAGCATATACTTAGTACAATAAAAAAAAAAAACACATGTTAAACTTGGCAGACTCTATAGACACAAACTTTACATGGAT
This sequence comes from Protopterus annectens, assembly GCF_019279795.1. Taxonomy (NCBI): domain Eukaryota; kingdom Metazoa; phylum Chordata; order Ceratodontiformes; family Protopteridae; genus Protopterus; species Protopterus annectens. The sequence continues at coordinate 150,005,457 of NC_056737.1, read as the reverse complement.
AAGTCCACCAAAAAGACACTTGCTAATACCTTCCTGTTCCCACCCTCTTATATGGAGCCCCCATTTCACCAATCTCTACCAGTCTCATAAAAATAAACTCCAATCATGCTACCATAAACTTGCCAAATTTGCAACTGGCCTACCTTACTGATCACACCTCTGTCAAGCCCTTAAAGAATTAAACTGACTTGAATTCCAATACTACCTCAACCCTGCCCTACAGCACATTCTACAACCATATTCCCCATCCTGTAATCTGCAATCCACTAATAAATTTCAACCACTATCAAATCTAACAAAAGAGCTAATCCGAACCTTTACTCCTATGCCACTGCTGGGAAATGGAATGCCTTTTCCCAGATATCACCCTCCTAGACTCATTAAAAGCATTCAGACTCTCTCTGAAGAAATACTTACTCAGCAATCACATCTGTTCCTGTGCCCAAAACTATAGACCACCATAAATGATTATAAAGGTTTCTTTTTTCTGTCCCCCTATTTTTCTTGCTCTCAGTCCTCTCATCACCCTCATCACTAAATAATATACTTCCTCTCTTTCTCTCTTCACTTTTCAGCCACAGTGCTAATATAACTTCTTTTTTCCACACCACTTTTCATTTTATAGGTTCCTAGGTGTTTACTAGGCTAACGACCAGAAGGGCCTTTTTAAGCCTAGCCATGCATCCCAAATCTCTGACAAGTTCTGACACCCTTGATAAGTGTAAGCATGGGCCTGAGAGATGAACCATTTACAGGTTACCTGTGTCCATTAGAGATATAGGTGCCAAACCAAGGATGAATTTCCAGTTTCCCATCCAGTTGTCCAAGTTGCACTTGAACTGGGTTAGGGTGGAACTCTGCTTCACATGGATGGGGAGCTGGTTCTGTAGACGGGGTAGTCTCTGCGATACATATCTATCTCTCCAGCAGGTTCTATTTATATCACAGGCAAGGTTTAAGTCTTTAGAATGGGTAATTCTGGTGCTGTTTGTTTTGTGGATATGCAGGAGGTCTATCAAAGTGGGGTCTGACAATGCTCTATATGACAAGCATAGATATCCCCTCAAAAGCTTCTAGGAGACAGAATACAGGGATAGGGCCTAGAGGCGGTCTGCATAGGACATTATACTTACACCCTGTATTCTTTTAGTGAAAAACCTCTGTGGACATTCCAGTTGTTGGATATGACTGGTTAGGTACATACCAAAGGGGGCATTGTACTCAATGATAGGTCTGATGAATGCCAAATAGGGAGGAACAATGACTTCCTTGGACTTAGATGCCATACCTTTGTTTATAAGTTGAGCAACATAGAATGATTTCCTCACCACTGTAGACACATGATGGTCAAAGGATAGATTACTATCTGTGTGTGTCCCTAAGCCCCTGACTACTGGGTCAACTCTAAGGTATGCGTTGTCAATATGATAGTTTCCAGGGATGGATACTATTATGCATTTCCTGGCATTTAGTTTTAGTCCATGGCTTTGATACCAGTTGTCTGTCTGTGTCAGCCCCACCTGGAGAACATTTGTGTCAGTGTGAGATTCAATGACAGCTCCTAATTTGCAATAATCTGCAAATTTAGTCAGCCAGAGACCACTGACATTAGCTTTGACTTCTGAGAAGTAAATGCCAAAAAGGAGCGGTCCAAGGACTGATCCCTGAGGGACTCCACTTGTGAGTGGCATCTTTGTAGAGGTGGATTCCCCAATTCTAACTTCCTCGATCCTGTCTGTGAGCCAGCTGGCTATCCACCAGGTGACATACAGGTTTGTACCTAACTTCTTGAGTTTGTCAACAATGCCTGGGTGGGGTATTGTGTCAAATGCCTTGGCCATGTCAAGGTAGGCAGTGTGAACAATTTTGCCCTCATCCATTGCTTTGCTGACCTTCTCAAAGAAGTCCACCAGGATAACTAAGCATGATCTAACCTTGCCGAAACCAAACTGAGTTGGGTTCAGTGTCTGGAGGTTTACTATATATTGATCATTTCCATGAGAATTCTTTCCATGGCTTTATATATAAGATGAGTGAGACTTATGGGTCTGTAGTTTCTAGGGTCTGTAGATGGCCCACCTTTGTGCAGATGGATGATTGTTGCCTTTCTCCATGCATGAGGCATGAAGCCTGCTTGGAGGCTACAGTTAAAAAGTAATTCCTGATGCCCTGATAGGTCATGTTTCATGGTATTTAGAAGGCATCCGGGGATATTATCTGGACCCATTGATGGAGTGTTCTTGGTCTTAGGGAGAGCATTAAAGACCTGTTCCCTAGTGATAGTAGGGGGAGTTATATTTGATGATATTTCCTGAGGGAAGGTTGGGGGGAGGTAAAGTTGGAGCTGAATTTATCAGCCAGGAGGTTTTTTATATCTTCTGGCTCAGTGTAGGTGTCTCCATTTACAATGAGCTCTGCACACAATCTTTTTATATTTTACCTTCCTTTACCTTTTATGTCTAATATCCTAATGCCTTAATATCCCCTTACTTATCTTTTGCTTTTAACTGTTGCATTACTACCTCCCTCCTCCTTCTCTCATACCTTTACAATTCAACTTCTCCTATCTACACTATCAATTCAAAACTTCTTTTGAACATACCTTGTTAAATCATATGATAATGTTGACACCTTATGCCTTGTATATGTATTATATGTATATAGCAACTCCAAGTGTTGATATATATATATATATATATATATATATATATATATATTTATATAATAGCTCTGTCAATTTTATCAACTTACTTTTGTTAAAATTGCTTACTGCCTTGACTATGTATATCTTTCAGTAGTGGAAATTTTCTCCCTGGGCCTCCACTGAAAATGGGTTCCAGGCCCAGTGGATTTCCCGATCAACAAATGTCAATAAATAAATAAAACAAATAAATACTATAAGTAGCCGACAGGAGGCACAACACTCTCATAATGGGGACAGTGCATGGGCCTTGGCCGTACAAAAAAATACATCTTTAAATGAAAGAAATGATTTTTGATATTTGCTGTCCTCTAGTATTTTTGTAGTCCCCACCCTAAATTCCCAGACCCACAATTACTAGCATCATAATTACAGAAGAAAGACATTTTTAGTTCTTCCCATTATCCTATATATGCAGCCAGTATTTTGGGTCGCTTCTGTTTTTCTCTTCCTCAGATAGTTCCAACTCAGAACATCCAGGCAATGCAACTGGTTACCTCATTCAGGTAACAATTATTCACTCTTATGTTTGAAGATAACACTAACTTCATTATATAAATCATTACACTCTTCTACCTTTACATTTATTTTGCTTCCAGTGGTTTATCTTTTACTGATTGGTATCTTTGCCATCATTCTGCACTTCTGTTTCACTTTCAGCATTTATCTTTGACTTTCTAGTTGGAAATTTCTGACAAACTTCCTTCTCTATAAGCCTGCCTTTAATATTTTGGTGTACTGCTTTCTTATGTGCTTAAGGCACTCTAAAGGGATTTGAATACACCTTCATTTCAGGAGACATACTCTATCAGATTTGTAATTTCAGGCAGATGTCAAATAATTTTTTATCTACTGCCAGTTATTCTAGCACCTCTGTTTCTATGGTTTTGATAAAGACTCACCTATCTGAACAGGTTCCTTTCTTGGCTGCATGTTTTCTACCACAGTGCTAAAACTCACTTCACACAATTTGGCTTCTTTCTGTTATTCAAGCATATTAATATGATACATTTAATCTGGCTTCCTTTTCATGATATGATTAACCTTATACTCTACCTCATTTAATTTTATTGAGATTTCAAAGGAATCTTTCCGCTTAGCTAACAATGGCACATGCACCAAGACTTGGTCTCCTGGTTTGAAGAGTCTCTTTTTAACATTCTTGTTATGAATTATTTTCTGAATCGCTTTAGCTTTTAACTTGCTCTCTTTCCCTATGGGTTTGAACACTCTACATCTTTTTTTTGTAAGTCTGTTAGTTTAATGTTCTACAGCATTTTTGGATGTTATTTTTTCTTCACTGGAATAACTGCTGCATGACTCCTTCAAATAAATGATGTGCCTTGGTTAGTAAGTATCTCTAAGGAATACTCACTGTATAGAATAATAGCACCAATTCTTTGGCAGCAGACCTACCATTAATCTTACATAATGGTACAGCTTCTGGGAATTTTGTGCCATACTCTATTATTATTACCAAAATATACTGATACCTATTGTTAGATCTCGTCAACGCCCAACAATGTCAACAGAAATGAGTTCAAATTGCACATCTGTAATAGGGATTAGAATCAAATCATTTGTGAATCCAGATCGTGTTCTGACATTCTGGGCAGAATAAATAGGATTATTCTATATCTTTTGTAATTCCTGGCTAATAAAACCTGGCTAATACTTTGGCCTTAGTATCATCTAATGCAAGTCACCTCAAAGTGCAAGTCCATGTGTAAGTTCTATTATCAACATCCTTTAAGGTTACGGTAGTACTAACTGGTGTAAAATGTCTTCCTTAACCTTACTCGCTGTACAAAAAAGATCATTGTTTACTTCAAAGTAAGGGTACGAAGTAGCTTCTTTATCATCTCTCAGTAATATTTAAGGGTAAGAATTAGGTCCAACTTCTTTATCATCTCCCAGTGTCATATTTATATTCCCTATTTTTCTAACTTGGGTTTCATTTTGCCATTAATCTGTTTTAAAGTTATTATTACTCACCTCTAGGTTTGTTAAATTTGGATAATTATCCTGATTTGTTTGTTTTGAAGTGAAATGTTCAGCTCCCCCCAACATCAACTGGTATAGGCTCTTCCACATCAAAATGTTTGTCTGAAAATGGTAGCTCTAGACAAAATTGTCTACTAGTTTACTTTTTTCTTACTCACACATTCATGTTGCCTAGAGTTTTCCCTTTACTGGAATTTTCTGTTTTATATTGTCAGAAATCGGTTGAGGATTATGACCAAACAGAGTTTCTTTCAGTCTTCTATACTAGTAAATTCTTATTTGCAAAATTCTCCTTTGCATTATAGGCCTGCTTATTAGAATTCCCGAATTTCAAGGCACAGTGACCTAGCTTGGCAGAAAGTTGAGAATTCTGCTCAGGCTATGCATGTTTTAAAATCTGATAAATTTATTTTTTGGACTACAAACAGGTTCAGTCTCTTCACTTTCCCTAATCATCTCTATCTCCTCCTTTGTAAAACTTTCAGGTTCTAATGCCTTACTGCATAACTCAGTTCTTTTTCACTGGATCTTCTTTAGCAGGCTGTCCTATCATAGAACATACATCTGCCTTTTTTTTTCATTTAATTCTGCTTTACTAACAGTTTTTGCTTCACTACAAGAAGTTTAATTTAAGTGACTTTCTTCTTTCAGATTTGAATTGCATTAATTCATGGCTTTACACTGAAACAAAAGTAGTAGTGTTATTGAAGTAAATTAACATTAAACTATTAGCAGATCTAAACGTATAACAGGGTACACATGATAGGCTGCATTTTTCCACTGCAAAATGCTTACATAAAATATATTAGATGGAACTGACTGAAAATAGAAATCAAAGCACTTATAATCAATGCATTTATAGCTCCAGGCATACAAAAATACTGTTGAAAATAAAAGAAGAAAAGAAGAGCGACATCGGCCATGACACATCGGTGACGATTACTTCCTTTGCGAAGAGCGACATTGGCCATGACACATTGGTGACGATTACTTCCTTTGCTTGCAGATGTATGATATTGTCCAGGGTCACATACTGGGGAAGCTAATTAAGAAAAATGTGCACCTTTGCACTTTTCTCACTGGGTCCCTGTACGCAACCTGCACTACTTCCATGAATGTTTCCAGGATTTTGAACCATTGCAGGACTGCTCAAATCAGCTTTCATGGGATCTTGTCATATGCTTTCTCCAAGTCTAGGGAAGGACAGTTGGCCTCTTTCCTTATCTTCAGATTTTTCTCCACTACCTGTCTCACTACAAGCATCAGTTTAATTGTGCTGCACCCTGATCTGAATCCAGATTGTTCATCTCCCTACTTACTTTTTACTGCTCTAATTCCTTTATCAATTACCCTCTCTGGTAGTTTTACATTGTGAAAGTTTGATACTTCTGTACTCCCCAATGTTGTGAATATCCACTTTGCTCTTGTACACTGGCACTAGAATGCTTGTTCTCCAGTCATCCAGATACATGCCCCTCTCTCTTGCTCTCTCCTTAATGCAATGAATACCCTCTAGAACCACTTCTCCCCAAATGCCTCAATAATCTTGATTATATATGCTGTGACTTTATCTGAGCCTGCTGGTTTCCATGACTTCATCTTCCTTCATGTGCTTTGTACTTCTCCCAGGATGAGTTCTACTTCCTCTCTTAATGCAGGCTGTCCATGCATCAGTACAGCTTCTGTAGAGGTTTTCTTCATTTAGAAGCTTCTTGAAGTATTCCTTCCATCTGGCCTTGATGTCATCTGACCTGGTAAACAGATTGTTACTGGCATCCCTTATGAATGCTGTCTGATGACAATCTTCTTTAAATTTATTGCCATTGCTTAGAAACCTGCTAGAGTTTATTTGTGCCATCTGTTGATTCAGTTTCCAGAAGCTGGCACACTTCCTATGATACCTCGCTTTTTATTATTGCAGCTGCTCATTAGGCACCAAGTATTCCCTCTTTGGATCATCCATCTTCTCTATCTCCCATTTCTTCCTGCATTCCTCCTTTCTTTTCATTACTCCGGACTTATGTACTCCACCACCAGCTTTCCTTAGGTACCTTAGTTCCATACCTGACTCTCCCACATAAATGTTTTTCCATCATCACAAATGTTGTTTTGAGGTGTTCTCATTCTTCTTCTTTGACTCCAATTATTTCTCCTCTTCTTTGTGAGATGCAAGAGCCTGAGTATTTCATTGAACTCCTGGGTTTTCAATCCAGTGAACTTCCATGTCATCAACCTAGTCCCTGTTGGTCATAGGTATTTCTCTGACCACTGCCACCCCTTACAAAAACCTTACAACTCTTCGCTCAGCCAATAAACTTCTAGTTTCCACTATTAAATCTAACAACAAAGCTGGAATCTCACTTTTCACTAACACAGTGGGAAAAGCCTGGAACCATCTTCCAAGTGAACTTTCTACTCTCTCTTCCACACAACTTTTAGAAAACATCTCAAAGGACATCTTAAAACTCACTGGCTTTGTCCCTGCACAAACCTTGACTGATTTTCCACTTTACCCATTCCTGCTCTCCCTTTTACGTCACTTCTCCAGTGTACTATATTGCTCAAACATTTCAGTGTTCTTTTTGCTGTACTATGTTTCCTACCTGTACTAACAAATAAACTAAAAAAAAATAAATAAATAATAAACCTTTTTATAACTTTTTTAAAATGTTTTACCCTTTGTGTTTTTTTCTCTGTCAAATATTGTTTATTCTTCTGTACTTGATCTTAGTTCATTCCCCTCTAAATAACTTGACATAATATTTTTTTTTTCACAAATATTCAAATATTGTTATTATCTGTACTTGATAGTAGCTTATTTTTTATATTAATATTGCATATTAAGTTTTCTGTCTATGCTTGGAGCTTTTCTCCCCGGGCCTCTACTGAAAATGGAAATGTATCCAGTTAGACTAGCCCGGTCAACAAATGTAAATAAATAAATAAATAAATAGTAGCTGCCAGTGGATTATGCTGGGAGCTATTTCATTAGAGATGACTTTGCGATCTCTGATTTGACCCCAGTGCTCTTTCCTTACTTGAAGGAAGCATACTTCACTTGCATGTTGACCACTCCTGTATGTGGTCTTGTCAATGGCAGTCCTGGTGAGCCATGTGCTGGCCACCATTAACACATTCATCAGACAGAAGTATATCATGCATTTCTCTTCATTATTCCTGTCACTTCAACCAAGTGAACCCAGTCAATCATTACTTCCAGTTTTATTGTCTTGATATGAGCATTCATGTCCCCCATTATCAAAACTAACTCATGTTGTCTCATTTATTGAACAGATCTTGGGACTGTCACCTGAATGCTTTCTTTTCCTGGTCTGGTGCACCCTCAGATTATGAAGTCTAATTTACATTTACATGCATATCGGATTGCTGCGAGGCTATCAATATCTTTAGAAGGGTCTCCCCCTCAGCACATTTCCCACTACTTCTAGTGTGACCTCAAACTGAGTAGTACACTCTGAATACCAAGTCAAGAAACCTTGTCTCCAGGAAACCTTATTAATCACATGCTAACCATAACTGTTTATCTGACCTTAGAAAGCTCCATTCTATAACAGTAGTATTATTCAGACAAATTATATTTGAATGTGTGTTGGGGTTTTGGTGATTGGATCATTAAGGAAACTGTTTCCTTGTGAGATTTTTTTTTTTGTATACTGATATTTAAAATGCCAGAATTGATCACTTCAATGTAAATTCTTCTGCTTTTCTATGAATCACCAGATATCAGAACTAGTACAGAGCTAGGCAGCAAACATCTGCCTTACTAGAGAAAAGAATACTTGAAATATAAACGTGGCAAGTACTTACATTTAGGAGCGGTAAGAAAGCTTACTAAATTATAAGCTTCTATCCTGGATGACTAGGAAAGACGTCCCTCTTCTTGATTTAGTTAAATCATGATTAGAAAACTATGTGGGGTTATATAAAATAAAATAATAATCCCAGTCCATGTTAGGCAGAGCCCCTCACTGACTCTCTTCAAGAGAAATCTTGACGAGTGGATGGGAGATCGTAGGTTTACCCCGGGAGTCACCCCTGTATCGCTACTTAACACAGGCACAGTAAACTAATTTTAATAAGTAAGGGGGTCTTCAATGTGTCACTACTAGACAGAGGCACAGTAAACTAAACCCTAAATGGGCATAGTATTCTCATTCCAAGGGGTGGCGAAAGCCACACACACTCTGGCTAGGCTTATAAATGCCCTAGGGCAAATAGCCTAGTATGAACCTATGAACCTATGAACCTATAAATAAGAATAAAACAGGAAAAAGGTTAGAATAAGAAAATCTATTTCTATAGCTAGTGAATGGAAATAAGAGGGAGACTAATTAAAATAAGAACAGTTTAAGTCTGTTCTTTAAGATGTGTGACGCAAACGTCTGGAAACTATGCTAAATATGAAAATAAGTTAAACAATGAAAAGTGACCAAGATAAAGGCATTTACAGAGAGCAAACATTTTAAGAAACATCAAACAAAGGAGCTACTTTCCTTCAAGCTTCAAACAAGGGAGCTACTTTCCTTCAAGCTTGGAAAATGGCAAAAATCAACGTACAATACAAATAGTTTCTGAAGAAATATGTTATGATCAGGCTTCTGAACATCTCCATTTCTGATGGAACATTCACATTTCCACGTCTGCTTATGTGGCAGTTTTCAGTATTTTGTTCTTCAAAGATACTCCTTCACTTTCTGCCCAATTACTAGTGTAGAATTCTACGGGTCTGTGGTAATCAATGCTCAACTTCCTTGTTCAAGTTTATTTGTATAAAAAGCCAATCCTGTCTCTCAGTATAGCAATATATCAAGATAACATGCTTAGGATTTGGGTCTATATTAGAACATCGAAGTTTCATAACTTCAAATGATCTAATATCGAACCCTATTCAGTGAAAGCTGAAAACATCGAACATACAGAACAGGAAATTTTTTCCTAGGGAAAAAATTTGCTGTTCCAAAACACATACACACAACACAAGCACACAAAACAGGCAGCAATCCATACACATACACCTAAAATCTTACACTTAACCCTACACTAAACCATAAACACACCACTAACTATCCACTTACCTTAACCCAAACCCTAACCCTAAGGTCCGTCACTATCGCACACTCACCTCACCCGCGCCCTAAACCTAACTCACCTACCCTGCCCTAACCCTCACGTCCACACAACTGCACACTTACCTGACTCGTGCCCTAACCCTAACTCACCTAACCTGCCCTAACCCTCACATCCACACAATCGCACACATACCTAACCCGCGCCCTAACCCTAACTCACCTAACCCGCCCTAACCCTCACGTCTACACAATCGCACACATACCTAACCTGCACCTTAACCCTAACTACCCTAATCTGCACTCAATCGCACACTTACCTGAACCCGACCTGTAACTTTCTACCACAGCTCTGAAAATACCGAAGCAACAGAAATGGACAACCAAATTCTTTCCCTAGGAAAAAAATTGTTTTTCTGTTGCTTCTATATTTTCAGCTTTCACTGAATAGGGTTCGATATTAGAACATTCGAAGTTTTGAAACTTTGATGTTCTAATATAGACCCTTAGGATTTGGCTGAAAAGTTAATTTATGGTAACTTTTACAAGTAAAAAAAAAAAAAAAACAGGCACCCTTGAAGTGTTAGTAAATTTAGGTACATAATTAAACTGATCAAGCTCTACAACCTTCACCAGTTCCTCACTTCTTTCAGTCAGTCTTTCTATATGATTATGTTGGCTATATGAGATCACATTATTCAGTCATATCACAAACTGCTGAAATGCTCGCTCACTTAGTGGATTCTCTAAAAGACTAGCGTGGATTCTGTATAAACAAAACAAAACAAAAAACAGCAAACAAACAAAGACTGCATGTGCTTCTCCAAATCACGCTATCTGCAGAGGCGTCTCAGTATAGTTTTACAAAATGTTGGTATTTTTTTTTTTATTTGGGAGGGCGTTATATGGGGTTGTGATTTAATACTCAGCTATATAATTTTGGACAGCAACACATTTTCTGAATATTATTGGGTATTGCAGATTTTGTTACACTTTAGAGTAGGCATTAGAATTAATTTAGATGGCTTCCTTTATGAAACAGCTGCCAAGTTCCTTTGAAACAATTTTTATTAAATTAATGTGTAACTTGACAACATTTGAATTTCTTTTGTCCATAATAATGATCTACGTAACTGAATTGTGTTTTTTATAACAGTCAGCATTCCTACATTTATGCACAGTCTAATATAAAAATAATTTTATCACAACTACTGTTTACTAATATTTATTATGTAATACAGCAATAAAGAATCCACAATGTACAGCTATTGTATTTTCTCATAGTAAAATCTCTCCACAGTTCATTACAGATATATGTCTGTATGTGTGTCTGGCATCATAAATATTTATTTGATTTTGTACAGTAACAGGATACACATGAAGACTTTATACTGCCTAAATGACTGAGTGATTTTACTCACAGATGACATTTAGGGGCTATGATTTCGGACCCTCTGCTATTATTTTTTAAAGGTCCCTGACATGATTTAGGAAGCTGAAAGTTTGAATAGCGCGCCTATGATTAATAAGCAGCAGAAATGTTCAAGAATATCATGTATTATATCTTAAACTAATCAAAAACAGCGAGATAATAATTTTAATATAAACTCATAACTTATATAACAATAGGATTTAACCTGCCTTTCCAGAGAATTCATTTTCTACAGCTGCTGTGCTATTTTTCTAAATAATACTCATCAAGTAAAACCTGGGCCTGTTAATGAGCCACCTCCTATTCAAAGGTTACAGGGTTTGAACATTTCCACTGTAATATGACCTTGGGCAAATCATTTAATTAGACGCTGCTTTCAGGCGATTGGGAATTTGGGCTGGGCTTCTTGCAGTTCTACTAGATTGCATGCCTAGAAACTATCTATGAATGTATGATGGATGAACATGATATAGCAAAATTGATCATTTCTGTGGAAAACATTATTGTGTCATTGTACTGTTTCTTTAACAACTGTCCTTTACTCAAAGGAACTGTTCTCTTGTCTAAAATGCAGTGTCTATAGAGGTTGATGTTAATGTCAGAGAGATGTTGGAGTACACCACGATCACAGGACATACTGGTTTGAACAATTTGTAAAATCAGTCTTCCTTTCAGGTGAAAAATATTGGATTTGTTCATTTTGACTTAGTAAGCAGTAGGTTAACAATCATATTTCATGACTGAAAGAAACAGAAGTTAATATTTAAAATGCTTAGGGGATTTTAAGGTAAACACAGATCACAGCACAGTAGATAATTTCTCAGCATTTCTTGTCTTCTTACCACGGTGCTCTGTATTATGTACCTTGGTTTTCTTCCGTTGCTTCAGGGAATCTGTTGCTGACTTTTTCCTCTTGCCTATGTAGGAAGTTAGGCAGTTTTTGTGTCAAGGAACTGATCCCTGCAGAAAACCTTGATTTAATTTTCAAATGAATGTTACTACTGCTTACAGAAAGCTTTCATCCCAAACTGCCTGATATAATAGTGCTGCATTGTTGTTAGGATTCATGACAAGGCTTCTAATACTGCAAGTTTATTTATTTAAAGTTTATTTATTTACTTAGTTATTTAATTTGTTGAAACACAGGTGCCCAGTAGGAAGGTAGCTGGAATAAAGAAGCTGAACCATGACAAAGTAAAATCTTCTTTTTTAATACAAAATGGTGAGGGCTTTTGCAATGGTGACCATTGCTTCATCAGACAGTTCATTCAAACAGCAACAGCACTTAAATACTTTAATTCATTACTAGAACAACCAATCCTACCACTCAAAAGTTAATTCAGCACTCAGAAATCAGTTAATTACTTTGTCGTATTACCATTTTACCATTTTGTATTAAAAACAATTTTACTTTGTCGTGGTTCAGCTTCTTTATTCCAGCTACCTTCCTACTGGGCACCTGTGTTTCAACATTTTCAACTTCTGGCTGGTTTGGATTTATTTGTTTGCTGCTTAGTTATTTAATTTATTTATTTATTTTATTATATATGTCAGTGCCTCTTGTGCTGAAGTCTTATCTCTTAGAATTAGTTAGGGTCTTAAAGAAAGCACATGTTTTCTTAACAATTAATCCCTACAATGTCATGATTATATTATGCAGTGACTCTTAATACTTTAAGATGCTGTCTCCTTTGCCTAAGCAGTGCAGAACTCACAACATACTTTGTGTTTGTAAGCGTAGGCATTGAGTCTGTTTTGCAGCAGAAATTCATAGTGGACTAGAACAAAGCTTCACAACACTGCAAAGAAGGGGTTAGATCAGGAGGACATTCATTTCATGAAGCATTCCCAGTGTCCTAAACTACACACTATATGTCCAAGGAATGTACTACACAGCTGGTCCCCTCTCTGATCACTACAAGTGAAATTCCAGAAAATTCCAGACTGTACACTAAGCCAAGTACTGAAAAAACTGTCAGTGAAATATTGCATTTCAGATCAAATCACTCATTCACCATAAGTTATAGTTTCTACTAACTTACTGCTTGTCAGTTTTCTCGAGTGTCCAGTATTTAGAATCTGTTGTGTATTTATATCATATGTCTCAACCTGCTAACACTGAAAGCAGGAACATCCAGCCAAAAATCTGGACATTTAATCAGCATAAAACTGTAATACCATATAGCACATAACTCTTCACTCCTCCAGGAGGAATGTAGGATATTACTCAGAAACACATAAAAACAGAGTAACAAAAATGATGAAAAATATAATCATATTATCAAAGAGAGAGCCTAATCATTTATTTAAATTATTGTGCCACTAGTATGTTGGTTATATAGTGCGGGCTTTGTTATACTATACGGATTCAAAAAATTGCGTGAAGGGATGAATCAAACCTAAAAATAGGGACAAACCTCAAAAAACAGAAGCATCCTGTCCATGCGTAAATCAGGACTGAAAACAGAGCGTTCCTCCAAAATAGGGACACTTGAGTGGTCTACATTTACGTATGTATGTATGTAGAGATGTAAAAAAAGAATAACAGGATCTCAGTGCTGACCAGAAACTGCATTTAAATATCATGAATATAATAACCAGAGTATCAGCTCATGAAAACAGAATTTTCATTTTTTAACAACTGTAAATCAGTGCCCTCCTCTCCATGGTCCTCCACACTCTCGTACTGTTGGTTCTACTTCCCCATCATCTTCTCAGTGAATGACTGAGCCTCCTGATAGAAGTCTAGTTAAGCATTTGAACAACCAGCATTTCAAAATGCATTCACCTGGTGAGACCTTTTAAAAGCCTTATGACAACTTCAAACAGAAATCTTTTTGCAAGCAGGCTCAGAGTACTGATATCTCACAAGTAATAAAAAAATCATTATGCAAAAAAAAATACACTTAAAAACAAGATTTTTATTTTACTTATTTGTCCTTTGGTAACTGGGAAAGTTTGAATGAGCCAACGGCCCTTTTTCAGCAGAGGCCCGGAATGATTAGGGATCATCAAGCAATTGTTTGGATTTCAAAAGCAGTTGCAACAAATAGCATAGCATTGCCCTGTAAGAACAGGAAAATGGCCAATTCTAAGTAAATGACCCTGAAGTTAGTATCATCTTAAACATGCTTGCATTTTTTTGTTTTTCCCCACAGACTGGACAAAATGGAGGCCAAAATAAGGACATTTTGGATAAAAATGTGGCTGTACATGAACAAAAAGACATTTTCATCAGATACTGCAAAGAATGTGTTTGCTAACACAAAAATATTGATAACTTTGGTTTGGGTTGAAGTGAGGTCCCTGAACAGCTGCTCGGTTGTTCTGCCTCTACACTCGCTGTTTTAATTTTAACACCATAATTAAATTATACAAAAATATAAGGAAGAAGCAGCAATTCTCCTGGCATCCAGAGTTAATGTCTGTCAGATTTGTTTGCCACTTCAAATCGTACCTGTTGGGATGGTGTAGTAAAACCTCTCTCACCGACAGTAGCTGAACTGTGGTTGATAATCAGCAGATCTGCATGTACTATTTCTGTAGGTTCAAATCTTGGGCTTAACATTTTCTCTCAAGTGAGACATTTCTTTTAATGAACTCCACAAGGTAATTACAAAACTCAATTCCTTCAACACATCAAATCGTTCTCCTATGTTATTTTCATCTTACCATTTCGGACTTTCTGGAAATGGAAATGATGTCTATACTGTTCTGACAAATGGTTTCATACAAATGGTTTTGTCAGAAAAAACAGTTAAATTATTCTAGAACTTCGAAAAATACATTTCAGAGGTTTCATACCTCATCTCAGAAAAATACTATGACAAGTTGCGACCTACCATAACACACAACCACACACACTCGCACGTCCACACACCTGATTGCCAGGATTCATAGACAAGCAGTTTATACTTCTTCTGTGATAAATACAATGCATTTCATATTACAACAGAGACCATTTCTGCTCGGATATTTACACGCCCCTACACTGCACTACTGCTTTGAGAAAAGGACTGCTTAGTGAATTAGTGGAGACACTTTAGTGGATACGGTGCATTGGACAGGACCACCTGAGGAGCCATGCAAGCAAAGTGCACATGATCAGAGTATCACGTTTCAGAGAAAAGACAGGACAGTGAGTCCAAATCTGCCTGAGACTATGTACAATGAATCCACATACGGCTGCCAAATGCACTGTGTCAGACAGCTCAAGAAGGGCCAACCCAGTTCACCACATAAATTCACAAGAAATGGGAAGATGATACAGTTGCAAAAGGGGAAGTAGCAAGCAGAGGAAAAAGCAGAAAGGTAACCATATGAAACAGCAGGTGGTGGTGGAGGATAGAGTATGAGTTTTTTTTTTCTTTTCTTTGTTCATAAAAGAAGATGAAGGATATTTGGAAAATGTAATGAGGAATGGTTGCAGGATGACAAGAAGGAAAAGGGAAGGTTGCAGGGGCAGCCAAACAAACATAACACAGACAGAGGTGCTAAGGACATAATATGGGAAAACAATGGTTAGATACAGAGGGTGGACATTTTTAAATGGGAGGAATGGACAGGAAATACAGTATGAGGAATGGCACATAAAGCAGAGGAACACATGGTTGAGAATACCAGGTGGACTCCAGATTGGCTCTAAGGCCAAGTCACACAGACATCAATCACCTCCAAGGCTGATGTCACATGCAGGATTTGTCTCTCATGGTATAATAGTAAGAGCTTGGTAATCATGTGACTTAACCAGCCATATCAGGTGGTGCTCCATGATGGTGAGATGGACACCCAGAAGTTAAAATACCTCAGATGACAGAAACCTATGCAACTACCACCTGGTAAATTCAGGGGCTTCATCCAGGCTGCTAACAGAAACCCCTCCACTGAACAGTGACCATGCAGGCCACCAGTAATCCCTCATGGTCACTTTCAGTACAGCATCCTCCATGACCCTGCTGAGAGGCAGCCATAACAACCACTGGTGACCCAGTAACAGATGCACTGGCCAGTGCATGCTGAGGAGACAAATACCACATTTTTGTCACCAATGTAAATAGTCCTGCAGAAGGAAAAGAAAAACAAAGAGAGAGAACATTAGTAGACACGTATGCTATATATAACAGTACACCTGTGCAGTACAGTAGAGCACATGGCACACTCTCCTTGCTATGTGTTGCACAGTGGTACAGTACAGTAGAATGCATGGCACACACTCCTTGCCATGTGTTGCACAGCAGTGCAGTACAGTAGAATACATGGTACACACTCCTTGCCATGTGTTACACAGTGGTACAGTACAGTAAAACACATGGCACACACCCTTGCCAAGTGCTGTACAGCAGTTCAGTATAACAGAACACATTTCACACACTCCTTGCCATGTGTTGTACAGCAGTGCAGTACAGTAAAACACATGGCACACATTCCTTACCATGTGCTGTACAGCAGTGCAGTACAGTAGAACACAGCATATGCTCCTCGCTGTTGGGACAGGAATTTATACCTCCTGTGACACCCCATCATGTTAGCATGCCATTCTTCAGATGCCACTTCTCAGCCACTGGAAGACAAAGTAGGAAGAACTCAGTATAGTGATGGACCTGTGAGAAGAAAAGAACCATTTGAGGTCAGAATAATAGTTTAGTCTGCACAGACACACACACAGATCAGGTACTGTACCTCATATTGCATCATATTGCACCAATAAAGCCTTTGTCATGTAGATCCATGGTGCTATGAGCTTCATAGATGTTGTGCATGAGCAGAGTGTGCATGTGTGTCTTCCACCAATGGACAAGCAGGAGGGAAGCAGACTGGTGTCACAGTATTAAGGTAATAACTTGGAGACAGGAGCATTAAATTCTATCATTAGCATATCTGTTGCACAAAGAGGCCCTTATCAGAACAATATAAATCATGGATACCATATTGTGAGAGACTGTTATATTATTAGCAGCTGTGAAATCTGGACTTTGAAATAGAAATGCTGCTACAAGCCACCTAGTAATGCACTTACCAAACACCCATGTTCGATAACAGCCACAGGGACACAGAGCAAGTGGTACTGACATGTCCATTTGTGGGTTGGGGAGGCACTTCGAGGAAAATGTACATAAGGTAGGACATGCTACATGGCACAATGTCCCCTGTACATAGGGAGAGGCTTGATAATACATACGTACAGTGGGAGGGGGGAGTGCAGAGGATTACAGGGATTCACTAACTACAGTGATGCAAGAGGAGGTGTTGTGAAACAAACTGTCTTCAAAAGTTTGTATGGACAGGAGTGGAATAGTTATAACCACACACAGAACAAGTAGGTGGCCACCATGTGAAGGAATGGCATACAGTCATAGTTTCTCCAGAGTCAGCCATCAACGTATATTGACTGATGTGTAAGCCATGAGAGTAAACATCTTATCATGGGCCCAGGAAATGAGACAACTGGGAAAGTGTACTACCCTGAAGATTAAAATATTTCTGCCAATCATGTCTGTTATGGTCTGGGTGCTTCATGTTGGGGGGGATCTGTCACTGTTCTAAGGCATATCTGTCATCCCCTACAGCACCCAACAGTGGCACCATTATATGCAGCCTGCTATTTGCATACATGGTAACTGCATATAATGCCATTAGTAATCAACTACATATTCAGCTACCGTTTAGATGATTCTGTATGATATCATCCATAGAAGATGTCCATCTAGGTTAGTCGTGTGCCAGATATGAGAATCATGAGAACTGCTTTGTATGCACATGGAAATATTACATATGGTACTCTGTATACTACACACCAACTGGCCAGTGAGGATGTGGAAATCTTTTTTGCTGATGCACCCTACCCCTGTGGACCAGCTGGGGCACTCATGGCAAATCCATGTGTGCAATAAGTAGCACCCAAAAGCTCAGAGGAAAAGAGAGTGTTGGAAAACATCTGCATGGTGGTAGTTCTCTCGGGTTCAGGCACCTAGGCAGTGATACATTTCCCTGTGGTACATTTGACTGGGGGCGCATTTATTTATTTATTTATTTTACATTTGTTGACTGGGCTAGTCTGGCTGGATAACAAGTCCATTTTCAGCAGAGGCCCGAGGAGAAAAGCTCCACTATCTACTAGTACATTTCAAAATCAATATATTTTCTCAAAAAAATACATCATTAAAACATTGCAAGGGAGGTATACAAACAGTAATGTAACAAGTTTTCTCATAATAAAATAAGAAAGATACCATTATTCAAATTCAACAAATTTACAGAGAAGGTATAATACTTATAGTTTTAATAGAGGTAGGATCAAAAACAGAAGTTGGAGTGGAGAGGAAAGGAGTAGAGGAGTAAGAGAGTAATAAATAAAATAAATTAGTCAGGTGTGCTGCAGGAACAGAGCCAATGGTTTTGGAAGTGTAGTTTAATTTTCTGTTTGAAAAGAGGCAAAGATGTAGTCAGAGTTATGTCACTAGGAAGAAGATTCCAGTTCCTACCTACAGTATTAGTGAAAAGACAGTCACCGGCAAAGTTGTTTGACTTAATTGCTTTGGCCATTAGTTTATGAGATGAGCGTAGGGAGTTGAGATTGTTATAGGGGATTATCAGTTGGGAAAGTATTGGTGTGTGGTCAGGTTGATAAAGTATACTATGAGCAATCGAGAGTTGAGGGATAAGCAAGTAGTTTTGGAATTCAAGCCAGCCTAGAAGTTTTAGGTTTAGACAATGGTGGGTTCTGAAAGGATTACCAGTGGCAAAGCGGGCAATATTATTGTAGCAGGTAGTTAATTTAGCTAGATTGCTTTTTTTAAGATTGGTATAAATAGATGAAGCATATAGAAGTGAAGATAAGAGATGTGACATGGCTGAAGTAACATTCAGTTGCAGAGAAATATGGCTGTTTGCAAATTCCCTGTGGGCAAAGAGAAGCACACCCTGCCATGCTCACAGCTTTAATAACCAAATGAATGTTGGCAGAAGAAGTAATCAGTGTTGTGCTCAGTGTACAGTACAGACTTATGTAACTACAACATGTAGAAGTGTGCTACAGCATGGAGGAAATCCTGCAGAATACTGTAGTCACATTTATGCTCCAGTATGTGTTTTAGGTAATGTTCTCTAGACATGGTGAAGGGGGTAGTGGTCCACACACTCCAATTATAAAGGCACTGCCCATTGTACACTGCATTTTTACTGCCATTGACATGCCCTCTGGTCAGCCTGCTGCTGATGCCTGCCATATTGCCTGCTGTCTCGTGTTCCCTTGGTGACCATGGACATTGTTTTCCCCTTGTGCATTTGGTTACTGAAGTTGTGGGCATGGCAGCATATGCTTCTCTTTACCCACAGGGAATTTGCAAACAGCAATATTTCTCTGCAGCTGAATGTCACTTCAGGCATGTGTCCCCAGTCAAATGTACCACAGGGAAATGTCTCGCTGCCTAGGAGCCTGAACCCAGTTCTCTCCTCTGCAGTCCTTGGGAACCATATGTACTCCTTCATATACTGCAATATGACATCAAGGAGGTGGTTTAAGATATAGGTTCATAGGTAGGTACTAGGCTATCTGCCCGAGGGCATTTATAAGCCTAGCCAGAGTGTGCCAGCTTGCGCCGCCCCTTACACCTGTCATATTCATAAAGTATTCATCTTTATATTACTGACAGGTTCTTTCTGGCACTTGTGATATTCCCATGGTAGTCCCTGTGTGTGTCACTTATTCCCTTCTGATACCTATGATATTCTTACAGTATCTCCAGTATGAGACATCCCTCCTGCCACCTGTGATATTCCTGCATTATCCCCCATATGTCACTGACAGGTTCCTTCCAGCACTTGTGATATCCCTATGGTATTCCCTGTATGTCACTGACAGGTCTCTTCTATCACCTGTGATTTTCCTGCAGTATATCACCTGTATGTCATGGATGGGTCCCTTCTGACACCTGTGATCCTACAATAATTTGTATGCCTAATGGAAATAGCTTTGGAATTTAGCAATCCATACCTGTTTTTAACTTATGATGCAGAAAAAAATAATTTGATTTACTTCAGTGGATATATATCTTTGCTTGCGTACAAGAATTTATTTTCAGATGATGTTTTCATCATGACTAAATATATGTACTGAAAGTTTTCAAAAGCAGTAAACATACATTTTTTTTTAACTATTTAAGTTTATAAGAGATCCAGACAAGAGTTATCTAAACTACCCCTAGTGAGAATAATTGACACAGGCTCTCAGGGTTCACCAAAACATATTGCAAGGAACATAAGATTGCTGTTTTTATAGACAATATGTTAACCATTATGTTACAGAAATGAAAATCCTGAATGATGACAAGCCCCTTCATGTCTTCAGGTAACCATTTGAAATGTCAGAACCAGCTAGAGTGAGTCTTCAAACCTATGGCTGAAAGAACAGGTTTACATATACTAAGTCCAAATGCCATTTCTAAGAATATTCCATTTCCCCAAGGTATGGCATTCTCAGAGTTGGTATATATAAGTTCAGGGGGTGTGGGTGGCTTGCCCCCTACATGGGGGGTTGGAGGGGTGGCCCTGCACCCCCCCATGCAAAAAGAAGTTTCAAGGAGAAAAGTGATTTTAAAAATTTGCCCTTTTCCTGTGTTTTCAGTCTTTTTTTTTTTTCCAGCTTGTCAGCACTCAGCATTTTGAGTGCTGGGATTTCAATAGGAGCCAGCATTTTATCTTCACAGTGCCTTCTGTAGGGTACAAAATGAAATAGAACAAGGAGTGGTCTTTTATAACTCTCTCAATAAACCAATTAATCAATTATTCAATTCAAAATCAATTTGCTGCATTCCCACAGTAAGAAATATTTTTGAATATAAAAAATGCACCTAAAATGGTAGCAAGCAAGAAGTACATACCATAAACACCCAAGAAGAACTATAAATACAGCAGTATCTCAGCCTCCATATTATCCATATATCCAATGCTTCAAGTCAAATCTCGATCTACTAACCCAATGGACAGCCAAAGCCATTCACAGAATTTACGAGGCAAGCAGGGAAATGAAGTAGGTTCCCAGCATTTGCTTTGTATCACACAAACACAGACACACACACACACACACACACACACACACACACACACACACACACACACACACACATACACAGACACGCATGCGCACACACACACACACACACACACACTTGCAAAGAAATTTAAATTCACTATTCCACCTATCATATATTTGCGATGAGGAAGGAAACTAGATTACAAAGATAAACCCCATGCAAACAGAGGGAGGACATGCATTGTCTCAATATAAAGTACCTCAGGCAAGATCTGAACTGAAGAACTTCTTGCTATGAGGTTACAGTATTACTTACTGTGTCTCTGTGACACCATCTGCATATTATAAATAAATGAATAAGCATAAATTAGTATTAAATAATGCATTCCAATAAATTATAATAAATGCTTCCAGTGCAACTTATTATTAAGTCAATCCTGCTACAAATTCTCATACTTGAAAATAACTGTTACTAACCTTCTTACATAATAAGTAAGATATATTTTCAAATAAATTAATTCTAGTTTCCTGATAAATCAGAAAGAAATCTTAAAAGGCTACCATCGCTATTGTGCATGCCATTAAAATATTCTAAAATAGAACCAGAATTATTGTGAACATCTTCCCAATATTCTAAATTCCTGAACCCTTGCTTTGAATATTTTGGCCCTAAATAAAATTTGGGCAAGGGCACAATGACCTGACAGATAACCATGAATGAACATATGACCAGTGCAATACAACAGATGTGTAACAGCACAGCCATATAGCCATAAAAAGATGTTTGTCTGGATCAACACCCATTGAAGGACAGATGGCCACAGCTGTGTCCCAGCCATGACAAATGACACAGCACATCTCGAATGGATTCCAGTGTCACTCCAAAAGACCACATGACAGAAACCTATATCAGGGATGTCATGCAGACTCTGAAAGAGGATCTTATTCAAGATGAAGTCCCCCCGGATGGGGCTATCCATTCCACCAAGCCAGACAAGGCCCTAGAGATTGTGTCCTGAAACCCCATAATGAAAATCTTAGCACAGTAAATGTATGCTGAGGAAGGAGGAAAAAAGTAGTCTTTACCGAATAAAAAGAATGAAAGCAAAGTAATATAAAAATACAAATATTAATTGCAAAAGTAAAAAAAAAATCACCACTCTAGGCCTAAAATGTTTGGCTTGGCTTGTTCAGTTTAAAAAATGCATATTAATGGCTCTGCATCTTTTCATTGCCAGTGTTTACCTGAGTAGCAAAAGCTAATAGCAGCTAAATATAAAGACATATGAATGAGTAGCCACAGTGACCATAGACTGGCCATAACATTAGCTATAGTGCATGTGAGTTAAATGTGACATTTCCTTTCATAAGTACTATATTACATATATTACATAGTTGTGCCAGTTGTGCTGTTAAATGTGACATTTCCTTTTATAAGTACTATATTACATAGTTGTGCCAGCCGTGCTGAATTATTATCCTTCAAAGGTATCTAAATCAGTATGAACTAGAAAGAAACGGATGGTGCTACACGTGAGGCCAGATTTACAAACAGCATGGAGTGCTACTCTTTTCAAGTTTGAGAAGCAGTAAGGATACATGAAATCTCAATGCACAGTATCAGTTCAGATACAAGACTGTAAGGAAAATTCAGTAACCCTGAAAGTCTAATCTGCTCACTGCTGAAAAACTGAAAGAAAAGTCAACCAAATTTCAAGACTGCTTGTCATGAAAGTTCAGTAAGCTTGAAAGTCTATTCTTCTGCTCACTGTTGGAAAACCAAAAAAATTCACCCAAATTTCTTAAGAGATGCTGTGATCGTTACCACCTATTCCCATGGTCAGCCATACATTACTGCTTATTATATTAATAAAACTTCCTCCATGTTCATGAACGTATTAATGCAATCCTTTGAGAGTCCTTCTCCTTGACCAGAGAGATGCCTGTTAATACACTGATTCATGTAATACCTTTGGTATTTTATGCATTTAGTACAGAGCACCTGGGATTTTGGAATTTGATATTTCTTATCTCAGACATTTTAATAGATCCTCCGAAATGCCAGGCCTGCATATTAGAAACAGATGATCTTCTGCAACACATGATGAGATCTCCTTCTGACTGAGAGGGTAGTCAAGCCATATAACATCTAGACACTTTAAAGATGCATTATCCTGAATGGCGATAGTGTAATGCTTTTGTTATTAAAATAGTTAATTTACTATGACTGGACATATGCTATTTGTTAATGAAATCTACAACACCTACTTTATTTTAGTGCTATTTGTAATGCAATACAATTTTATAATTTTCATTTTATTTTTGAGTTGTAGTCCTTGATGTTTCCATGTTGTAACACATATGCCATTGATTGTGAATATTTTTCATATCTAAAACACTATGGAGGTGCTACAGAAACTCACATAATTATGAGGAATACAATTATTACAGAAATATCCAAGAGGGACAGGTTTAATTGATTAATCCTTAAAGACATAAAAGGATTTTTTTCACCCAGCACCCACAAAAAAACAGAATAAGCAGTATTCAAAGATTAGTTGAGGTGCTACAATTTGAATACCGTGATGCATGACATGCAGAAGTATTGTAATGTCCAAGAAGGTAGGCTTAATCAAAAATGTGGTTTACTATATATTTAGGTGGGTTTTATTTTTAGTGACATTTTCAAAGATTTCACAATGTATAACAGTTATGTTCCTGAATGAAGATGATCTTGAATTTTTGAGAAACCAAGTAAGGATACCATATATCCATCTGTGTTCTCCAGTTTCCTCCTACATCCCCAAAACGGGTCTATATTATATTGTTGAAGCAGCATTACAGTGAATCCCATTTCGACGATACATAAAGACTGAAATACCAAAACAAAAGCTTAGGGCAGCGATTTTTTTCCTAGGGAAAAAAATTCTTGGCTGTTGCCATGACATTGGGCTTTACCCCACTGGAGTGCAATCTCAGAGTTGGTATATTTAGATAGGAGGGTGTGGGGGATATTGGAGGGTGTGAGGGACAAAGCCCCCCCACTTTGAAATGTTTTAACTGGTGTGTTTTTTTGGCCTACCGATTTTTTTTCCCTAGGGGTTTCGCTGTTTTGGTATTTCGGTCTTTATGTGTCGTCAAAACAGCATTCGCTGTAATGCCATTTCGACAATATAATATAGACCCCCCCCCCCAAGACATGCTGACTTGTGCTGTGACCACACTCTACATTGCCCCTCAATGTATATACATGTGTTTTTCATTGTGATTGTTTTGTGCATCTTGCAAAACCTTTTTCAGGACTGATGCCATTCCATATATCCATCACCAGATGGTTCAGATTCTGACTAGAAGGCTTAACCAGAGAATGAGTGAATGAATGTATATAAGAAAACTTATTTATTTATTTATTTATTTATTTTATTTATTTTACATTTGTTAACCGGGAGAGTCCGACTGGATACATGTCCATTTTCAGCGGAGGCCCGGGGAGAAAAGCTCCAAGTACATAACAGACATATGAACATTGTTAATGCAAAAAAAAGGAAGATAGTTGAGTTCTAAATATAATATAAAGATACATCACATCTTGGGAAAAAAAAAACAACAGCAGCATATAAAAAAAAACATAGGTCAGTTACAAAGGCGAGGTGCCTTGTTAAAAAGCAGTTAAGGATAGTGAGGTAAGAGAAGGGTAAATGATAGTGGTTAATCAGGTTTGGAACAGGGACATTGCCAGAGAGTATTGAGATGGGGTTTAAGCTTTTTGAATTGTAGGAGTGAGGGTTCTGAGGTGAGCATGGTCGGTAGGGAGTTCCACATTTTACCTACAAAGTTTGAGAATAGAGAATCCCCAGCAGAATTATTGGCTTTGGTAGTTTGAGCTAAGATCTTATTGGAGGAGCGTAAAGATTGCAGGTTAATATAGGGATGAATGATGTTTTTCAGAGCTGGTGTTTTCTCTGGGTGATACAGTATCTGATGAGCCGTTTTGAGTTGGTTGAAATGGAGTTGGCTGGAAAACTCTAACCACCCTAGTTGCTTCAAGTTAGTGCAGTGGTGCGTTCTAAGGTGGAATTTGTGGCAAATCTAGCTATGTGATTGTAACAAGAAGCAAGTTTGTTAAGGGTTGTCTTGTTTAGGTTTGTAAAGAGGGGGGAGGCATAGAAAAGAGTTGATAGTAGGTGTGTGCTGGCAATTGTAATTTTAGCATGAGGAGTGAGAAAGTGTTTTACTTTATAGAGAGCCAAGCTTTTATTGACGGTTTTGATGGTAAGATTGAAATGGGTGTCAAATTTAAGGGAGTTATCAATGGTAACACCTAATAGCTTTGTGTGAGCTTCTGGTGATATAGTGATTCCATTGGAGGATGTAATAGAGAAGGTGGGGAAGAGTCTTGTTAGTGGGTGAGAAAGTAAGTAGTTTTGTTTTGTTGGGGTTGAGAACTAGTTGTCGACTTGAGAACCATTTTTCTATTAGGTTGAAGGTGTCTTGGGTTGAAGCAGTGAGGTCTGCCAGGTTGGAGGCAGTGCTGATGATAGTCGAATCATCTGCATATTGAATGCATGTGGCATGGGGGGTGATTGTGGGCAGGTCATTAACAAAGATGGTGAAGAGAAGAGGGCCAAGAATAGATCCTTGGGGAACTCCAAGTGTAACAGGTAGGCATGTAGATAATTTGTCCTGCCATAGAACAGCCTGTTGCCTATTGGACAGGTAGGATTTGATTTTTTTGTCTATGATCTTTAACATCTGAACCAGGTTCCACTAACAACTACTACAAAAAAGAAAGCATTAAACACCTTATTGGATTTTTTACAATGTAGGCAGAAGATGGCTACAGTCTTGTTCAACGCCTCATCCTGTAAACAGACTAACAAACTATTCTTCATCACTGCTATAGTGGATGGACAAGGAGCTTCTTTCAAGAACCTGAGTCTGATTATCAGTGGCCATTCGTACTGAGACAATCTAATACGTTACTTATCCTTTCAGATCTCACTATGACATACATTAATGCCTCAATTTCAATTCCTTTTTACATTACCTAGACTTAAAATGCAGAAGCCACCTAGCTTCCTCCTGTTGTTCAGCATCTTGACTGAGCTAAGAGAGTAATGAAAGTATAGTCTGATCTCAGTGAACATGTAGCCACATGTTCTTTGATAAATCTCTGACTGAACAGCAGAACCTAAGACTGGATCTTACCATGCTCCTTACCCACTTATACTCGGATGTACATAAGGCTAAATCCTAGTAACCTAAGACTGGATCTTACCACGCTCCTTACCCACTTATACTCGGATGTACATAAAGCTGCATCCTAGTAAACTAAGACTGGATCTTACCACACTCCTTACCCACTTATACTCGGATGTACATAAAGCTACATCCTAGTAAACTAAGACTGGATCTTACCACACTCCTTACCCACTTATACTCGGATGTACATAAGGCTAAATCCTAGTAACCTAAGACTGGATCTTACAATGCTCCTTACCCACTTATACTCGGATGTACATAAGGCTGTATCCTAGTAATCAGTGAGAGGAAAGTCACAACGGAGGACTACTACTTGCCTGAAGTAAAAACACTAATCAGTTTACTCATGAAATCAGCAATTGTAAGCACCTTTTTTTGGACTTTTTACAATGTTATTTAAGCAGCATAAACAACTTAAATACTTGCATTAGATTCAGAGCAGCACTCATCTTGGTCAGCAAACGATAAAACATTTTTGAAGACACAAATGGCCCCTAAGATTTCTTCATCTTCAGTAGGTTAATTTTAATAACTTCTGTAACTTTCAGCAGACCACAAGATATCAGGACTGTGGTTCCCCTCTAAATAAGAGCACTAACTAGAACTGAGAATGAAGCTACCCTGGAAATCAGACCCCCCCCCCACCCCCATGCGGACTAGACACCATTCCTGGTCCCAAAAAGACCAGAGATTTTCTTAGTTTATTACTTTGTTATAACTCTTAAAACTAAATTTCCAGCCCTAACACATAATCCATATGAAGCAAAGTTCTAGTTAAAGTGCTCATGAATCTTACGCAAGAATGCTGGGATTGCATGTATCATCAAATAAAATATTCACACATCATAAAGCCTCTTAGTAGAGATTTGATTTATAATTTATTCAACAGGTGTTCAACCATAATTTGGTCAATTCTGTAATATATTTGTTCTAGAATTTCAATATTCTTTCTAATGAATGTCAGAATGTGATCAGTAAAATGACAGTTCAGGCCTGATTCATACCTCTCAACTGTACAGATTTTTGCAGAATGTCCAGATTTGTGCCAAATAGTTTTGGTCTGTTTTTCATAAAATTGTGGTTTTGTGGCAGATTAGTGGCAAATCATTAAAGACTGAAGTTAGAAAATAATGACTGACATTTGAGTTTCAGACTTCATACCCTTCAGAAAATCTATGCTAATACAAAACCTGTTATTCTATCAACTTTCTAAGTCTAAGTACAATATTTAAAAAATATCCCTATTTTTGGGCCTTTGCCCCACTTTTATATATGGCTTTGTCCATATTTCTTGTTCTAAGAGGTTGAGAGGTATGTGCTGTCATCTATAGTCTTTTCCCAGCTCATTACATTGTTTAGAGACAAAAGAATTTTCAGACTTTATCGGATCTTTTAGCCTTTTTATATGTAAACTTTCCAGAGTTTTCCTTCTACAAAGTGTTATGGTTATTTGCTTTACACTGTTATCTGAAGTATGAACAACATTCTCTGATCTCCTTAGCAGTTAGATGCACTGGCATTCTGTTTGTATGAAAATACTTTAAAATCCAGATTCTTCTCTGTTCCTAAATCTCAAATTAGTTTCAAAGAGCAGCTGTTGGCTGGCCCAAGGGGTAAGCAAGTGTTTCTTTACAACACGGCTGGATCCACTTGAAGAAGTGAAGAATTTCCCGAAGGTAAAGAAGGAAATAAATAAGAGATCAAATGAATCTGCAAAAACACATATTTCTTTCAAACATTTTACTTACAGTTCTGTAGATGTAAATCCGACAATGACAGTTTAATGTTTTGTTCTTCTGTTGTGTGTACTTTAGTATATTACAACATTAATTGTACAGAAATTTCTGCTAAACATTTTGAATAAATTTGAATATTTTATTATTAAAAAATTAATTGGTTCTTGAATAGCAAGGCAATGAATGAATTTTATACTCTGCATGTAATGTACCATCTGTACCATGTGCTGCATAGCATTAGGACATTTTTTCTCAATACATTTAAAATAAATTAATATATTACAATGGAAGATGTACTAATTGATGTAGTTTTTAATGACATGTTTATCTATGAGGGTATGCCTTCTCTCAATATTACTATACACTGTCAAGTACAAACTCTAAGTAGCACTGTATATAGCACTATGCAGTGTTAGATATAAGGAATATAGCCTAAGCATTTCATTTAACACAGCATAGTGCACTGGCAAAATATAATCATAATATCCAATATGCTACATTATACCAAGGATCATGTTGTTCAGCCAATCAGCAGTCAAGTTTGACTGTGATGAAATGTCTTAGAAAATGGGCTGGCAGAATCCAGCTGAATACTTAATGTTCCAAAGGGCTTAATAACTGTACAGGGAGAGCCTAGAAAAAAAGCAAGCTATCATGTGTGCATGTCTAATAATGGCTTGGACTGCATCTGACAGCAATTATTGGGGCTATTATTTATGCATTAACTCATTCATTTGATTGCAATCGTACAACTGAGCCATGCAGTCAACAAAGAGTGTGTGTGTGTGTGTGTGTGTGTGTGTGTGTGTGTGTGTGTGTGCACGTGTGTGTGTGCACATCAGAGTTTCTGTATAACTATAAAAAAGACTTTATCACTCTGCCGCATGTATGTGTACGTATAAAGAAGTTATTATATACTTAAATGGCTTACATTTTTGATATAACATACGTCCAACAACATAAGAGTTACAATGATTCAACATCAACCTTGAAACAATAGGCATAATAATAACTTAGATCTAAAATACAAAAAATATATATATATACTAATAATTAAATGTACAAAACAATTTAACAGATTTTCTATGTGCAGTAATGCCCTCCAGGGTAAGTGTTACAAAGTGATAACAGACATTACAGAGTTTGGGAGGACCTCAGGCTGTGGTATCAGCCTCAGTACAACCATTATTTCCATGAAATGCCCACCCAGGAGGATGAGGCTGCTTGCTTATAACCTTTCTGGTATAAGACCCAGTCACTGAAATACATACTTCAACGAATTTATAATTCGTGTGACATTAAAATACAAAATGCTTGGTAAACATTGCTGAAATATGATTCTCATGTAAACTAAATAAATGAAAAGCCTCTGACTACATCTGTAGGAGCAGTCTTGTAATAATATATATAGAAAATGTAAGGACCAATTCTCCATTGTACTATTTTTTATTTCAAGCTATTTTTTTTCTAGTAACAGGAAAAAAACACATTTCCACATTTTTCTGAAGATACTATGTGGACTATATACTTGTAGTAGATTTACATCCATTATAATGGATACAGGTACTGGTTAAATTTCTACTCTCAATATTTAATAGTGAGTTGAAGATGTTAGATTTGCTGACCCTGTTGGCTCATAAATGTGAACAGAACCTGTGCCACTGAGTTCGACTTCACCTGGTTAGCAAGGGCAATGTATAAAAATGCATAAAAAGGGTTTGCAAACTATTCATATCAACTGTTGTTTTACTTGAAAATGAAACTTCCAGTGAGTGGCAGGCATTCATAAATGTCTCTAAAACTGCAGCTGATGAAATAATGTCTTTTTAATGAAGCTGCTAAAAAACATGGTGATAATGAAAAAAGCACTTATTTGTGTGAATTGGGGAAATTGTATATGTCCTTAGAGGATACTGACATGTCTTTAAAAAGGAAATGCACATGTTTATAGTACATTCTGTACATGCACACATGTCCACTTTTTCTTATGTCCTTTTTTGTTATAATATTAATTTAATTTTGCTTCCTGAAATAAGCCACTGATTTAGATGTGATGGATTGTTATAGCTATACTACTCATTTCAGTTTATGATAGAAATGTTTCAGCCCATTTCTGACATATTTGAATTAGTTTATTTTACAGTTTCTGATTCCATGGAAAAAAATGAAAGGAATTAATAAAGCATCAAAGAAAGCTAAAAAGACAAAGAGACTAATTTTGTAAAATGTTTTCTTCCTCCCATATATAAACATTTGTGAAAGTCAGTAGCTTATTGCGATCTCAGTAACAACTCAGTTGTATATAACATCCATCACATGCCACAGAAAGCCAAACTAGCAAATCTAGTCATTTTCATTAACCAGTACACAAGCTTATTAAGTGCAGACCTTCACTGGCTGAGGTGTCAGTTAAATCTCATTTTAGTGAAGTACTAATTCCAATGGTTAAATACTGGAAGGTGACACAGAAGGTGTTGCAATAAGCATAGCAGGTTATTTTAGCTGATGAATGGTTATCTGAATAGGGTAACAAGAACCTATTAACACTATGTGCACCAAATTTGGTCAATGCAACAGTCCAGAATGTTTATCTATTATCATGGTTGGATTTTATGATTGTATTTATATATCTGTCTGAAAGATTGTATGGACAATCTTTTATGCTGTTTAACTCTGCAGAGCAAATAGTGCTATGATACTATTAGGTGGTTTATTATGAGGTGTTTATTGTAGTTAGTTAAATGTTAAAAAAAGCCTTTAGTCTGCTGTACTGAGCTATACAATATTTTATTGCGATACTTTTCAGACTACTATTAGAGTTGATTATGCTTTATTAATTGTTGTTGTTGCATTACAAAGACGTTTTCCTACCCCCAACTAAAACTGCCAAAATTACATATGTATAAAATTATATTTCAAAATGAGACAAAGTATGGTAACAATAGAAAGTTGTGGTAATAAGGGTGGTGTAGTTTTATAGAGTTCATAGACATTCCAAGGCCATGGAGTGCTATGACTGTTTATGCCTTGGCAGTATCCCAACCTCAGTCCACACCTCCATTGGGCCATTCCAGTCAATGCAGAGTAAATGTGTGGCTACCCATCCAGTCGTCTGGCTTAAATCAAAAGGAAGATAATGAGCCACACAGCTTTATATGAAGGGAAGGTTTATTCCAGAGCTTCAGAAGATACTTGGTTATAAACCTATCCTTCCACCATCTTTGATTTATCTGTTGGTTAAGATTTAGGTCACTGGTTCAAGTATTGTTGGAGATATTGGACTTGCAGAGTTACAGGAGGTCCAGGACAACTCGGTCTCTAATAGTGCATTTAGTAAGTTATATAAAATTAAATAAGGGAACTTCAAACAAAAATAACAGCTAACCACAAAATAATGAAAACAAAACATCAGTGACGTACAATATGGATTGCACAAATTCACAACGTCGCCTGTAAAAACAAATCATAACAAAACAAACAAATAAAAAAAAACACCCAATCAAGTGTTGTCCCTCTACATCTCCAGACTGAGGGACTAGCTCTCTCACACCCTGAACCTGTATGTAGAAACTCCTTGGTCACTAACACAGGGAAAACAGAGAAACCCTGAAAGAAAAAAAGCACTAGTGTAACACAGTCAACTACTGCATTGGCAATATAGTTCCATTACAAACACCACCAACAAAAAATAAACACACTAATAAACCCTAACATACATATCACTTGGCAAATCCATTTTCTAAGTGCAGTAATATCCATTGAGGCAGAGGGAAATAACAAACCTTGCGCAGTATTGTACGCTTAAATTTCTCTATCTTGTTTTTGTTAGCTGGGCAGGAACTGTAACTATTAATATTAAAAAGAATGTAATTAATGTACAGAAGCATCCCAAACATTCTTAAGCTATATAAATTCACCGATGCTTATCACATGTTCAGGCCAATTTTAGCCTTCTCACGTGCTTGCTGGATAGCACTTCAGTGCCTTGTTTTTAACAGACCACACTCCTCAACATACCCCAGTTCGCGGCTTCATGTACAACTTTCTAGTAGACATCTTGTTCCTGGGTTAGCACACACATAAATGTCTCTTTTCAAATGAATTTGATCTCTGCTCCAGTTCATCCTATTTTTCCTGATGTATCCATTTCTCCCAACTTTTATTACTTTGTAGCATTCTGTGCTTGAATTCTTCTTATAGGTATTTCTCCTATCTTCCCAACAGTTACAGAGTATCAAAAGTCATTACTTTACCATCACAAGCCAGACACATTTTCACACATCATGCACATTTGCTGTTTGGCTGCTCATGCAGGCAGTCAAGCACAACCACCCTTAGCTTATATATCAATCAAGTTAGTGAAATTTACCATCTTAAGTCATATGGCTTCCAAACTACTGATTACTCCATCGATTTTCAATCACAGAACTTTGATTGGCTCTCTGGCATTGGAAGGTGACATGTCATGGTGGTCCCACTGTAAAATGTAACCAACTTTCCTCATCTACATTTTCAATTACTGTCCAACAGATGACACACTTACTATTTGCTATACAATAAGATGTTATTTACAAAAACCAATGCAAACTTTGCAGTCCAGTGCATTAATGAAAATGAGTGGTCACAGCAGTGCATTTGTCCTTTGTTCATCCAAAAATACCATCTAGTGTATCTAACACCTAACAGGCACTTGGTTTTATAATGTCTAAAGGTATTTAATTCTGCCTTGACAGTCTAAGGTACAAAGGTGCTAGTGAGCTCTATCAGAAAGTGTACTTTTTTCTATTTTGACATTATTAATGTTTAAGGGCAGTGAGAAAATAACTATATAAAGCATAGCTTTATCATGAATAGCAATGAAAAAAATGTTTGTGTGAAGCCCAGGGAGTTCTCCAGCAGAGGAAACTTCTGAGCACACAGACTGAAGATTTATACATAATCAAAACATTGGAATCTTCTAGCAAGTTACTATATAGTTGTATGGGTGTGAGCAGTTTCTTTGCATTATCTTCACTGGAACATTGTGAATTGTGGATACAGATGTTTATCTCCTTAATAACTGAATAATCCATAGCCTGGTGACATAAAGTGATGAAGTCCTGACAATGGTCCAGGTGACCTGGTTTAATTAGTGGATCAGGCACTTGACAGTGAGGTAGAGAGGTCGGCTGCTTGAGGGAGTTTTCTTTTGTTGAACTCTGGCAGAAGCTAAAATGGGATTCCAGGATGAAAGGCAAAACACAGCAAATCAGGCATAATTGCACTATGTGCCTGAGGCATAGAACATGCTCTGGTAGGTCCTCCAAGCCAACTCAGACAGTTATCAACCTGAAGGAGGAATCTTGGGCTAGGAAAAATTCCCCTCAGATTGACTGCACCCTCTTGTCAGCTAACCTATTCACCCTCAAGTCTGAGGGATCCCCTAACAGAAAAGCTAGTGTCTTACCCTTATGGAATGAATACGTTCATGGAGAGTGCCAGGAGGAATGTTTGATGGTCAACAAGGTAGCCATGGAAAAAAAATAACACAAAAAATTTAATGGATAATTCTATGCCAGACTCTGAAAATAACTTTAAAATCAGCTTTAAAATCAGTATTTATTGCATATTATACCTATTTTTACCCAAGAATGAGGTATCTGTGAATTGTATGGAGCTGCAATAGCAAAATGTTCACACAACAACAAACAATAATGTATCACCCCTAAAGTGACATAAGAGTTAAGCAAAGCTAAAAAGATGAGGTTTTCCCATACATCTGCTGTTTCACAAAATAACTCATTTAATTCTTATTTAGCACCTGATTTATCAGGTACATAAAAAAACTGCTGGTTCTGACACATCACCATATCCAAGAGAAACATTAATTCCGGCAAGCACAATACTCCAAAACTATCCAGTTGTTTCAACAGAAATTATGAATGAGGTAGTCATCTCCCAAGAAAGGACAACTGTACCAGAAAGAATGACAACTGAACTTGAAACCACACAACATTCGATACATCAGCTCCAACTGTCCTGCAGAATGAAACTTAGCATTGAAAACTGAAAGACTTTGCCTTAGATGGTAGAGGCAGAAGTAAGAATTTAATGAGGGGGTGCATGAATCTGACTGAAAGCACTGTTGTAAATGGTACAAGAAATGTTTTAGAGCTCTGTTAGAGTTCAGAATATGTTTAGAATATGCATTTGATACAGAATCTCAATAATATGCTCATATCAAATGGTATTTGTATCACTGAGGGAAAAGCAAGACAATACATTAACTCTTGAGTTTGCAATGCAAGAATATTCAAAGAGTCAGACATTAGTAATAGCAGTTGTGTTCAGAAAGGCAATGCAATACATGTAGCATTATGATTACTTTCTAAAAACAGTGAAAAGACAAGCTTGTTAAGCAGTTGTCTCACATCAAAGAAGGTGCTTAACAAGCTTTTAACATTGGTTATGGACTGGGGATGAAAATTATACAGGTGATGAAGGTAAATCAGCTTTAAAAGCTGTTAAATACTTCACTCTACCACACTTACAAATGGTGTGCAGAACAATAATTTGCCTAACAGCTTTTAAAGATGTTCATTTGGGATCCTGTCAGATCTTCTACGGAAGTGGCTGAGAATGCTGTTGCAGGGAAAATGTTTCACTAAAAGCAATGTTGACTACCTTGTAGTGGGTATATTTAAGTTTGGGGCTGTGGGGGACCTGGTTCCTTTTAAGCAGCCATTACAAGTAATATATAACCATAAAACAATGTAGAAGTTGAAACATACATACAGTAATCAATATTACATAAGAGTATACAAGTCACAGCATGCACACAGCAATCAGCTTATGCTATAAATATATCTAACATTGAACACACATTCCTATATATATATATATATATATATATATATATATATATATATATATATATATATATATACACTTTTTTGGTAAGGCACACACAAACTAATCCGTTAAACCACCATGGTATTACAGAATTAGTTTTGCGTGATCATCTTTAATATAAATTAGGTACAATAGTGGGTTTTTATATAATGATACGCATAGTAGCCTCTCTTTGTCAGGAAGGAATTTCCATTTGTTTTCTTGAGGAGGTGATCCCTCAGACTGGTTTAGAAATCATTGTGTTATTTAATATATAGGTGTGTGTGTGTGTGTGTGTGTGTGTGTGTGTGTGTGTGTGTGTGTGTGTGTGTGTGTATATATATATATATATATATATATATATATATATACACACACACACACACACACACACACACACACACACACACACACACACACACATATGTATAGACACACAAACACACAATTACTATAACATTATTAAGTTTAAAAAGAACTCCTGAATGTGCTAACAGATAACATTTTCACTAAGACAAGGCTGTGACCTGTGTGGGATTATTTTCTACAAGTTTACGTCCATTAGCAACATTGTATCACTTATTGCCTGCTATTGAGTGACATCTAAACATGACATCACAGTGAATAATTTGTTTCAAACAGCACCCAAAAATGCAAGATATTTTATGAGGTGCTAAATTAGGTCACAGTTTGGAAAAGCATTGGGAACTGGGCACACATTCCCAAATACTATACTGTCACAGAATATCCATTTCAGTGCAAGAAAAGATAGGATGAAATTTGACAATACAATATAGAGAAGTAAGCAAAGAATAAATGAATTGTAATGTAAACAAAAGAAAGACTTTCAAACCAGGCATCAGAGCAACATGCCGCTTAAGTTAATTTACTGCTTCTTACACTTCTTCAAAATGGCATTGATTGTCGATACTGTGAAAAATGTGGCATCTGAATTAAAAAGAAAAATAAATTGTAATGTAAACGAAATAATAAATTTAAAACATGTATTCCAGTCTCAGGCTGGGACTACTGATCCCACTGGAGAAAGTCTGCTGCAGAGAAATAATTATGTTTCATGATTCACTGTAGCGAAACGAATCATTCCTCAGTACAAACTGATGTGCGACTTTATCTATTACTATTGGCTAGCAGTATTTCTTGACTTTATCACAGGCTGAGGAATAAATGTTTGAAATGAAAAATCCATTTAACAATTCATCCCTTAAGTGCATGGTTACAGGATGATTCAAGTGTATCAGAGAGCTTGTCTATACAGCTGGTCTTTCCCAGTATTGCAATATGCTTCCTATATTCATGCGACTTGAACGTTACAGTCTGAGATTTAACTGTTTATTAAAGGAGAATATATAATCAATAATTTGTAGCTTTTCACAAGGTTCTGGATCTCATGTCACCAGACCCTGGTCAAATTTAGATATTCATCTATGAGACTGAAAGCAGTGTAACAGAATATGAAGGACAAATAAGTAAGAGGGTAGAGATGCCCACTCTGGGGGCAATGCAGGGAAACTGTACTTAGAATGTTATTTATTTATTTATTTTTGTTATCTTGGAAAATTTACTGGGTGCAAGTGTCTGCATGTGTTTGTGTGTGTGTGTGGGGGGGGGGTACATAAGAACACTGTATGATTAAGGGATTTGTTCAGAGTTGCAAAATAGACAAATGGAGACTTGGAGAAGCAAACCAGAGATTGTTGAATGAAGCATATCTGTTTCCCTAAAAAGTATTAATTTCTTTGTTTTCCTTTCACCATAGATTTCAGTAGCAGAAAATTAATAATAATAATAATAATAATAATAATAATAATAATAATAATTAACCTGGGATGTGCCTGGAAATTATCTGTTCTGATCAGTGTACCACCCTGATAAACTAAATAAATAAATAAAAACAAAGCACTACACAATACAAATGGAAATCAGAAATGAAAGGTTTTATTCAAAATATTTGGATTAAAGTAATTCACAAAGAATTTACTAACTGCTGTTTATAGGTACATATTTTAACTCCAACCCATATTTCTGCTTAAAAGTGTTAAAACATTTATCGATCAGAAATATCTATTGAAATCAAAAGAACTCCAAGGATGAAATTTTGAACCCCCACCCTT
Source organism: Protopterus annectens (assembly GCF_019279795.1). Classification (NCBI taxonomy): domain Eukaryota; kingdom Metazoa; phylum Chordata; order Ceratodontiformes; family Protopteridae; genus Protopterus; species Protopterus annectens. The sequence continues at coordinate 149,968,203 of NC_056737.1, read as the reverse complement.
GATATAGAAAGTAGCTTATCAATCAGGTGCCTTTACCCAGTATGTAACTGATTAACAAGTGTAGCAAGGTAGTTTTTTTTCATAATAAAAAGTATATAAATCCGATGTCTGGCATTATTCAATTATTGCAATAGTCGATGAGTTACAAAGGACAGGGCTGCCATAAGAGGTAATTAGCAGGAGCATCTTGTAAAATCTGGGATAGTTGGAAAGAATGGGGGTGTATCTTTGAGGAGGGAATCTTTGGCATAAAGCTGGGTGGAACACTAGACAACACCAGGGAGAATATTTAAGCTATTACTGGGATACACTTAAAAGTTAAATGAGCAACAGGTCATTCCCCCATGATGTGCTTTTGTTGAATAAAAAAATATGAATCTCTGGTGCATGGTGTTACTGATTGACCATAAGGATCTATGATTTGGTAGGGCAGGGATAAAAATACTGCAAGACCTTGGAAACAGATAAGAGGTGTGACTATCTGAATGTGTGCATGCATGTGGGAGACTGAATGGGGGCTCCCTATGCTAACACTATGTATGGGCAGAAGTGCAACCCTTTTGGTGTCAGCTGTCACTGCCATTAGGGAGGTGCTCTTCCTGAATCCCCTGGTGTTTCTGTGCCCAGTTTTATCGACAGTGACTACCGAATATTTAGCAGAGTTTTCCTGTGGATCTTATCTATTTTAAAAGTTCACTATTTCCTACTTTATAATTATATTTATTCTAGTGCCATTTTTATCAGCGCATTCCTTCATCATAACGTTCTTTATTGCATCCCTACTTTTTAGGCTCTGGTCATCACTTTTTTATTTTTCATTTGTTACTGGGTAAGAGAACTTGTCTATAAATCCTTTTCAGCCACAACCCCAGCCAAAGACAAAGCACAATAACAAATTATGTTCAGAGACAGGTGCAATAGTAAAAGAGTTATATAAGACACAAGGATCAGTGTCAAAGATACAGTGGTCAAAGCAGCAAACTGCAGAAAGTATGAAAAACAAGTAAATGGAAGGTTTTTGCAGAAGCAAATACAGTTACATTGGTTTAGCTTGTTTTAAAGCCTGAGCCTGTAAACAACATATTGTAGGCAGTGTTTGCATTAAGCAGCCTGTACAAAGAGCAGCCAGATGGCTGAATGCAAATTCAAGGGGGAATAAACATGAAGGGGACATATTAAAGGAGTATGGATAGGGGATACACTGTATCAGGAAAGCACTGATTTGATTTTCATTATACAGTTGCTGCTTCAGTGATGTCTTCAAAATATTAAGCTTATTTTTGATGTCTTCCACTGGCAGGTGCTTTTTGAAGAATATTCTTTCACAGGTGGACAGTGTGTAAGCTGGCATAAAGTGAATGCAGTTATTCTTCCTAAGTATGTTTCATCTTTGATAAGTCTGGTGATGGACTGTACTTGTGAAGAAGCTTGAAAGTAAGGGTGTTTAAGCAGAAATTTGCCCTGGCAACAATGGAAAGCCATTTTTTGTAGGATGAGGCAGTGATGGTCTGTAGTGTTGGACAGAATGATGAATCTGCACTTCACTGTTTGAAGTTGTATAGTGTTGTGATAGGAGAAGAGTGAGACGATAGGTAGAACAGGTCATTATAGCAAGAGGGTTCACAGAACAAATTGTAGGTTTAAAGTCCATCTTATCAAAGTCTGTGTTGAACAACAGATATGATTGTTAGTTGACCGACATGGCATTTGATGATTTTTTTCTACAAATTCTATGCTGAGATTATCCTGTTTTGTGTAATACTGTTCCATAAACTCTCAGAAAGATCCAGCATACATTGTTTTTTTTTTTTTTTTTTTACTTTTGCCAGTTTTTTTTTATGTTTTATAATGTGTATATATACACACACCTCCCAACAAATCCATTCATCTAGGACAGCAAATATGTCACTTTCCAATCCATCTGTTTAGGAAAATCTTCAAACTGCTTGCAGTTTCATTATTAGCTTTTAGTACTTCAGAAACATCCAATAATAAAAGTATGTTGCCAGAAACTAATGATTGCATTAGAGGATATGGATGCAACCAGTCCAGAAAATCAGACAAAAGAAACTCTTCTGTTGCGGGTGAAGGTCCATAAAAATCTGAAATGTGTTATTTCTATGGCTATGCTAGCAGTACTGATACTTTAATGGATGCTGAAGTGAAATTCTGTGCATTGGTTTGACATGTGCATCTATGATGCCTCTGTTAATTCTCAATGTCTGGAATCAAAAATGCAAATCCTGTCCTTGTAATGACTTGGATGTTATTACTCTAATTCTTTTCCAGATGATGGTCACGTTAGCAATTTCCTAATTTTTTTTTTGGAAGAGAAATTAGTTTTATTTCATTGAGATTTTATACTGCCTTTTCTAGTGCCTTCATCTAACCTAAGGCTTATGGGACACCATTTACCGCAATGAAAGTGAATTTCTCTGCCTCCTCTGATTATTTCTTAGATACTTGTTCCTACCTAACAAGGTGTATGAATACAAGGTTAAGTATATTTTCCTGTCTGTTTTTATAATCAACAACAAAAAAAATTAAGCCTGAACTCCAAAGCTATAAGTCTATGTTCCAAAGGGTGGGTTTAATCATTTATTACTCTAAGCATCTTCTAGTGGGTTTTTATTTGTTATAAGAGTGACTGAATCATACAGTTACAGATGAAAAGTATTCAAACATTCAAACTTTTACATGTGATTTTATTTGTAGGAGAGTAATATTTTTCTATGTTAATAAAATGTCTCCTGGCATATTCTATGGCTTTGTAATGTTCTTTATGTTACTAAGTTAATATTTCTGTTAATGCTTCAGGGCTAGAATCACCATGAACCTAGCTTTCTTTACCTGGGACAGAATATAACATTACTTGTTTTAATAATAGCATTTTAATATTTGTACAGACGTATCATAAGTTATTGTCTGAAGCCATGATATCTGTTTTCTGATAGGCTTCTTATTCACTCAGCCTTAATAGAAACAATCTTTATAAACCTTTTACTGGAGTTTGCCATGCCTAGTAGACTTTAATGGTTATGGGTTTTTTTTTTGGTGAGGGTGCATTCTTAACTCTCACAACATTCTTTGGGTTGGGAGAAAATCCTTCTGAGAAAACATGAATCCGTATGATTATAGGATTTCTTTATTAAGCTCACACGTGAATCTGAATCATTTCCTAGATCATCTGTCCAGACATCTTACGCCGGTCATTAGATACACGACCATAGAAGCACTGGTCATGTACATACACATGAGCATGAGGTTACTGACCAATATTAGCTCTTTTGGGTGCAGAATTATTTCCAGAGAAAGGTTGGTAGGTTGTTTTGGGTATCTGTGGATAACACAGTAGTCATCTAATTCTGAATATCTGAATGAAGAATGTCATGTGCCTTTTTCCAACAGACCTCTATGCAAACACGGCACTGACACAAGTTGTGTTAAGCTGATGAGTAACAACTTTCATGTGTGATATTAAAGAGCATTTCTTCTACATTTTAGCACAGCATTTCATATTTTGCAAATGTACCTAAGTAGTCATCAGATGTTTTAAGTCTATTCTAGATGTAAGATCCTGTTAAATAATCACTGGGAACTTTGCTACAGAGATCTAAGTTATCATCTGTAATGATCATGAAATAAATGAATGTTATGACTCACTGTGCTGCCTGCTATACACATCTTTATCTATGAAAAAACAATAGGAGTCAGGAGTCCACACAACAATCCTTTAATTAAGCACTTTTGTTTCCTGTTAGAAACTTCATCCAAATACATATTACATACAACTCCAGCTTTAAATAGCCTTGTACAATGACATCACTTCCTTGTTATTTTAAAATTTTAAAACCATACTTCCACCATAAAACATGTTCCATCTAACCATCATACTACATTCCATAAACCTAAAAAAGATGAATACAGTAGTAATATTTACATATCGCCCCAACTACTTATTTGAACCAGGCAGGCATCATTCTTAAGATAAATTCTCAGGTTCCCCTTTAAGCTAAATTACAATTGTTCCAGACTGAAATGATATTGTAAGTCATATGCCATTTGTATAAGCTTTGCAGAATGCCAGAATGGTGTGTCATGTACTCATAATGGCTGAGTCGAAACAACATCTCTTACTATCGCCAGCATATATTTATAGAACTGGCATCCCATCCCATCTATCCCTGGACAGTTATAAACCTTCCCTTTACTTACACATCTATTCAACTCTTCCACTGAAATATCCTTAACCAAGTTCTTTTTTTAAAGCTTAATGAAATGCATTTCACATCCAGTTTAGCCCTTCCTTGTCTCCGTAAAATATTCCTGTAAATAGATTTAGATTTTTTTCAAAATTTAGAAATCATATGTCATGGCTTTTTCAGGAATATCATATAATTCCTGTATGATATGCTCTTGATTTTATCTGTTTATAAGTTCATAGGTTCATAGGTGTGTATTAGGCTAATGGCCCTTGAGCATATATAAGCCTAGCCCAAGAAGATTCCATGGCATCATGCTTCCTGATGTTACTTCCCATTGCCCCTATCGAGCAAGGCCACTGAAGTGATCTCCAGGGTGAACCTTCTATTGCCCATCCACCTGTCAAGATTTCTCTTGAAGAGGGTCAGTGAAGAGGTCTGCTTGACGTGGATGAGAAGTTTATTCCAGAGTATGGGGAGTCTCTGGGTTACGAACCAGTCCTTTCAGCATGTTCTGTTTATTGTGGTAATGAGGTTGAGGTCCCTGGAGCGTGTGGCATGGAGAAATTGGGATTTCTTTAGATGTAACATATCTAACAGCTCTGGGTCAGACATGGCTTTGTAGATCAAGCAGAGATCACCTCTAAGCAAGTGATATGAGAGTATAGCTGGAGTTTTTTTGAGTCTGTCCATGTAGGGCATGTGTTTAAAGCCTAAGATCCTCTTAATGAGGCATTTGTGTGGCCTTTCCAGTTGTTGTAGGTGTCTAGTGAAGTACATGCCAAATGGCCAAATGGGACATTGTATTCTATAACAGGTCTAATGAGGGATGAGTAGAGAGATATTATGACCTCTTTCTTTCTGGAGGAAAAACCTTTTGTAATGAGATGTGCCACATAGAAGGACTTTCTGACCACAGTGGCAATGTGGTTTTCAAAGGAGAGGTTGCTGTCAACCTGTGTCCCTAGATCTCTTGTCACACCTTTGATGTTTAGTGGACTACTGCCGATGTGGTAGTTCATGTGTACTGAGTTTTTACCAAAGGGAATGACAATGCACTTTTTGGCAATGAGCTTTAGGCCATGGTTCTGGCACCAGTCATTGGTCTCAGTGAGGCCTTTTTGTAGCATGTCTAAAGCAGTTGATGACTCAATAATGACTCCCAGTCTGCAATCATCAGCTAATTTGGTCAGCCATAGTCCATTTGTATTGGCTTGAACTTCAGAGAAGTAGATGCCAAACAGGAGAGGACCTAAGACTGATCCCTGTGGGACTCCACTTGTAACTGGTCGGTAGTCAGATTTGGAGTCCGCTAATTTGACAGTGTGGGTTTTATCAGTGAGCCAGTTGGCAACCCATCTCATGACATAGGGATTTATGCCTAGTTTAGTGAGTCTATCTATGATTCCTAAGTGAGGGATGGTGTTGAAGGCTTTGGCAAGATTGAGGTAGGCTGTGTGAACTACTTTGCCTTCATCCACAGCTTTGGTGACAGACTCGGTCTATCAGGTTGAGCAGGTATGATCTATCTTTCACAAACCCAAACTGCATAGGGTCTAGAGTTTGGAGATTCCCTTTGTCCCTAGTTATAAGTTCCATGATTATGCATTCCATAGCCTTACATATCAGACTCATCAGACTAATGGGGCGGTAGTTCTTGGGGTCAGTAGCCGCCCCCCTCTTGTGGAGTGGGATGACAGTAGTAGTCCACCATTCTGAAGGGACAAAGCCTGAAGTGAGGCTGTATTTGAACAAGGCACTCAGGTGTGGTGTCAGTTCACTTTGTAATTCATGTAGAACACAGCAAGGGATGCTATCAGGTCCCATGGAAGCTGTGTTCTTGGCTTTGGACAGTGCTGTTTTTACTTGTGCAGCTATGATATTAGGGGCTTCACATTCCTCAGGTATTGTGATTGGCCCTTTAGAGGGTGAAAGGGGGGTAAAGTTTGCACTGAACCTGTCAGCCAATATACTGGCAATATCAGTTGGCTCGGTATACGTGTTGCCATTGTGCTGTAGCTCAGAGCAGATCTGAGTATTGCCCTGTAAATTCTTGACATAACTATATAATGCCTTGTGGTTGTCCTTAGTATCTGCAGCAATTTTGTTTTTGTAGCTGGCTTTAGAGGATTTGATGAGGGATCTCGCTTTTTTGCTGAGGTTAGCAATGTTGTTTATCCAGTCTTGTGACTACACTCTTTTCTGCAACAATTTCTTCCTTCTGTTCTACAGCCTGTTTATGGCAGGGGTCCACCAGATTGGCTTCCTTTTTTTGGAGAAGGGCGTCTTGGTTCTGTTTGGTATGGCTCTTTCCAAGCACTTGTGCATGTGGTCATACAGTGCACTGGTGTATGATTCAGCAGTCATGCACCTATTTTCCATTTGCATGGGCGATGTAAAGTTTGCCACCTCTGTTTTTAGAAGCCCAAAACTGGCTTTAGAGAAGTTTTTCATGGTGGTTTCCTTTACGGGGGGTGAGAATGGGATGTGGATATCCATGGTTATTAGCTTGTGGTCAGATCTGACAAGGGAGCAGTTGATTTCTGGTGTAGCACAATGGTTGTCCATGTTAATATTGACCAGGTCAAGGATGTTTCCTCCCCTGGTGGAGGTAAGAATGAGTTGGTCCAGGGCACTGGAATTAATGAATTCCAGAAAACGTTGAGAAAGTGAGTTGGTACATGAGTAATTTTTCCAGTTAATGGAGGGGCAGTTAAAGTCTCCTAGTATAAGAGTATTGGTTTGTATCTTAATATTTTCCAGTGTGTTTAGGAGTGTAGAGTGGGAGTCTTGGGACATGGTGGGGGATCTATAGCAAGCTACAACCTGGATTGCAGTTTTACCCAGTGTTAGTTGCACCTGAAGTATTTCAGATGAGTTATGTTGGGCTGCTAGTCTGAAGGTGTGCATATCCTTTATGAATATGGAGACACCACCACCTTTAGGACTTCGGTCCAGGTTTAGGGGCCAAAATGTGTGGTATGAATTATATCCTGGTAGCATGGGGTGCTCTCTGGAGCCTTGAACCAGGTCTCTGTTACTGCACAGAAGTCAATGTTCTCCATTTTAAGGAGTGCTTAGAGCGAGTGCATTTTGAGATTTAAACTTCTAGCATTGAGTAGCATAACCCTCAGATTACGTTTGTTTGTATCTGTTACAGTGGTAGTTTTGTCTTCAGAATATTGCCTAAAAAAGGCACTAGAGGGGTGGCAAGAGCCTTTGTCAGTATCTGGAATCCCAGGGGCGACAGGTGCAGGCCTTCTCTGGCAAAGCATCAAGGTCTGTCGACCATGTCATCCCAGGCAGACAGATACTGGATCCCCTTGGAATTACACCAGAAACTTAGCTAATTGAAGTCAATCATTTTCTGCTTGTACTGTGGTATCATTCTGGGTGATGGTAGGATGTTGCTCAGGACTAGGGTTATACCTGCCTGGGCTACATAATCTGAGAGTTCCTCCATGTCTCTTTTCATATAGTCCAGGGAGATATATTTCAGGTCATTCACACCCACATGTACAATGACACAGTCATATTTGTACCTGTTGTTGAGGGACCTGAATGCATACATTATGTGGCAGATCCTGACACCTGACAGGCAGCTGACTGTTACTTTCACCTTTTCAAACTAGTGAGTGGGACATCAGTGTGCCTCACTATCGAGTCACCTATGACTAGTGTGTTGGGCATGCTGTTTTGCCTTAGGGGCTTTGGTTGTGTGGCACACAGTTTAGGAGAGGTATGTGCCTCGTGATTAGGGTTGTGTAGTGGTGGTTGAGTGCATTTCTACCTTGGAGGCCTCTGCTGTTTGGATAGATTTTTACTGAGAGCCTCCACGAAGGTGGGTGTGTGGTTTGTGTTTTTACATGAAGGCAGTGCTGGTGTGTGTTCTGAGGGTCTATGTGTTTCATGTGGTGTGGTGCAAGTGTTGACCTTCTCCTCTTGACCAGCTATTCTGGTCTTGACTGGACAGTGCCTGGCTTCCAATTTGGATATATAAGTGCATCCCTCACAAATCTGAGTTTTGGGAGGTAAGAGGAGAGGGTTGTCAGTGTACATGAGGCAGCTGCGGTGTGGTTTATATCTAAATGATCTTGAAATAAAGCCTGACTCAAGTTGAGCATGTCCTGTAAGTTATTATAGATCTCAGTTAGTCTTTTTATTCTTTTCTCTATTTTTATAGTAAAAACACCTTCTCCAAATACTGATCTGATAGCTACATGATTTGAACAAATATATATATGGGTTCATAGGTAGGTACTAGGCTATCTGCCCGAGGGCATTTATAATCCTAGCCAGAGTGTGTCAGCTTTCGCCGCCCCATTGATTAATTAACTGAGCCTCTGTCAAGAAGAGCCAATGAAGTGATCCCAGGGGTGTATTTTCTGTTACCCATCCACTCGTCAAGGCTTCTCTTGAAGAGTGTTAGTGAGGGGCTCTGCCTAATGTAGTTAGGAATTTTGTTCCAAAGCATGGGGAGTCTCTGTGACAGGAATCTATCCCTCCAGCATGTTCTATTTATTGTTGTGGTGAGGTTTAGCTCACTAGAGCGAGTGGCTCGCAGTGACTTTGATTTCTTTAGGTGGAGCATGTCCATCAATTCTGAGTTGGACATGGTAAGTCAGGCAGAGATCACCTCTGAGTACAGCTGGAGTTTTTCCAGTTGGGCTGGATAGTACATATGTTTGAGGCCAGTAATCCTCTTGGTGAGGTACTTTTGTGGTCTTTCCAGTTGTTAGAAGTGTCTTGTGAGGTACATCCCAAATTGGGCATTGTACTCTATGCTGGGTCTGATGAGTGACGAGTAGAGGGGCACTATAACCTTTTTATTTCTATATGTGAACCCTTTAGTAATTAGATGGGCTACATAGAAGGATTTCCTAACTACTTTGGCAATATGATTGTCAAAGGAGAGATTACTATCTACTTGGGTCCCCAGATCTCTTATTACCTCTTCTGTATTAAGGGGGCTGCCACCTATGTGGTAATTCATGGGTGTTTTGTTTTTCCAAAACGGGATGACTATGCATTTTTTGGCATTTAGCTTGAGATCATGACTTTGACACCAGGTGTCTGTCTCAGTAAGGCCCTTTTGGAGAATGTCCGTGTCAGCCAGAGAGTCAATTATGGCTCCCAGTTTGCAGTCATCTGCGACCTTGGTTAGCCATAGTCCTCCTGTGTTTGCCTGTACTTCTGAGAAGTATATGCCAAACAGTAGGGGTCCCAGGACCGAGCCTTTTGGGACACCACTTGGGACTAGTTTAGAGTTGGACCTGGAGCCTGCTATTCTTACTGTGTGAGTTCTGTCTGTAAGCCAGTTGGCAACCTCAGGCTGGTGAGTTTTTCTATAACTCCCGAGTGGGGAATGGAGTCAAAAGCCTTGGCGAGGTCAAGGTAGGCTGTGTGAACCACCTTCCCCTCATCTATGGTCTTTGTGACTGTCTCGAAGAAGTCAACCAGGTTTAGTAGGCATGATCAGCCCTTAACAAAGCCGAACTGGGTCGGGTCAAGTGTTTGGAGGTTCCCAATGTCTTTGTTAATGAGTTCCATGATTATGCGCTCCATAGCCTTGCAGACCAGGCTAGTCAGGCTTATGGGGCGATAGTTACCAGGGTCAGTTGTGGCCCCTCCATTGTGGAGTAGAATAATCGTTGCTGTGTGCCATTCTATGGGCACGTAGCCTGTGGAGAGGCTGAGGCTGAACAGTGTGTTTAGGTGGGGGGTTAGTTCATTCTGTAGTTCATGCAAGACGCAGCCTGGGACACCATCTGGCCCCATTGACGCTGTGCTTTTGGCTTTTGAAAGGGCTGTTTTCACCTGTGCGTCTGTGATTTCTGGGACACTACACTTTTCTGGTATTGTTGTGAGCCCTTTTGGGGGTGAGAGGGGGGTGAAGTTTGCACTGAATCTATCTGCCAGGATGTTGGCAATATCGTAGGTTCAGTATATTTTGTGCTATTTTGCACAGCTCAGAGCATATCTGTGAGTTGCCCCTTAGATTCTTGACATAGCTAAAGAAGGCTTTGTGGTTATCTTTCGAATCCTTGGCTATTTTTCTTTTGAAGTTAGCCTTGGATGATTTTATGAGAGACCTTAGTTTCTTACTGAAACTGATTAGGGATGTCTTTCCTTCTTGGGATTTGCTTTTTTTCTGAACTAGTTTCCTCCTTCTATTGTATAGCCTGTTTATGGCAGGGGTCCACCAGACCTGTTTCCTTCTCTTAGGGGAGTGAGTCTTGGTTTTGCTAGGGATGGCACGATCCATGCATCCTTGTAGGTGCTCATGGAGTGCATTTGTAAAGGTTCCTGCATCTTGGACACTGTTATCCTTTAGCATGGGGGCTGTGAAACCTACCACCTCTGTCTTAAGTAAGTTGAAGTTTGCTATAGGAAAGTTTTTCACTGTGGTTTCCTTGGTTGGGGGTGGTGGTGTGGTGTGGACATCCAGAGTGATTAGTTTATGGGCTGATCTGACCAGTGATGGGTTGACCTCCGGTGCGGAGGACCTGACGCCCATGTTGATGATGACCAGGTCCAATATGTTTTCACCTCTGGTAGGGAAGTTTACCAGCTGATCCAGGGCATTTGAGTTGATAAATCCCAGGAAGCGCTGGACCTGGGAGTTTGTACTTGAGTAGTTTTCCCAGTTAATGCTAGGGTAATTGAAATCACCCAATAAAAGGGTGCTCGGTAGGACCTTCATGTTTTCCAGTGTCTCCAGAAAGGCGGAGTGGTGGTCCTGGGTCATGGAGGGTGATCTGTAGCAGGCCACAATTTGCATTGCAGATTTGCCCGATGTTAGTTGCACATGGATGATCAGAGGTATCATGTTGCACTACTAGCCTGGAGGTGTAGGTATCCTTGATGAATATGGATACATCCCCTCCTTTTGTGTTTCGGTCCATGTTCTGTGGCCGAAATGTGTGGTATGAGTTGTAACCTGGTAGTGCTGGGGTGCTCTGTGGAGCCTTGAACCAGGTTTCAGTTACTGCACAGATGTCGACGTTCTCCATACTGATGAGTGCTTTGAGCATGTGCATTTTGAGATTTAAACTCCTGCCGTTGAGTAGCATAACCCTCATTTTTTATTTGTGCTGTTTATGGAGGTGGGTTTGACTTTTGAGCCTTGCCTAAAAAAAGGCACTATGGGGGCAGCAAGAGCCTTGGCCAGTATTCAAAAGCCTAGGGGTGACAGGTGCAAGCCACCTCTTGTGAAGCAACAAGGCTTGTAGAGCATGTCGTCCCAGGCTGACAGACACTGGATCCCCTTTGAATGACACCAAAAGCTTAGCCAATTGTTGAAATTGATCATTTTTTCTTTATACTGCGGTATCATTCTTGATGGGGGCAGGATGCTACTCAGGGTCAGGGTCATACCCGCCTGGGCTACATGATCAGAGAGCTCTTCCATGTCTCTTTTCATGTAGTCCAGGGAGGTACGTCTCAAGTCATTCACACCAACATGAACAATGACAGAGTCATATTTGTACTTGTTCTGGGGTGACCTGAGTGCTTGTGTTATGTGGCAGATTCTGGCTCCTGACAGGCAGCTAACAGTAACCTTCTCCTTGTCCAGCCTAGTGAGTGGGATGTCAGTGTGCCTGACTATAGAGTCACCTATTACTAGTGTGTTAGGTATGTTATTTCACCTTAAGGGCTGTGATTGTGCGGCACATTGATTTTGTGTTTTATGTGTTATCTGGTTTGTGACGGGAGATGCAGGTTTTGTGGGTGTCTGCTTTGGAGCTCTCTGATACTTTTGCAGGTTTTTATTTAGAGCCTCTGAGTATGATTTTGTGTATTTATTTGTATTTTTTGCCAGTGCTGGTTTAGTAGGTCTATGTGAGGCTGGAGGTGTGGTGCAAGTGTTAACCTTCTCCTCATGACTGTCTGTTCCAGTCTTGGGTGGAGAGAGCTTAGCTTCCAGTTTAGCTATATAATTGCATCTCTCGCATATGTTAATGTTTTGTGGTAGGAGGAGAGGGTTGTCTGTGTACATTAGGCAGTTGCAACATTGCCTCAGGATACCCAGGTTCACCAGCTGGACTGGAGAGTATACCAGAAATTGCCCTTTGGTCATGCCTGAATAGTAGGCTGAGCTGCTTAGTCACTTGATTGGTGAGGGGTGAATAATGAGCCTTGCCCTGCTGGGCAATCAAGTGCCTATATTACTGCTTGCTATTAGGTCTGAGAAAGTGCTGGACTGTAGGATGCTTTTTAAATGCTTAGGTTGAGAGTTGGACTACTTTCATGGGAAAAACTGAAGAGGAGACTTGGTGGAGCTGGGAATAATTTAGCCCTAGCTAACCAGTGCTGCCCAGATGTGCAAAACTGTGCAAATGTGTTTTTTACAGCAGGGAAATGAAAGAGATAGAAATTATCCCAAAATGGCCTATAAACTACCTACTTCTGGGCTGGAACCACTCCTCCAGGGACAGATGGCTGCTCAAAGCTCCCTCTCTCACAGATGAACAGAGAAACCTCCTTCTATCCAAGTAAGGTATAGGCAACTCAGAAACTTGTAACACAGCCCTGAATTCAGCACTAGCCTGAAAACTAGACTATACTAGCTTAGAAAGGTGGGAAACAAGGAAAAAATGTTTTTGAAAAGATAAGGCAAAAACAGTAAAAAAAATACACTTAAAACAGCTTTAAACGACTACAAACAGTAAAAAATATACTTAAAACAGCTTTAGATGACTACAAGCAATCAGAAAAGGCTTTTAAACAAATGACCCAATTAACCAGTAAAAAAATCTCAGAAATGTGCCCTGTTCCTGTAGTCTTCAATCAGACAAGTTCTAACTGCACACTCCTGCCACTGGGGTGCTGGGGAACCTTCTCCAAAAAGAAGGCCTGGATTAGTGCTCAAGATATACAAACAAAGCTAGCTTCAGCAGGCCTGAATCTAGTTTATGAGACAGCAAACAAGGCACACCAATTTCAGTAAGAAACAGTTCAAATATGCAGGCACTATAAGCCTCTAACCAGAAATTCCCAGCTCAGAAGGGCAGAGTCCAGCCTCTCCTCCAAGAGTGCAGGGTTGCCACCTTTTCAAATGTCCAAAGTGGGACATTTTTGGAACAAACATCAGATTTTGCAGGGCGAAACATACCCATTTCCAGTACAAAGGACAGAACTTCACTTTTTTGCCTAAATAAAAGCTTATTCTTGTAGCACTTTAGTTGCTTATTATGTTTCTTATAACATTTAGGTGTTTCAGATACAGAATAACTGTTTTATGCAGGTATTACATAAAATGTACAAAATCATTTTATCCTAAAATCTTGGGACATTTGCCATTTCCTTCAGTTTTTTTGCAGGACACAACTGCCAAAAGAGGGACTGTCCCTCGCAAAGTGGGACAGGTGGTAACCTTAAGTGCAGACCACAAACCTTCTTAATGTAAAAAGACTGGCCTGAAGCCCAAGTACTTAAACCAGAACTAATACACTTATATATATATATATATATATATATATATATATATATATATATGTATATAAGTTTACTTTCTACCTTCTATTATCCTAATTCTTTCTACCTTCTATTATCCTAATTCTTTAGTGTAGATAACAATCTATTTTTGCTTTTTACTGTTTTTTATATATTTTACCTAGTAGTAAATCCATTTTTTTAAATATTTTATCAATATCAAATATCTTTTGTCAATTTTTTTCTATGCTTTAGATCCATGTTTGTATCACCTATAATAATAACAGGCATATTAATCAGCAAATAAACTTGCATGTCCTGTAACATATATTATCTGTTTTATTTATTAGTCTCAGCATCATGTCATTTAAACAGCAATTCAAAATTAACATTCTGCATATTATTAATCTGTAAATATCCAGTACTGAAAGGTAGATAAATACGTCAGTAGCAAACTGCCTGAATATTTATCTTCTCCCAAACACCATCAGCCTAAGATGGCGGTAGCTCTGGTGGATATAAAAGACCCCATGGTACCTACTGAAAGGAGCAGGTGAAGTTCCCTGATGCTCTGGATAAATTTCCCTAAGTAAAGGTACCATCTCAGGTATCCCCTGACAACAGGCCACTAGTGTAGTGGGACTAACTTTGTCAACAAAGATGAATACATCTAATAGCATTATTATGTCATCTTTATGCTTGTGTTACCATCTTAAAACACTTTTTTGTATCAGTACTATTCCCATTTACAGGTATTTTTACACACATCATCCTCTGACATTTTTACTATCATTTTTCCTTAGCAAATGTTTTTCCATTTTCTCTGACTCTCAGGAATCTACTGCTTAGAACTCTTCATCTTTTAATACATCATTCCCTTTATCTTCTTTGGCTAATACCTCAAATATATTTTAAAGTTCACAAGCCGTTATTTTTAAGGTCTCCCCTAAATTACCATTTGTATTTAATTCCTTCAATTTCTTCTACAGAAATATCCTGATCTAGCTCAATGCACTCATATACTTTTGTGTTTCTATCTAGTTTGTCCTGTGTCTGTGTACAGTAAAACCAAAAATGCCCCACAGTATTACACTAAGATTTCATTTCACTAAACTGATCACATCTTCTCTTAGTACCATTAGAAATTAAATAGGTAGATTCCCTACTAAGAAACATATTTTAAGCGTCCTTTTCTAATGCAGTGTGTCTCTAATGCCTTCTGTATTCACAATACAAGATAAATGGCATATTTATGAGTCTTTTTACTTTAGAGTGACCAAAGCTTTCCATGCCCTATTCCAAATACCTATATTATCATGCATTTATATCATGCACCTCACTACTTAAGTCTTTATAGTAGCTATGCATGTCCATGTCTTCAATGACATCAGTTCTAAACTGCTAAAAAGTCTATTTTTAGTAAATATTCCACACTTGGAAACTATATACTCATTCCAAGGACACCATGTGCTTTTCAGTTACTTGTATCATAAAATTAGATAATACGTCCATACATTAAAAAGTTTCTAGGTGAATAAAACAGTGAATGTCAGTTGCTGAAAACCCTGAAAGATAATCCCACACTATTTGTGGCTATATTGTAGTTGAGGGCCTCACCAGTTCATTTCGCACAGAAGTGGGTGTGTCGCAAACTGAGTGACAACCCAGTCTGCATATTTAATTTGCTCATGCATACATGATATGAAAATATTAAATATACACAAATGGTTAATACAGTATCGCCCAGGAAAGCTGTTCTTAGTAAAAGGTCCTGCCAATGAATGATACTGAGGAATTGTCGGCTGTGACACCTCCACCAAAAAAAAAAAAAAAAAAAAAAAAAAAAAAAAAAGAGTCCGTTTGGGACAGTGAACCATCGCATTCCGAGTCTGACAAAGAGAACTATAATGCTACACAGTAAACAGCCTGATGACATGTGTTTTGACGGTTTTGTTTCTTTGCTGATTATTAGTATATATTATTAGTGAAATAAAACTTGTCAATTACAAATGTTGGTAAACAGTTTACTGTTATATTTACTGTCATATTACAATGTCAAGTGCACTTTTTCTTCAGTTGCACATTCGGAGGGAATGCATATTCATGAATGACATATCAGGGGTGAGTTTTGGGTGGGGCTTGCTACTGCACATCTGGTGAGGCCCTCAACTACATTATCGCCCTATTTGTTGCATTTACTGTTTTTTTCGTTGTAATTCAAAACACATGGGGTGTTTTTTGAAAGCTGTTTTCTCCCCATCCTTTTCTCAACCATGTTAGCTACTGCAGCATAACTCCATCTGCTTTCACTTCCTCCATGCCCATGCGATTTCCTGTATCAAACTTTAAAGAGTTTGACTGACTCTACTGACTTTATAGGTTAATCCTCATCCAGCTCAGCACACAGATTAACTGCATGTGAGCATTTTGGATTGCTTTCCTCATCTGGTTTCAGGCTCATTCAACAAATGTACCAAATCCTCATTTTGTAATTCATCAGACAGAAGTTCCACAAATAAACCTTCTTGTTCTATAGTCATTTTCTGCTCTGTTTCTCTAAATATTTATCAAAACGTGCACATCTGCCCTCTGGCTTTAGTAACAATGCTTCTTTCTCATCCAAGTCAGCTCAAGCACTCCCCTTACACCAAGGGTAGGGGAGATTAAAAATAAAACAATAAAGTGCATAACCACCAAGGCTGAAAATAAACTAATTTAATTAAAGAGGATAAAAACAGTAAGCGCTTTTACAATACAAAGATCGTTTTATCAAACAGCAATTAAAACAGTCTATCCTACTTAAATATCGTTAATACTATGACATCATTTCCCCTTGGAACCAATCAATGTGAACAAAAACATTATAGATAAAAAAATGAATATATCCATATGTGCTCAAGTATATTACAATATTGTCTACTCCCAGCTCAATCTCTACATAATATTGGTGATATTTAAGTAGGATGGACTGTTTTAATTGCTATCTGATGAAGCAATCTTTGTATCGTGAAAGCGCTTACTGTTTTTATCCTCTGTAATTAAATTACTTTATATTTGGCTATAGTGGTCGTGTACTTTATTTTCTTTATTTTTGTGTCAGCTTTATGTGCTGTACCTTTACTAGAATGGTATTGTTTTGTTGTTTATTAAAGGGTAGGAGAGGTTCCCTGGTTACATGGCCAAATTTCTCCTAGTCAATCTGACTATCACTAGCAGTATCCTCTGAAAAGAGGTCATTGGCCTAACCAGGTCAACAATGTGTAAATAAACATAAATGGAGTAATTATGCATCTAACAAGAAATACTGTCATTGAAGCTGTATTAAAAATCAGAAATTATAAAAAGCTACACAGTTAGCTCTGGCGGCATAGAAGGATAAAGCCCTGATTATGGCCCATGTGACTAGAGTTCAGTTAGTTGCTCAGCTGCTTGATGGAGCTTGCAAAGTGGATGGGAATGCCCCAAATGGGGGAGAAGGTAGCAGAGCCAGTCACAGACTGGACCAGTCCTTCAGCGGAAAGATTGGCAGGTGTGTGGTGCACCATGAAATGTATATGTGGCAGCTTTCTTTGAGCAAGTGCACTGGAGCAATGTATTTATTTAAGGGAAGGCACTGCAGCCACTTCGGTGATACAGGACACACTCCCCCCTCTCACTGGGGAAGGGTTAGGCCCATAAACATGTCCTCATTGCAAAGAGGACATAGGCAAACATCATGGCTGCCTGAAAGACACTGCCCCCCCCCCAAAATGACTACCTCCTTAGAGATTAGGTGGCTATCCAACACTAGAAAACAAATGGCTTTGTGTCAAATGGTAAGAGACAGTTCAGCCGTCACAGGAGCAAAAAGCATAAAAAAATTATAGTTTCAAAAAAATGGCTGACAGAAAAAACTCAAAAAAGAACTTTATTTACAATCAGTAAGTGCTTTTGTCTTGAGCATCTTATCAGACTTAATCAGAATGAATGAATTGTATTCACAAAAATATTTATAAAACGGCATAAATTATATCTCTCAATTAATCTATTAAGAATTAAATCTCTTCTGTTTAAGAAACACTTTGAATGTGACTTGCCACAAATAATCTCTCCAATCAAGTTTGCCCTCATCAAATTGTGTTTCATAATTAATAACTTCATCTAAAACTATGAACTTAAAAACAAATTTGCATATGTTATTATTGCTAGAATGTTTACTCAGGGCATTTTTACAATCACCTACTGTCACTGCATAGTTTTGTTCTTATATTCTCCAGTTCAATTTCCTCGTAGTACGTCCAACATAAAAAGCAGTACAGGACATATACAAAGTAGGGTTACCACCTGTCCCACTTTGCGAGGGACAGTCCCTCTTTGGGCAGTTGTGTCCTGACAAAAAATTGTAAAAATGGCAAATGTCCTGAGATTTTAGGACAAAATTATTTCCTATATTTTATGTAATAGTTGCATAAAACAGTTATTCTGTATCTAAAATACCTAAATGTTATAAGAAACAGAATAAGCAACTACAATGCTACAAGAATAAGCTTTTATTTAGGCAAAAAAGTTTAGTTCTATCCTTTGTACTGACCATGGGTATGTGTCGGCCTGTAAAATCTGATGTTTGTTCCAAAAATGTCCCACTTTGGCCATTTGAAAAGGTGGCAACCCAAATACAAATGTAAATAAACTATAAATCTAGACCCACAAGTAAAATGTCGTCTGATTTTGTTCTTCACATTTTTAACAGTAATCAGTGGTCTCAGTTAGTAAAAAATGACAAAAATTACAATTGAAACATTTGAACATCACTTGTTTTTCCCACATATTAAAAAGAGAAAGTTAATATAGACTGGAAAAATCTGTTAAGCTCTTTTCCCTTTTAGAGACAAATAATGGTCCTTCACAAACTACTTTACTAACATCCTGAAAACCGGTAAGAATTATTTTTAATGATATTTTTAATATCTCTTTTGTCTAAATTATTTTAACAAATAGTAATGTGATATATTAGTTATTGTTGGACTTCTGGTTCTTGGTAATAATATTACTACTGTTGGATTTATCTCTGAATTCTAAAACATCCTCAAAATTTGCTTGACTGCTTTTGCCGGATAACCTCTATTCAAGAACTTATAGCACAAGGACATTCCTTCATTAAAAAAATCCTGGTCATTTTTTGTGAGACTACTTGTTCTCAAAAGCTGATCTTTCACCAGGTTGTTCTTGATTCTACTGGAATGCATTCTGTCATAGCTTAAATACACATTATTTTGGATATCTTTTTTGTATATTTTTGTTGATAATTTATTGTTGTGCTAAAATACAATGACATCTAAAAAGGCAAACTGCTAATGGCTGATTTAGATGTAAAATTTAAGTAAGTACTAACACTGTTTAAATAATCTAAAAAAGCTTGATAAAGAATAACGTCACCTCTCCAGATTAAAAAGATATAATGTCTAAAACATTTATAAAAATAATATTGCTAATAAAAAAGCAGTTTTATAAATATACTCTTTCTCCCAGGCATTCATAAAACTATTGGCATAGCTAGGGGCCATAGTAGCCCCCATTGCAACTCCATTGACCTGTTTATAAAATTTTGAATGGAACTCAAAAAAGTTATGCCATAAAATAATGTCCAGCATTTCTATCACCAAATGAAAGTCATTATTATTAAACATGCAAGATTTACATAACTCCAGCCTAACAAAATCCATCCCTATGTCATTTCAGTATGACAGTACACAGGGATTAGATATCTAAGTTAACCAAAAAGTCTGGATCTGAAACAATAACTTGTTCAATTTTCTGCATGAGGTCTACAGTATCCTCGATGTATGAAACTGCTTTCACTACTGCCTGCTGTAAAAATTTATCAATATAAATTGCCATGGTTTCTGTTTTCCCTCCACTGGTGACTATCGGACTCAAAGGCAGAACATCAAGGGATTTATGAATTTTAGGTAATTCAAATATCCTACTGATGTTAGGGTTGGAAACATTCAGAAAATGTGTTATATTGCCACTTATTAATCCATCACATAACCACTCCTCTATAAAGGAGTCTCTCAAAGTAAGCCTTTTTAATTGCATAACAAGAAAATGATTTATAAAACTTAATGTCTGACAGCATATTAAACATTCTATCACTATAAAACTGTCTATCTAATACAGCAATAGCATTGCCCTTATCACCTTTAGTAATGATAACATCTTTATTTTTCAACAATTCATAAAAAGCTGTTCTTTCATTTTGGTTAAAATCATAAAATGTATTCTTAGATTTACAGTTTAAAAGTTCTTTAATTTGTGTTTCAATGATATTCAAAAACAGCTTCAAATTTAGGTTGTAAAGGTGGATTAAATAAATTGGGTTTCCATAATGCAGTGTATTCAAAAGAATTGTCAACAAACAAACTTTAAATTCAGTTTCCTGACATAATCTCTTAAACAATTAAGAGTGTCACATTTGCTAGCTCTGCTAACTGGAACAAAAGTCCATTCCTTTAAGACATTAACTGATTTGCTATTAAGAAAAACAGAGGATAGTTTAACAATTTTAAAACCTATTCCAGACACACCTCTCATTTGCTAGCACAACTTTTGGAACCTTTCCACCTCTGGTTCCAATTTTTGTTGTTTGGATTTCTTCCTTTTGTGGAGAATGAGGGCACTGCCAGTTGCGTCCATGTATGGTTCCCTATTCCCATATCCTGACAGACTTCTACTGGTTGAAAAACCCAAGTAGTGTCATTGTGGTTCTCTGCACAATTGTTGACACTGTGTTGAGGAAAAAAATTACTATTGCCATGTTGTTTGGTGCTCCCTTTCTTTTGGGCCTTCTGACTGTGTTTTCCTTGTCGTCATTAAGAGCAGGTTTGCCAGGTTCTGTAGGTTCTTGTAGATTTTGCTCAATTTTCACACTTTTTCTAGGATCAAAATTGCCATACGCCATGCCCCTTTCATAATCAACCTGGTCACACTTTAATTTTTTGAGTTTACTGGTTTTAAATATTTCATTCTCTTTGACGAGTCTATCTTGTAATATACAAAACTTGGTTTCAAAATTGTTTATTGCAATATTATCTTTCAAACAGAAACATTTAGAATTAATTCTCTCATTGAACTCTTCAATTCTTTGTTTATTAAGCCCTATTAACATATCGAGCTATTGTAGACCCACCTTCTGATTTAATTTTATCCAAAAAAACCCGTATAATTCTCACCTAGTTCCCAACATGAGTCTTCGATCCCTTAACTTAAAACTCTACTCTCCTTCCTAACTCTGAGCTCCCTAAACCAAAAGCTCTAACCTCCTTCCTAAATCCAAATTCCATTCCTGTTCCTTAACCCTAAAACTCTTCTCCTGCTCTCTAAGCCTAAAACTCCCCTCCAACTCCCTAAATCTGTTTCCTGACTGCTCCCACCCACTCCCATTTCCTCCCCACAGCTGCAACACTTACCTTGCACAAACTCGAATAATGTGTTTGGGTAAGTACAGCAGCTGCTTCCCCAAACTCAAATACAAATTCAAGTCCATGTGGCAGCATATACAAGCAACAAGATGTTCAAATCTCTGCCTTAGATACAGTGTTTTTTGAACCTTTGAGACTTGAGCACTTATAGTACAAGCTCAAAAACACAATAGTGAGTAAAATGTTCTACTAGTGTATCATGTTTTCCAAAAACAGACATGCACTCTACCCTTTCTAATCTTAACAATCTTTATCTAGGGCATACAATAAAATACAAAGTAAATTTGTTTCAGGTGACTGTGAAAGTAAATCGGACATTTGTGTACAAGGTACTGACAACACACTAGAAACACAAAATATATTCTGGCTAATAACTTTAACTATTGCCTTAACACCAGATCTTAATGACATGTCTGTTATTATGTTTAGTGGTGATTGGTGTTTTAATGTTGTGTTATTCACAATGGATTTATTTTTTGCCTTTGAAAGAAGGCTTTATTCTGAGGAAGTTTTGTTTAATAAAGAGGAACAAAAATACTAAAAACAAACACTTTGGGTAATCTGTGGGGTGATATTGTTCTTAATTTATTTTTTTCCTGTTAGATCATAGCTGGGGAGTGCTAATTGTTTTGTTTACATTGCTTGATTAACAATAAATCATTTAGTATGATGTCATTACAAATATTTAAGGTATGTTTCTCTTAGTGTTTACTGTTTTACTGCCATGTCCCGGGATTCAGAAAAAAATTCTTACCACCATAGATAATTGACTGATGTAGGTTGGTCAAAAAGTGTGATTGTGAGAATATCTAATTCAAAAACAAAAGACTGCACTGAGGAAAACCTCATTAGTAGCCATTTACCATGGTTAATGTGCCAATGAATGAAACGCTGTGTCAGTAGGTGTGATATTATCAGTATCTTCCTATTATGCCTCTGAATGAAACACTGTCTCAGTTGGTGTGATATTATCAGTGTCCTCCTACCATGCCTCTGAATCAAGCACTGTGCCATTAGGTGTAATATCATCGGTGTTCTCCTATCATGCCTCTGAATCAAGCACTGTGCCATTAGGTGTGATATCATCAGTGTTCTCCAACCATGCCTCTGAGTCAAACAATGTGCCATTAGGTGTGATATCATCAGTGTTCTCCTACCATGCCTGTGAATCAAGCACTGTGCCGTTAGGTGTAATATCATTGGTGTTCTCCTATCGTGCCTGTGAATCAAACACTGTGCCATTAGCTGTGATATCATCAGTGTTCTACAACTGTGCCTCTGAATCAAATGCTGTGATGTTAGGTGTGATATCATCAGTGGTCTCCTACCATACCTGTGAATCAAGCACTGTGCCGTTAGGTGTGATATCATCAATGTTCTCCTACCATGTCTCTCAATCAAACACTGTGATGTTGGGTGTGATATCATCAGTGTTCTCCTACCATGCCTCTGAATCAAGCACTGTGATGTTGAGTGTGATATCATCAGTGTCCTCCTTATCAGCCCTTGCATTGCATAGTACATGCACTCACATACACAGACAACGTTGTACATAAACATGCACACACACACACACACACACACACACACACACACACACACACACACACACACTCGTCTGCAAGCAAGCTTCTTTAGATACTCTCAAACACACAGAACTACACACACATTATCTATGCAGCCACATTCATGCCCTACAACCCCCACATATACATGGACAGCTGTATGATACCTAAATGTACTCACTCTGTGAACCACAATCCCATCCATGGGGTGAATGGGTGAGCACTGTCTTTCTGACAGCATTCAGTTTTTCCTACTAGTGAAAAAGAAAATAACACAGCAGATACATTTTCTGAATTGCTTTACCTCATTATTCCAAGACCAGCAGGATCGCTCATGCACAGCACACATAGCTAATTTGCATGCAGCTTCATCAGCAGAATTGTTCTCCACATAATGTCCAGTGCAAGTAGAAACCAGCATTAAGAGAAAAGCCTGTGAATCACTTGGTTTTATTGCAGGTAACCATTTGAAATGTTGGGACCTGCTAGAGTCAGTCCCAAAACATGGAGACTGAATGGCTGAAACAATGGACTTACATATACCAAGTCCGAGATGTCATTTCTCAGAATATTCCCTTATCTCAGATATATGGCAATCTCAAGAGCTACTATAAGTTTGGTGGGTTGGGAGGGTCTTGATGCCCCCTCAAAAAGAAGTTTTAAGGAGAAGGGCAATTTTCGAGGTTCACTCTTCTCCTGTGTTTTCGCTCATTTTTTTTTTTTTGATATATCAGCACTTAGCATTTCAAATGCCAACATTTCAAAATGGAGACCTTAGAGTAAAGGCTTTTGCATTATGGTAAGCCCTTTTGAATCCCAAGAATGCCCTATGTTTTTCTGTATTCATATCATACCCAATTTTATCCTTTAATTTATCTATTAAGATAGAAATGATGGAAATGAATGTTTGGTATCCAGCATAGTAAGCAAACTTTCTGCAAACATAAAATACTTACTAATGTCATTACATCCAACTCATCTTATGATATTTTGTCACATTGCAACAGTATCAACAAAGACTGAATAGCAGTAATTCTTAATATTATATATACTGCGGTGGTGGTGCTGCAGTAGCGTTGTCGTCTCACAGTAAGACATTGTCCTGTTCGATTTTCAGCTAAAGCGTCTTCTGTGTGGAGACATGTGTGAATGGGCGTACCTCCTTTGAAGGTTGTGCATCAGGGCTGGCAACTCGGTACGTAAAAATCTACTGCCAATCATTAGCAGACCGGAGTTCCGCTGTGGCAACCCCTAACCGGGAAAAGCCGAAAGATACAACATATTAAGAGGAGATGTTTGTTTTTTTCCCATTCTTTTGCTGGAACTGGTTAGATATGTGGATTCAGTATCAATAAAACCTTTAAAATTATTAAATAATTTTTCAATTATGTTAATTATATTAACAGAAAGCCGTAATGTTTTATACAGAACATTAGAGTTCAAAATATTAAAATCTTTGAATGCACTTCAGCAGTTGAAACAGTATCTCTATCAATACTGCTGTGATACTCTTGTCCAAGTTAAAAATATTACCAGTATTAAGGTCTGAGTTACAATATTCTTGGATTTTTCAGTAACAATACTGTGCTTAAAGTAAAAATTATTATATGCACCTGAGAGATAATTACCAAGTAAAATATTTTGCAATGATTTTATAATCATAACAGAGATCTATAACTGTGCATATATTGTTTTATATTTCAGTGTAGTTTAGTATGCACATTTCTTTGGGTACATTTAAAATATGACTAATCTGTAAATCAAGAATGAAAACTATATGCATGACATCTAAAGGAAGGGAGCTGGTAGATGTACTTTTGTAGTATTCATTAGGAAGACCATCCAGGCCAGGGATTTCTTTGAAAGGGCACTCACAGCCTGTATAGCTATGTGTGTGTGTGTGTGTGTGTGTGTGTGTGTGTGTGTGTGTGTGTGTGTGTGTGTGTGTGTGTTTGTACTTATGCTAAAATATTCAGGGCTTTTTGAGCTATAGTCATTAATGAGCATGCATGTGTTTCTTCTTTAATAATATCACAACACTTTAGTTTCAGCAATGCCAAATTATGTTCTCATTGCATGAGTTATATAGGAGAACATTTTTGCATCTTCTTAAGTATGTGGATTTTGTTCACTGACCACAGAATCAGATTTTTTTCTGTCCATTACTCTAATCTTCAGAAAACCATACTAGATATTGCAAACACATTTGATTTATTGAAAACAGAGTTTTACAGTACATCGAAAAACAAATTAAATTCATTTGCATGCTTAGTTTTAGTACTCTGCAGCTCCTTTTTCATAGGTAAGTACTAGGCAAGCTGCTATTGCAGGCCATTTTAAGCCTACCTACCTACTTTCTCTT
Source organism: Protopterus annectens (assembly GCF_019279795.1). Classification (NCBI taxonomy): domain Eukaryota; kingdom Metazoa; phylum Chordata; order Ceratodontiformes; family Protopteridae; genus Protopterus; species Protopterus annectens. The sequence continues at coordinate 149,943,179 of NC_056737.1, read as the reverse complement.
TTAGTGCTTGAAATAAACTATCCCATTTGGTTATCAATTGGTCTTACTCATCCCATGATCAATAATTATCTATTACCCATAATGAGAATAGCTGCATTCATGCCATAGATAATTTGTGGGGACCCATGCATGAGATAAAGCATTTAGGAGCTGCATCTGTGTATTAGTTGTACAGGGGGCAGTCTTGGGGTAAATTTTCTGCTTCCCATCCATAGATTTGAGTTGTGCTTGAAAACGGACAGGGATGAACTTTGTTTTATGTGGATGCAGTATGTGTTCCGGAGCAGTGGTATTTTGCGCAAGATGTACCTGTCCCTACAAACCATTCTACTGATGTTGCAGAAGAGGCTTAGATTCCTAGACTAATGTAGTTCTGATAGCATTTAAATTGCGGATGTGCAGTAAATCCATCACTAATGGGCCAGTGGATGCCTTGTATTCCAGACATGGATCACCTCTTAGTGGTCTGTAGGATACAGAGTATAATGACAGGGCTTTCAGTTGCCTCCATGTAGGACATGTTGTTTAAGCCTTGTATCCTTTCAGAGGTATCTCCATGGGTGTTCCAGTTGTTGCATGTGTATAGACAGACACATACCAAAGGGGGCATTATATTCAATGACTAGACACATGAGGGCTGAGCAAAGGGGGACAATAACACCCCTATGTCCAGAAATAATCCCTTTGCTGAGAAGCTGTGCAATATGGAAGGACTTTCTTACAACAATGGACACATGTTGCTCAAAAGTTAGATCACTCTCTACATAAGTTCCCAAATCATGAAGAGTCAACTCTTAGGAGGGCATTGACAATGTGGCAGTTACCTGGGGTGGATGACTTCTCAAAGGATACAATAATGCATTGTTTGGCATTTAGTTTCAGTCCATGATTTATTTATTTTTATTTATTTATTTGTAGTTGGTTTACCAGGATAGTCCATTGGGCCAAAATGAACCCGTTTTCAATGGAGTCCTGGGGAGAAAAGCTCCAAAGCAATCTAGTTTATAGTAGCTTATTAATGATAGTTATACAAAAATTAAGTTTCACTTAAACAATTTCGAATAGTACATGTATCATTAGGAGTAATACAGACTAGTGATGAAACTTACAAATACAAAGAGTTGAGATTCACTTTTACAATTTCAAATAGTACTTCAAAACAATTAGGAGTAGTACAGACTAGTGATGAAACTACAGATGATACAGACATGAAGAATATTGCAAAGTAGATATTGAGAAGTCATGTATATATGGAAGCATACTCATGAAGAGGTGCAGGCTAGTGCAATTTTGGAAAATCCATAAGGATAATAGAATAATGAATGAGTTAGAGGAAAATAATAGGAAAGTTGCTGGTGAGGAGGAAGATGGACTTTGTTAGTGTTTGATTATGAGGGGTGGGAACAAGAGCATTCCCACTGGGACAGTAGATGTGAATGAAGAGATTTTTTGAAGATGAAATGATTACAGGTTGTGCGAATGGTTGGTGGTAGGGAGTTCCAGAGGCGAGCTAGGCCATAGGATAGAAGATTTTTACCTGGGGGGCGAGTAGGTTTATGAACTTCTAGTAGATTTTGATTGTTGGTTCTTAGTACTCTATCGGGGAGGTGCATTTTAAAGGCAGTAGAAAGGGAGGGACAGAGGGAGGGGTTGAAAATGAGCTTATGTGCAAGACTTAGTTGGGTATAGGTTAGGTGATTGGGTAGTTATAGCCATTTTAGTTTTTGGAGTGAGGAACAGTGGTGGGTGTAGGACCTCTGGCTGGTGGCGAATTTGGCTATTTTGTTGTAGCAAGAGGAAAGTTGTTTTTTTAGAGATGACTGTAGGTTACAAATGAGTGGAGCACCATAGAGAAGGGAGGGGATAAGAAAGGAAGTAGAAAGCGTGATCTTAGTGGCAGGCGTAAGGTAATGGTTTTGTCGGTAGAGCATGCCTAGTTTTTGGTGGGTTTTTTTGATATTATGTTGTAGGTAGGAATTAAATTTGAGCTGGTTATCAATTTGGACCCCAAGTAGCTTAGTCTCTGACACCAGATCCAGAGGTGAGTTATTTTGACTAGTAATAGAGAATGTGTTCGTATTGATGGAAGTGACTTTAATGATTTTGGCATCAGTCATTTATTTATTTGGGACAAACCTTACTGCAGGAAAGCAAAGTAGTTTGGGATTCAATGACTGCAAATGTAGTCAGCCAGAGCCCTTTGGTATTGGCTTTTCCTTCAGAACAGGAGATGCCAAGCAAAAGATGTCCCAGCACAGAACCCGGGTGGACTTCACTGGTGACTGGCCTATTTCTGGAGGTATTTCTCCTATTTTGATTATCCACATCCTATCTGTAAATCAGTTGGCAATCCAGGCTGTGACATAGGGTTTTATTCATAGTTTATGCAGCTTTTCTACTATGCCTGAGTGGAGAATCGTGTCAAAGGCTTTGGCCAGGTCAAGGTATGTGTTGTGCACTGTTTTGCTTTTGAAACTTTGAAAGGAAGTTCTGTTCTGCATATAGTTTTTGACAATAGAGATTAATAGCAGTGGTCAAATATAAATACCTACAGAGAGCAGAATAAAAACTGAAGCATTACTCATCACACTGCATTATGTCCATTATTGTTGTAAGTAGAATACCCATCATGCACTGATGATACTCATCCTGGCAAGAATATGAACGCTTTGACAGATCAGGTGGTAACTCAAGCCGAAGAAATGCAGGCAAATACAATTGACAAAGCCAGCAGAGATCAAATTGCAAATCAAGGTCCTTAAAATGCTTCTTTAATACACAAAAGACTCCAGTAGACAGATGCAAATCAGCTTGACTTTCTGTCTGGGGAACAGAGTCCCATAAAATTATCATTAAGGCAGGCTAATTAATTTGTCAATTAATTAAGTCATGAATAGTTTCTCTGCTCTCTGTTTTTGCAGACCAGCCTTTAGAGTGGATTATCTTCATTTATTGCAAGGCAAAATAAAACTGTAAGCTTCCTCTTCAATAGTTATATTCATAAAATGTTTCATAAGAGCACAAAGGCTATCCCTTCTAATACCACTGATGTGCTCACTCTAAAATCCGTTCCTGAATTTTGTCTAATGTAAAAGGTGCAACTGTTGCTGGTGACAAGACAAATTACTGCTGCTCTGGAGCAGTCTACAAATTGACTGGTTGCATATGTCTCACTTACACTGACTCTGGTGAAGGTGCTAATTTCATCTATTACTCTGCAGAATTTCAGAGTGACTGCATTTATAACATTCACTCGGCATCTGGAACTGTCTCATACAGGTAACTTAACTTAATGAGTGTTCTTGGAGGTTGGATCAATTCTGTCCTCTTTTGTGCACAGCTCAGGGCATTGTGACAGGCTCAGCTACTTGCAATAGGAAACTGCATTTTAGTGCTTTCCTGTTTTCTCTTCCATAGTGCTTGAGACAGTAACAAAACATAGACATTGGTTTACTGTTTCTACAGCATTCATTTTTGCCTTTTCATGACACGACACATGCTTGGTTACAGGAGATGAAGCTCGTCATTTCATTTGTATCCTTGCTGAAATCAGTCTGTTGGCTAGTTGCAATTATATTGGGACTTTATAAACACAGATGGAACAGCTTAGTCAGTTAATGTGAGCTAGACCATGAAGTCAAGAGTTTGATTCCCACAATCTCCACATACATATTCTACAACTTTAAGCAAATCAACTTAATCAAAGCTGTGGTCTCAGATTAATCCTGAAAAGATAGATAGGTGTCATGTAGCCTTAATTCAGTAACAAAACAAATGAAAAAAATACAGATACAATTATAATAATAATCTTTGGATGTTTCTGATGCTTTTAATGACATATCTACAATATAAATTGATTGTGCTGCCTTGCAATTTTAGAAATGTTAATTTCAAAAAGTAGATTTTTTGCTTTGACTTATTTATTTGCAATTTCAAAAATTCAATTTAAAGATTACTGATAAGTACTAAATTTCCTAATATTCCCCTGATATTGTGACAAGATATCTTCATTTCATTTTTACAAACTGGAATTCTTATTGATACTAAACATGGTTTTAGCACTAGTCATAAGACACCCACTGCAATCTACATATTCACTGACAAAATATTAAGGAAATAGAAAGGCTGCCTCACGGAAGTGATTTTATTGCGGTCACATACTTTTGAGACTGCAGATCATAGTATGCTACTTAGGAAACTGAAAATTCTTGATTTCATCTTTACTATCCAACAGTGTCAACATGCGTCTTGAGCATTTCTCCCTGGGCCTCCGCTGAAAATGTCCCAGTCAGGCTTTGCCAATAAACACATGTTAAATAAATTAAATAAATATATATATTTTATCATTTGTGATCTAAATGAACAGGGCATCTTCACTTCAGACTTACCACAGGAGTTAGTTCTTGGACCCACGCTATTCTGTTGGTTGTAAATGACATCACAATCATTGTTTAGATCAATGGCAGTAGACTCCATGACGCAGGTTCATTCACAGTGCATAGAGTACTTGTTCCTGAGAGGTTTTGTGCAGTAGAGATGATGTGTTTAGGAACTGTAGGAGGAGGGAGGGGGTGAAGGTGGAGCTACATTTATTTGCAAGTAGAGTGGCTGTGTCTTATGGGTCAAAGTATATAATATTGTTTACTATTAGTCTGCACATATTTGAGCATTGGTTCTGATATTTCTAACACAGTTGAAGAAGGCTTTATAATTGTCTTAAGCCTGGAAGGTTCTTCTTTACTTCATATCTGACACTGGTTGATTTGATCAGGGACTGTAGTTCCCTGTTAAGTTCAGCAAGAACATTTTCAGCATTTGGAGATTTATTTTTCCACACAATGAGCTTTTTTATTTTATTGTAGAGTGTCTTTATATTTGGATTCCACAACTGGGATTTATTTTTTAAATTGGCTTTGTATTTAATTAGGTAGGGGAGATGCACCCATGCAGCTATTTACATGTGCATAGAATTTTGTGGTGAATAATTCCATATTGACAGAGCAAAAGGAAATGTTGAACTTAAGCAGATCATCAACACAGTTTTAGCAAATTAGCTTCAGCATACTCTCTGAATACTGAGGTATTGCAGAATGTTTCTGGCTTTAGTCTTACAGTAAATATGACTTATTTATGGTCCAATATGACTAGGGAGGAGGTTATAGATGGTAGGGAACAGATGTGTCCCACATGGGTCAGAACCAAGTCCAGCATTTTGTCATGTCAAGTTATGGTGAGGACTAACTAGTCCAGAGAGTTTGTATTTATGAAGTCCAGAAAACTCTGGGTATAACTATTGGGGGATGTATGTGCCTTCCAGTTGATGGAAGGGTTGTTGAATTTCCTGAGGAAAATGGTGTTTGGCTGAATGTTTAGGGATTTCATATTAATTAGGTAGGAGGTATGGGTCAAGGGGGATCCTGTAGTTAGCTACGATGTGATATGCAGTTCCACAATGTTATCTTGTAGAGCACACTGCTTTTAGTGCCTTTATCTAGTGTGGTGGACCTGAACACATGGTAGGCACTGAATTCTTGCACTGATGGGGTATTCATAAGTCTTTAACCAGGTCTCCATGACAATGCATATATGCCTACCAGAATAAGGAGTGCCTGTAGGGGCAAAGAGATTATTTTTAACGCTCCTATTCTTAAGCAGCAATATTTTAACATTACCCAGATTCTGCTTTGTTTTGTTCTTTACCTTTTGAAGACTGGTTTTGCTTAAAAAATGTATTTTGGGGAGGATTTTTAATATGCGGATGCTTTGGGGGGATAAGTACAGCTTATTCCTTACAAAACATGTCTACCATCTCCTCCCATGCTGGTTTATATTGTATCTTCTTTGAATGATAATCATGTGGTTCCACTAAATTTTCAACCACAAAATTTGAGGTAATTTATATATTTTGGAAATTAACATTATGATAAAAATTAACTGTAGTTAATGAAATTTGTAGATGCATAAACTCATCAGTGAACTCCTAATAAAGTTATCTGGTTACCAGTTTTAGGCAGGACTAAGTTATCATCTACAAATTAATCATACAACATTAGTGTCTTCCTTGTTCCTGCAAACCTGTGAAATCTGCGTTATATGACAAAAGATCTAACAATGAAACAAATTTAACCTTCAAAATACCTTGCTTTCTAAACTAGCCTGAGCCTGCTGGATTAACCTTCTTTTGGAGTTAAGACAACCATAAACACATGCATCATTTCAAAATGAGCTCAAACAGTGTATTTTTAATGAGTACATAAGCAGATGTTTTAGAGATACAGGAGTGAATCTACAAAATATATTTTTAACAAATTATGGATACATATTCTACTGAATGTCAAAGCTTGTGGACGGACATATTGTTAAAAATGTTTAAACTGTTCTATTTCCCTTTAGCTCTTTTTCATCTGTCTTTTGAACTGTAAATATCCATTTTTATGCTTTACTAACCTGTGTAAAAATAATTTGTTTAACTTAATTTCCTGTTACTTTATTTATGCCCATGTGAATTTGTAACACTTTGTAATACTTGTTTCAACATGTTATTGTAAAACTGCGTAATATCTGCTCCACTGCAAGCCCAGGTAATGGCTGAAAAGCACCCTTGAGCCAGTCTGCTCCTCTCCTAGGGTGCCATCTTTAATCAAACTCTCTACTACCTGACTTATTCATTTCATCCTGTAGCTGTTGTACCTTCCCTACCCCTCTGTTGTTGTGCCTGCACAGTAAGTAAGTTACTTTGCATTACTGTCCTCTCTTTGCTGTTGGCTGCTGATTTATTTGGTTATTACTGTTAACTACTGAGGTATTTGATGGTGCTAAGCTGTAACTGCTGTTCAGAACTCCTATATGTTTTGAGAGCTAGCTAATGTTCTAACTTACAAACTGCTTGTTTTTTATCTTGTTTTATGAAGGTAGAGCTTTAATTGTTGAATATCTGACAGGCATCCTGCTGTTTTGCAGAGGTCATTCATGTTCTGATTACATTTGTAAACATTCCTATGGCATGCTACTGTACTTAGAAGACTTACAGGCTGGACTTTATAATTGCTTTTATAGAAGGCTAAGTGAATGCAGTTCAAGTTACTGTTAGTTTATACTGAATAACATAGCTCTAGAATTATTGTCCTAAAACAGCCTAACTTTGCTTTGTGCATTATATCCTGTGTGTATTCACTGAATTATAAAGCTGTTATCACTGGACTTAGAGGCTGTATGTTACTGCTCTTAGTCTGTGGTTTTACAGAGCTGATACTGTATGCACTATAATCAATTTTAATTATAATGTATGCAATATAATTAATTTTACTCTCCAGCCCTATTCCTTGCATGCTCTCCACTTCACATTCTTGTAACCTTTGCACTAATTCTGCCTTATTTACCTTTATTTTTCAGTTTGCACGGATTTATTTCCTGAGTGACCTCCCCCCCCCCCTGGGATTCACTGCATAAAGCAATTTCTACCTTCTCCACTGAAGCTGGCTATCTTAACTAAGTACAACCTCTGGGAAGCAAGAACCTGACTCCCTCCAGCTTTTCAATTGTAATAGGTGAACTACAAATTATGTTTTGTAAACTGTTGAGGCTTAATGGTGTATGCACAACAACAGTGAAGGGATCTAGCCAATTGCCACTAGATTGGGCTATACCACTTTGAATCAGCCTTACACTCACACAGTGTTTCAGTCCCAAGCATTTACTTTTTAATTTGGTAAAGTAATTTCGCTCCTTCCTTATTGACTACATTTGCTAGTTTACCCCTAGGATCCAGTTAAAATAAGCCTGAAAATTGCTGTAAAATTAAAACAGAATAAAACAAATTAAAGTACAACCAACAACACTGCTTACATACAATCATACAAACCAAAGCAAAAGCCCAAGATAACTCTCAGAGTCGGTGTTAGCCCCAGTCCACTCCCCTACCTGCCCCCAAATTTCACCTGCCCCCACTAGTGCTAAATTTAAACCAGACTTTGCCACTCCCTTGCCACTCCCCTCCTGCTAAGTACCAATCAGCACCTTACACATCATTGAGCAACCCTGCCCCCTTAACCCATTTCCTTCTCTCCCATTCTTCCACACCCTGTTAGCACAGTCAGCCATCAAATTTGCCCCCCCCCAACAAAATGCAAACAAGCAAAAAATACTAATTACCCTAATGCCTATACTGTTTCTATTTTACCATCCCACTGCTTATGAACAAACACTTGACCATGGTATTCACTACCCAAATGGTCAAACAGACACCCATGACTTCACACATAACACCAAACACTTTACCTTCCCCTGCACACTGAATATACTACCCTCTATAAAATACCACCCCTGTACAGCCACAAAATATAATCCTAAAGACAAAGACTATATAAACTTATAAACAAACTCCTAAAGCTCAGAATATCCTGTCACTATAACCTTATAACACATGGAGACATTCGTCCCAACCCTGGCCCACCCACACCCAATAACCTCCACTCCCCTACCACAACCCCCACAGTCAAACTACCCATGTATACTCCAACTAGTTCCCTCCTAGTATTTCACCTAAATATTAGAAGTATTAACAATAAGATTCCCAACCTACATGCCCTCCTAGCAACCCACTCCCCAGACATTATGTGTCTTACGGAAACCTGGCTAAAACCCAGGACTACGGACAATGAGATACTACCTCCAGGATACAATATTCACTGGTTAGACAGTGCTACAAGGAAAGAAGGTGGGATAGCAGTCCTTTACAAAAATGCTCTAACTGTTAATAGAGACACCATTCAACCTCCCCAATTCAATAACGCGGAACTCCTCATAACCAAGCTACAGATTAACCAAAACAAACACTTGAACATCATCTGTGCATACATTCCACCAGGCAACAACCTAAATACCCTAGAAGATCTCCTTTACTGGTTATCCACTACCTAATCCCCAAGAAACCATAGTTCTTGACGATTTTAACATCGACTGGCACCCCTGCTCCTCCGACCCCCCCCCCCACACACACACACTCATATAAACTTATCTGGGTTTAAACAGACCATAACTTCTCCCTCTAGGATAAACAAACCATCCAACAAGGAAAGTATTCTAGACTGGATCCTAGTTAATAACCAACCCCAAATGTACACAGCTGGTACTCTCCCTGATGACCTCAGCGACCATTGTCTAACCTATATCATAAAACATAAGGCAGGAAACCCTCACCAGCCCAAATATAAAACATTTAGAAACAGGAAAAACTTTGATGCTGCTATATTCCAAAATGAATTAAAAGCAGTTGACTGGTCAAAACTAAAAAATCTAACATTAGAGGAGGCCATAGATCACTTTAACACTAAATTCCTAAGTATCCTTGATTCCCATGCTCCGGCACATACAATAAAAACTAGATCAAATACAGCACCATAGCTCACAAAAGATACCAAAGCAAAAATCAAAACTAGAAACAGAGCCTGGGCCAGCTGGAGAACAACCAAAGCCCCACTTGACCATCTAAAATATCGTCAACTCAGGAATGATACAAAAAAATCTATTTTACTGGATAAAAAAAGCTTCTACCAAAATCTCCTACAAAAACACCACAACAACCCTCAAAAGTTCTGGGCAGGCTTAAATCAACTACTTTGTCCAGGTCACTCCACCACCCTAACCCGGCTAACTACACCCATAGTTCCCCTGAGACAATCGCTAGTGCCTTTAATAACTTTTTCACTGAAACAATCCAATCCTTAGCAAATCAACTAACCCCCTCTAACTTAAACCACATGCCTAATCTACCTAACAATCACCCAGAATTTGGCTTCCAACCAATATCCACTAGTTTTATCAAAACACTTCTAAAAAATCTAAAACCTACCACCCTCACTGCTGATCTCCTCCCTGCAGAGTACCTGCAAATAACTGCAGATGCTATTGCATATCCCATATCTATCCTCATCAACAGAACCTTATCCGAAAATGCTATCCCCTCCCTCTGGAAAATATCTCACGTCATCCCACTCCATAAAGGTGGTAGCTCCTCAGACATATCCAACTATAGACCCATTGCCATTCTTTCCCCACTAGCCAAAATAATGGAGAAATGTGTACACAAGGAACTAATGCAATATCTTTCACAGAATAACTTACTATCCGACTCCCAGTATGGTTTTAGGCCATACCACAGCACCACCTCAGCCCTCCTTTCCTTTACTACTGCCATAAACCAAAACAGGAATGACAATAGGCTAACCTCTGCCCTCTTTCTTGACCTATCAAAAGCCTTTGACATGGCAACCATGAACTTCTCATTCTTTCACTAAAATCTATTTCCCTCAACAAGCCTACTATCCAGTGGTTCCAGTCCTACCTGAATGGTAGACAGACGGCAGTATTATGGCAGGGCAAACTCTCCAGCCAGTTACCTCTCACACTTGGTGTCCCTCAAGGGTCCATACTAGGTCCACTACTCTTCTCTATTTTTATCAACAACCTTCACACTGCTATCCCTAAAGCCAACTGCATCCAATATGCAGATGATTCCACTCTCATCTGCTCAGCCACCTCCCCATCCGACTTGCAAATCTTAACCCAAAATACATTTAACACTATCGAGAACTGGCTCACCAATCAACGCCTACTTCTGAACCCCAATAAAACTAAACTTCTACTCTTCTCCCCCACTATTAAATCCACCACACTTTCATTCTCTGTCACATCTAACAATGGTACCACTATTTCCCCAGATAATCACACCAAACTGCTAGGAGTTATCATAGACAATAATCTCAAATTTGACCTACAGGTCAACAAAACCATACAGACCATCAATAAGAAGCTTGGATTACTGTACAGAAACAAGACATTTTTAACCCCACTGGCTAGGACTACAATCGCCTGATCACACCTACTCTCTACTCTCTTATAACAAATCCAACTAGGTAAGCTGTCCCATAGCTACAATCATATTGCCAGATTCGCCACTGGCTTCACCTATAGCACCCACCACTGCCAGAACCTTAAACAACTAGAGTGGCTAGAACTGCCCAGCTTAATTCAGTTCAATCAACTCTTAATATTGCACAAAATTTTGTACCACCCTGAGGATACCCCTTCACTTAAAAATATTATTAAGCCACATAGCAATCTAAGATCCCTACTGTCAGCCGATAAACTACCAGTCCAAACCCACAAAGCTAATAACTCTGCTGGTGAATCCCTGTTTGCCAACTTCATTGGCAATACCTGGAATTCGTTGCCAAACTATATAACCCTACAATCCTCCAAAAGTCTCTTAAAAAAAAACCTCAAACAGTATCTCAAAGTGAATTGGCTATGCCCATGTACCAACCCTGATTAAGTTATAAACTAAAAGCATATTCTGCAATTATCATAACTTGTAACTACATCACCAAGCTCTGCTTCCAATCTGATGTCTCTTACTTTTAATTGTCTGTCCATGACAATTGTGAGCCCCTACTAGGGAACACTACTAACCCATTGTATATAATCACTTTGTTTTTATAATTGTTTTCTAACTTCTGTGTAATCTATGTAAGTTTGTCTTTGTGGGGCTTTTCTCCCTGGGCCTCCGCTGAAAATGGACATGTATCCAGTTGGACTATTCCGGTAACCATATGTAAAATAAATAAATAATAAATAAATATGCAACAGAGTATAGCTGGATTTTTTAAGGGAGTCAGCATAGGGCATCTGCTTTAAGCCTGTGATTCTTTTAGTGAGGTATTTCTGCGGCATTTCTAGTTGTTGCAGATGTCTTGAGAGGTACATACCAAATGGGGTGTTGTATTCCATAATGGGTCTAATGAGGGATGAGTACAGTGGGACAATGACCTCCTTTTTTCTGGATGAAAAGCCCTTAGTGATGAGGTGTGCCACATAGAAGGATTGTTGTATCGATTTGGTTATTGAAGGTGAGACCACTGTCCACCTGTGTCCCTAAGTCTCTTATCACACTTTTGGTGTTTAGTGTACTGCCACCTATGTGGTAATTCATGGGTACATGTTTTTTTTCCTAAAGGGGATAACTATACATTTCTTGTCATTGAGCTTGAGCCCATGGCTCTGGCACCAAGCATCTGTTTCTGTAAGGCCCTTTTGTAGAGTATCGACATAATTTGGGGATTCAATAATGGCTCCCAGTTTGCAGTCATCTGCAAACATTTTAGCCAAAGTCCCTTAGTGTTGGCCTGTACTTCAGAGAAGTAGATGCCAAACAAGAGAGGTCCCAGGACTGAACCCTGAGGTACTCCACTTGTCACTTGTCTGGAGCTAGATTTGGAATCAGCTACTTTTACAGTGTGTGTTCTGTCAGTAAGCCAGTTGGCAACCCATCAAGTGACATAGGGATTAATGCCCAGCTTAGTAGGTTTATCTTTGATTCCAGAGTGGGGAATGGTGTCAAAGGCCTTGGTGAGGTCCAGATAGGCTGTGCGGACTGTCTTACCCTTGTCCACAGCTCTGGAGACTGATTCGAAGAAGTCAATCAGGTTCAGGAGGCAAGATCGGCCCTTCACAAACCCAAACTGTGTGGGGTCCTAAGTTGTAAGGTTGTCAATGTCTTTGTTTATAAGTCCCATGATAATACGTTCCATGGCCTTGCAGATCAGGCTTGTCAGACTGATGGGGTGGTAGGTCCTGGGATCCAAGGTGGATCCCCCCTTGTGGAGTGGGATAACTGTAGCTGTGCGCCACTCAGTGAGCATGAAGGCTGAGGTGAGGGTATGATTAAACATGACACTTAGGTGAGGTGCCAGTTCATTTTATAGTTCATGTAGTACACAGCCCGGGATGTCATCTAGTCCCATGGATGCTGTATTCTTAGCTTTGGAGAGTGCGTTTTTTACCTGTGTGGTCGTTATTACCGGAATTTGGTAATCTTCTGGTATTGAGATGGGCCATTTAGGGGGTGAGAGGGGGGTGAAGTTGGCACTGAATCGAACTGCCAGGATATTGGCAATATCCTTGATATCAGTATATTTAATGCTATTCTGTTGTAGCTCAGAGCAGACTGAGCATTGCCATTTAGATTCTTGACATAGTTATACAATGCCTTGTGGTTGTCTTTGGAATCTTTGGCAATTTTATTTTCGTAACTAGCTTTGGAGGATTTTATGAGGGATCTCAGCTTCTTACTGAGGCTGGTGAGGGATGTTTTGCATCCTGGTATTTTCCTCTTTTCTGCAACAGCTGCTTCCTTTTGTTGTAAAGTTTGTTTATGGCAGGGGACCACCAGATTGACTTCTTTTTTTGGAGGAGAACATCTTGGTTCTATTTGGGATGGCATGATTCATGCATGAGTGGATGTGCCCGTACAGTGCCTTAGTGTAGGACTCAGCAGTTGAACTTTCAGTTTCGGTCTGCATGGTGTCATGAAGTTTGTAACTTCTGGCTTGAGTAGCATGAAGTTGGCTTTGGAGAATTTTTTTTGGAGGTTTCTTTACTGGAGGGTGGGGGTGAGATGTGGATGTTAAGGGTGATTAGCTTATGGTCTGACCTGACCAACGAGGGGGTGACCATAAGTGTGGAGCATTGATTTCCCATGTTGGTAATGACCAGGTCTAGGATACTGGAGTCCCTGGTGAGACTATGGATTAGTTGATCCAGGGCATTGGAATTTATGAATTCCAAGAACCATTGGGCAAAGGTGTTGGTACATGAGTAGTCTTCCCAGTTAATGGTGGGGTAGTTGAAATCACCCAGTATTAGAGTGTTTGGTTGTATCTTAATATTTTCCAGTATGTTTAGAAAGGTGTAGTGAGAATCTTGGGGCAAGCTACAATTTGGATTGCAGTCTTACCTAGTGTTAGCTGCACTTGGAGAATTTCAGACGCATTGTGTTGGGCAACTAACCTGGTGGTGTGAATATCCTTGGTGAATATGGACACTCCTCCACCTTTAGTGTTTCGATCCTGGTTTGGTGGCCGAAAAGTGTGGTAAGAGTTGTAGCTTGGTATTGCAGGGGTGCTCTCTGGAGCCTTGAACCAGGTCTCAGTTACTGCACAGATATCAATGTTCTCCATTTTTAGGAGTGCCTCGAGAGTGCATTTTGAGGTTTAGACTTCTAGCATTGAGTAGCATTACCTTCAGATTTTGCATGCTTGTACCTGTTACAGTGGTGGTTTTGTCCTTTGAACTCTGCCTAAAAAAGACACTATAGGGGTGGCAAGAGCCTTAGCCAGTAACCTGAATCCCAGGGCAACAGGTGCAGACCATCTCTGGCAAAGCATCATGGTCTGTCGATCATGTCTTCCCAGGCAGACAGATACTGGATCCCCTTTGAATGACACCAGAAGCTTAGCCAATTGTTGAAGTCAATCATTTTGTCCTTATATTGTGGTATCATTCTGGGCGAAGGCAGGATGCTACTCAGGGCTAGGGTCATACCTGCCTGGGTCACATGATCCGAGAGCTCTTTCATGTCTCTTTTCATGTAGTCCAGAGAGATATGTCTCAAGTCATTCACTCCAACATGGACAATGACAGAGTCATATTTGTACTTGTTGTGGAGTGACTTGAGTGCATGAGTTATGTGGCGGATCCTGGCACCCGACAGACAGCTCATTGTAATTTCCTCCTTGTTCAGCCTGGTGAGTGGGACATCAGTGAGCCTGACTATAGAGTCACCTATGACTAAAGTGTTAGGTACGTTGTCTTGCCTTAGGAGCTGTTGCTGGGTGGCACACTGGTGTTGTGAGCTATGTGACACTTTGGTTGTGATTGGTGTTTGTTTGCGTTTCAGCATGTCTGTCACATAATGTTATACTTTGCAATGACTGCTTTGATTTATAATATTCTGAACTCCTTTGTGCTGTTACATTTGTCACTGTGTGTGGGTTTTGGCTGAAAAGAGACATGAATCAGCTCTCCTATCTGTTTAAGAAATTTGATTAATGAGATCTGAGGGTTGTACAGTGGTTATACGACAGCTGTGATGGCTCAGGTGTAAGACATGGTTATCACTCACCTTGTCACCTTGCCATCGTCATCATCATAATCCCCTTTTCCCCATTTTTTTTCTACTAGAGGTCAGAGAGTCACATCAGCTGTTCCACCTTTCTCAATTCAGTGCCACCCACCTAATTTCTTCAACAGTCATGCCTTTCTGTCACAGGTCTCTCAAACGCATTACATCCTTCTCTTGGGTGATGTCATTTCCTCTCATTTTTTTCTTCTAATCTCTCCCAAATAATCTTTACAAAATCATCTTCTGCTTACCTCACATGTGCCTGAATCACTATAATCTGTTCTCTTTGACCTTCCCTGCAATTGGAGTTACTTTGGCTTCTGCTATGTTGCCATAATTTATTCATCTGTCCCAAAATGTGCATCCTGTCACTCATCTCAGGGACTTCATCTCTATCACCTCTAGCTTTCTCAACTGCTCTGCATTCACTGCTCGGGTTTCTATATCATACAAAAGTATTTGCT
Organism: Protopterus annectens; assembly: GCF_019279795.1. Classification (NCBI taxonomy): domain Eukaryota; kingdom Metazoa; phylum Chordata; order Ceratodontiformes; family Protopteridae; genus Protopterus; species Protopterus annectens. The sequence goes on along the minus strand of NC_056737.1, from coordinate 149,927,756 downwards.
GCACCACTGTTCTGTCATATGTTATCCCTTGACACCTTGCGCCAGTTAGCTGCAGTACCTTGGAATCTAGCTCTGATCTCAACCTCATCTCCTGTACACCTGAAGCTGTTAACCTGTTCCACTCATTGTTCATCTTCTTCTGACTTCTCCCATTTGCTACAATGACAATTGTCTTGCCTGAACTCAGTGTTATCCCATGTGCCTTCAGTCTTGCATTCCATTCCCCTATCAATCACTGAAGTTCCTCTTCAGAGTTTCTCTGTAAAGTCACATTGTGTGAATACAGCAGCTTTGTTGATCTTTCCCTTTCAATCTGTTTGCAGCTATAGTCCATCACCAGTATGATTAGTAGGCGGTACAGATTTAAACCTTGATGCAGACCAACTCCCACTGTTCATATTTGTGTCATTCAGCCATTGTATTTAGCGTGCATTATTTCTACCAATGTTTCTGGGACTTTGCCTTATGCTTTGTCCAAGTCTCAGAATACACAATTTCCTGATCTCTAGCTTCTTCAAGACTGTCTCACTACAGTTCCTAATCTGAATCCAAACTGTTAATCTCTCATCTTGCTTTCTTTTACTTTACATATTATTTTATCAAATCACACTTTCACAGCACTTCCCCACAGTGTGACAGGAGTTTGTATGTATGCATGGCCTCTGTATGGCCTACGAGTGTGAATGTCTCCTTTTTTCTTATACATTGGCAACAGAATGCTGATTTTCCAGTCAAACAGGATTCACTTTCTCTCCACACTGCTGTGAGCACCCTCAGAGCCACTTCCCAGGCTCAAACCCTTTACCTTGAGCTTTGAAGGTGCAGACATTAGCCGTTATGGCTTCTTAGTGCACCTGTCAAAATCTGAAGGTTGCATATTGGCTATAAGACAGCAATGACCATTCAGATATAAGACATTATCACTCATCTACAGCCACTGACAAATTCTGATTGTCATACATTGGGTATATACAGCACTGATGGCTCAGGTATAGGGCATGGTGATCACTTCCATCCCCAGTAAAACTGAAAAAACCTGAAGTCCATATATTGGGTATATGACAACAGTGATGTCTCAGATACAGCATATGGCGATCACTCACCTTGTGCAACAGACATCATCTGAGGGTTGTATAGTATGTATAAAATACCAGTATTAACTCAGCTTAAGGCATGGTGATCACTCACCTAAAACAGCTACATGAAGGAGTGAAACATTCTGCAGAAATGGAGAAAATGTGATTCTTAAAGGGATGTATCAGGTCACAGGTAGCACCAGCCAGGACAGGATAATGTATCAGATATGTATCATACACATGCATATTGGATGTTTCAACAAGCTTGACTGTGAGGAACACTATGAAGAAACAGGTATACTATAACTGATCCCCTCATCTGAGTGGAAAGTGTAGCCAGATGACTGTGTCCAGATGGAATCCAGTTCATGTAACCTCCTGCAGTTGGTTCCTTACAGGGAGAAGCTACTGACAAGTAACAACTCTCAGTTTAATTTCTGCAAGTCTCTCAGGTTTCTAATACCATGATGGGAATGGACCCTATTCCTAAGTGAAAGTATGATTAAAGTTCATGAAACTAGTATTGTTTCAGTCTTTGATGTTAGCCAGAAGTACTGTTCACAGCACCTGCAATGTGCCCAGAATTGACTCTTGCAAGCAATGGTCAGTGCAAGGGCAAATCAACACAAGTACTTGCTAAATGTCGTATGATGCACGCAGTACTCAGAGTTATAACCTACAACAATCGGAACTAGTAAATGTGTCACTGAGGCCACCTCCTTCAGACTGCTATCACTCAATAGCTATCAATACTTATAAGGAGGAAAAGACGGAAGGATAATCTAAAAATAATCATAACCATAAACTGTTAAGAAGAAGCCTGCATGAGATGATGCCGAAACATAAATTGCCAATGGGGACATTCTCATGTGTGAGGGATAAGTGTTTGTACAAAAGGTAGGAAAGTGGTATGGAACTAACTGACATGAAGTTTGAGGCTGATTGAAGATATTGTGCTTAGCATATTCTCATGAGGAGCTTGAGGACTAAACTATTACTGGCCTTACCACACCCTCCAAACACAATACCAGGAAAGCTGTAGAGCAATAGTCTTACATAAGTTGTGCATCTGCCAGCAAAAGATCAGTAGTGGGTAACTAGCTGCATGTCAGAGCTACCATTATAATATTGTTTAGCAGATATGGAGGATTCTGATGAGAGGACAGGGCTTCTACCATCATCTCCCACGAAGCATGTCAGAGCTATCATTATAATACTGTCTAGCAGATCTGGAGGAGTCTAATGAGAGGATAGGACTTCTACCACCATCCACATGAAGCATGTCAGAGCTATCACTAAAATACAGTTTAGCAGATCTGGAGGATTCTGATGAGAAGATAGGGCTTCTACCACCATCCCCATGAAGCATGTCAGAGCTATTATTATAATACAATTTAGCAGATCTGGAAGATTCTGATGAGAGGACAAGGCTTCTACCACCATCCACATGAAGCATGTGAAAGCTATCATTATAATACAATGTAGCAGATCTGAAGGATTCTGATGAGAGGACAGGACTTCTACCACCATCCACATGAAGCATGTCAGAGCTATCATTATAATACTGTTTAGCAGATTTGGAGGATTCTGATGAGAGGCTAGGGCTTCTACGACCTTCCCCATGAAGCATGTCAGAGCTATCATTGTAATACAGTTTAGCAGATCTAGAGGATTCTGATGAGAGGACAGGGCTTCTAGCACCATCCAAATTAAGCATGTCAGAGCTATCATTATAATACTGTTTAGCAGATTTGGAGGATTCTGATGAGAGACTAGGGCTTCTACGACCTTCCTCATGAAGCATATCAGAGCTGTCATTATAATACAGTTTAGCAGATCTGGAGGATTCTGATGAGAGGACAGGGCTTCTACCACCATCCCCATGAAGCTAGGAGGAAGGGCTGGCCCTGACATTTATATCCAAATGGCACCTTATTCTAGCTCAATTCTGTGAGTGATGGTTCCTCTTGGACAAAAACAGCTCACTTAAGACTGCCCCATCTGCACTGTGATGTGGGAAGATGATACCATCTGTTTTGGAACACACAGTCAGTAGCCTGGACTTTGACCATCACATGCCTACATTATTAAGGAAATCATTCTATGTTGTACAACTTATAAGCAAGGTAATGGCATCTAGATCCAAGGATGTCACTGTTCAGCTGTACTCAGCCCTCACCAGACCAGTCATTGAGCACAACCTCCCCTTTTGTCTGTACTTGACAAGGATATGCAATAACTGGAGAATTCACAGGTTCTTCATAAGAATACATGGCCTAAATAACATGTCCTATGTGGACCACCTAAAAACCTATCCCTGTACTCTGTCTCTTACAAATTGTCAAGAAGTGATCTTTGCCTGGTCTACAAAGCATCCTCTGACCCCACTCTCATGGACTGTTGCACATTTGCATAACAAACGGCATCTGCATTACCTGATCTAGAGACCTAAACCTCATCTGCAACATCAGCAGGACTTGTACTATGGACAGGTATGTGTCTCAGAGACTACATCTTCTCTGGAACAAGCTTCCCATCCATATGAACCAGAGTTCTTCCCTAACCCAATTCAAGGGTAACTTAGACTAGTAGATGGGGACCTGATCACTTACCCCTGGTCTGGCACCTATGTCACTAGTAGATAGATGCAGCCTATAAACACTTGCCTACACATGCCCAAGCCTAGCCCCTTAAAAATAACCCTAGGGTATCAAAACTTGCCACGTACATTTGGGAAGCATGCTAGGCTTAAAAAGGATTCATAGGGTCATTAGCCTTGAAATCACACAGGAAAGTATAAAGGAAATGAGACTAATTTCAGTGCTAGACTGGCTTTTTCTTAACATTGTACATGTCTTAGATTTGTAATACACTATGTTCTGTCTTAATAAACACATGACAATAGCTGTTCCTCCAGGTCAGTGTTTGCTGTTACTTGATATTTATCAAAGTTTATGGTTAGGAGGGTATAAAGTGGAAGTCTAAAAGTTCTGTAGCTTAAAATTTGCAGTACACAAATACAAGCTTGTTTTACATTTTAGATTCAAATGACATCCTGGAATCCTCACGCAATGTGATCACTGAAAGACTTCTGATTGCCAGTCAGTTCATTTACTTGCTACAGAATTTGCATAATTTGCCATGCAAAAAAAAAACATGTTCTAGTTCTTTTTTTCCCTAAAACCATTTTTAGCTTCTCTAGAAACATTATCTTAGTACCTATCTTTAAGTGCTGAATCATTTGTACCTCAAATTTGCATATCCTTTAGAAAAGTTATGTTTACATAAAGCAAGCAACTGCTATTTAAGATATGTAAATGTAGCTAATAATGTGTCACTCATTTTATAATGGAAAGGATATGTTATAGTTAAAAACATGTCCAAGTAATGCAGGTATATTGTTTAATTAATGAGCAGAAGTTAACATTTCTGGAATTTCCTGCATCAGAAATGATTGTCTGCAGTGAATGTCTATAAATGAAATGGTTGCTACTTATTTTCTTAAATTTCTTTCAGCCAGTTTTTTTTTTTTAACAAATTCTTGCACAACAGCATTTTGCATATGGAATTTGAGGAGTTTTTCCCCCACAGATTCATGCAGCATTCCAAATATGGCCATATGTTAATTAAGCAATAACTCACGTCTAGGTGAGGGTAATGCTAGATTTACCCACGGTCAGTGTGGTTTGGTCACGAGGGCGAAGCCCAAGTGACCAAACAAAGACAAACACCCAGACGTGGGTTATTGCTATTATACAACAAATAACGCTGAGAGGTAACCAAGGACTTGAAAAGTTTCAACCATGAAAAGTCCACGAAAAACAGCACATAGATATAGTGTATAATCCAAAAGCAGTAACTTTTATTTAGATAAAAATGGTAAGCGCTTTCACTATTGCTTCTTCAGACCGTTAACATTCAAATGCATTAATTAATTCAATATATATAAGACACGTGAATACCTTCTAATTAAGTTCTTTAAAGGGCTAGGAGAAATTCACATTTCTATACCTTCATTATTAGTAGTAAAATCAACCAAGGTTCACCATATATTTAATACAACATTAATCTACAACTTATTCTATGAAAATTTCACTTGACGTCTCATAACCACGCTGATTCATAAATGTGCTTTCCTAGCGCAATGTAAAATTCATTTAGGAATATATATTATAATGCACTTCTGTTATATATAATAATCATAAACATTTGCATAAAAATATATCTTATACTAAATATTGTATTGAACCATCTCCTAATACGATGTAAATTCATTTAGGAATATATATTATAATACGCTACTGTTTTATGTAATAATCAGAAATACTTACATAGAGAATACATCTTATGATAAATATTGTGTTAGAACTCTACGCCAACATGCTTTTGGCCAGTTGGGAAGAAGACACTTTATTTCAGTATGAATTGCATGTGCAACATGTGCGATTCTATCGACGTTTTGTAGACGATGTCTTCCTGGTTTGGCAGGGTAGTTCTGAAGCATTACGAATATACATAGATGAAATTAATGATATGCCCCCTTATTTGAGATTTACTTCTCATTTTTCAGATACTAGGGTAGAATATTTAGATGTATATGTTGAGAGGGTTATGAACGACCAAGTTAACACTGGGGTCTACAGAAAAAATTGTTATAGAAATGCCCTTCTACATAGAAGAAGCATGTATCCCCATCATATATTTAACAATATAATAAAAGGACAACGTATGAGGATTTCAAGGCTAAATGCTACAGAGCGATGTTTTCAAGAAGAAATTAATAATTTTAGGCATAGACTTATGCAACAATGAAAATGAAATTAAGATGGGTCTCAGCAATATTAGTGAATTAAGGCAAGACAGAGCTGCACCATACTTTTCAGAAGGGAGTCATAATATTATACGTAGAGAAGGTGATTTTAAACATCTAAGAATACCTATGTTTTATACTAATGACAGAAAAGATGTCATAGATATTATTAATAAATTTGGCGCATACTAACAAGTAATGATGAATTTAAGCAGATTGTAGGAGAGAAACCTAACTTTTTAAATAAAAATAAATTTAATCTTACAAGTCTCTTGTGCCACTCAACTAATGAATGTGAGTCACATAGACATGCAGGTACTAGTCCCTGTGGTAATTGTAACCTCTGTGCTTATGTAGATACAGGCAATAAATTCACACATCCTCATACAGGACGGACTTATCATTTTCAGGTAACTGCTAACTGTAATACTGAACATATAGTGTATTTAGCCACATGTCAGTTATATCAATCATTTTATGTTGGGAAAACTAATAGAAGGCTTTGAACAAGAATTAGGGAACATCTTTATGCTATACGTATAGGGCATAGTCATAATGCCCTAGCCAACCATATTCATAATGCAGGTATACAACACAATTTTAAATTCATGGTCATGGAGCAAATAGTGCCCGCCAATAGGGAAGGCAATATTCGTAATACCACTGAGAGACGGGAGGTCAATTGGATTATGATATTTAGGGCAGATAAGGGTAAGGGTCTTAACAAAAGGGCTTCGATTAAACCTACCCTTAGAGCTAGACATCTCAAAAGAACTTGATATTTTCCTTATTCACCTTCTAGAGTTTATAAGTATCTATTGATTTGTGATTATAAGTGTTATAGCTATAGGGCTTTGGATGTCAATACCACCAGCCAAGAGATTCTGCCTGTAAAGTATTGATATGTGCTCACATAGTTTAGTAGTATATACTGGAGACAAATTTAGATATCCGCTGCTATTTTGAGTAAAGGCTCTCCATTCTAAGTGCATTAGTCATAAGGTTATGGAGGTTAATATTAGCAGCTATGAGACTTTTGATCGAAAGTAATGTTATGTATTTGCGTCTCTCAGCAGTTCACATTGGCGAGTTCCGTAGGTATTCATTGCTTTGGAATAAAGCATTATACTACTTGGGTCTCAAAACTATTTGCAGTGCCCAGGTTATTATTTTTATTAATATAACTAATTATGTTGCATATGACGATTTTATAGCGTAGTATGTTTTAAGTATTTATAGCACAATTGTTTTTGAGGTCTTGAGCGCATTATTGTTGCAGCCTGTATGAAATCTCACTGGTCAACTGCAATCTTTGTGCGCATGACTCCTGTGATATTTTTTAATGTTTTTAAATGTTCATTTCTATAATAGAATAATGGTTCTTGTTTTTGGGAGAGGTTTTAACACAATATTTATCATAAAATGTATTCTCTATGTAAGTATTTCTGATTATTACATAAAACAGTAGCGTATTATAATATATATTCCTAAATTAATTTACATCGTATTAGGCAATGGTTCAATACAATATTTAGTATAAGATATATATTTTTATGCAAATATTTATGATTATTATATATAACAGAAGTGCATTATAATATATATTCCTAAATGAATTTTACATTGCGCTAGGAAAGCACATTTATGAATCAGCGTGGTTATGAGACGTCAAGTGAAATTTTCATAGAATAAGTTACTTTGTTAATATGTAGATTAATGTTGCATTAAATATATGGTGAACCTTGGTTGATTTTACTACTAATAATGAAGGTATAGAAACGTGAATTCTCCAAGCCCTTTAAAGAACTTAATTAGAAGGTATTCACGTGTCTTATATATATTGAATTAATTAATGCATTTGAATGTTAACGGTCTGAAGAAGCAATAGTGAAAGCGCTTACCATTTTTATCTAAATAAAAGTTACTGCTTTTGGATTATACACTATATCTACATGCTGTTTTTCGTGGACTTTTCATGGTTGAAACTTTTCAAGAACTTGGTTACCTCTCAGCGTTATTTGTTGGATTATTTATTGGTACTTTTTGTGTTAGCAGAGAGGTATTTACACCATTGGGAACGACATTTCTGTTACTGCTTGGTTTTAAATTGTTATTATACAATGACATTATTTCAGAAAAAAAAACTTACCTTTCATAAATAATGTCTTTGTATAATACCTCTGAGGTGCCCTTTTGTGGTTTTCTTCTATCCTGGGCCTTTTTCTGATGTACTGTGCCAATGGAACTTGTGTTCCCACGCTTACGTAGTACATCAGAGCTGTGCAGAGGAAGCAACGGAGAATGGAAGATCTCCATTGCTTTTTTATTATTATTTTTTTTTTAATTAAAAATGAAAAATAAAAAAGAAATTGGGAAACGTTTAATTTAGGGAGAGCCAGGACAGACAAAAATAAAATGATAATCAGGTATGTTTCTTTAATTTTGTAGAACTTACCTGATTATTGTTTTATTTTTGTCTGTGCTGTCTCCCTTGTTTGGTATACATCTCCTGGCTTCTTTTTTTAGTTAAAGAAAAAGAAACGTAATAAAATTACAAGATTTACTAACGGGAAAAAGTACGGGCGACCGGACCTTTTCTCGTTCGTATAATCTCCAATTTACAATGGGCACGCTGGTTGGGCTGGTCAGTCAGTGTGCTAGTTGTTTAATATTAATGGCCAGTCACTGTATAATTTCTTCTTTTGGCAATGTATAAGATCTGGTGAACTCTGTGTACATGGGACAGAGAATCTATCCTTCAGCTTGTGAAACCTTGATCTTTTGATCAAAATAACTTTAATAAATGGGGGGAAGCACGTGCCCATATTCAGTAATCTCATAGTAGCATCATTCATAATAAAGGTATTATTAAGGCAGCATTGTTCTTGGCATTTCTTCATAATTGTGTGTCTCTTTTCACTTGTATGACTCACTATCAGTGCTTCACTGTAAGCCAAGAATGACATTTAGTATGCCTGTGTAAACTGTAGTTTGAGATTTTGTTTCCATTTCACTTTGGTGTTTCAGTCAGTCATTTTTCATAAATCTTTGGGGTTTTTTTCGCTTGACATAAGCCATCAATCTAAAATACAGTTTGATAATATCTTTTCTTTTTGTCGCAAATGAATGAAAGAAATCTGGCAAGTGCCTGAAATGCAGCATCTTGTTATTTGATATTATAAAATATAAAATATTCAATATTTACTATGAAATCTTAAAATTCAACAAACCACCATGTTCTTCACAGCTACTGGAAACAATCACTTAGCACTTTCAACAAGCAATTCTCAATAGTATAGTTTAATATAGGTACCTTGTCTTTTGAACTATTTTATTATCATGTATGGGAAAATTTTGCAATGAGTACTTTCCACCTTATTGCATTGCAAATTCTACTTGTTAATGCTTTATTAATTTGTATTGTTTCATAGTTTCATAGTTTAGTACTAGGCTATCTGCCCTGGGGCATTTGTACGCCTAGCCATAGTGATGTGGCTTTCGCCACCCCATAAAATGGTACAAAATGCACAGAATAGATTTAGAATACTGTGCCTCTGTCTAGTAGTGACACAGTGAAGGTCCCCTTATATAATAGAATTAGTTTACTGTGCCTCTGTCTAGTAGTGACACAGATGGGACCCCTGGGGTAAACTTACGATCTCCCATCCACTCATCAAGATTTCTCTTGAAGAGAGTCAGTGAGGGGCTCTGCTTAACATGAACTGGGATCTTGTTCCAGAGCATGGGAAGCCTCTGGGTTATGAATCTATCCCTCCAGCATGTCCTATTCATACTTGTGCCGAGGTTTAAGTCTTTAGCTCTCGTGGTTCTGATGGATTTGGATTTTTTGAGGTGGAGCATGTCCATCAGTTCCTGATTGGACATGGCCTTGTACGTCAGGCAGAGATCACCTCTGAGCAGGCGGTATGCTACTGAATAGAGCTGGAGTTTCTTTAGTCTGGCAGAATAAGACATATGTTGGAGACCCTTGATCCTCTTGGTGAGGTACTTTTGTGGTCTCTCCAGCTGTTGCAAATGCCGTGTGAGGTACATACCAAATGGGGCATTGTACTCAATCATCGGTCTGATGAGGGAGGAGTATAGGGGTACAATGACATCCTTGGATCTGAATGTGAATCCCTTCATGATAAGGTGTGCAAGGTAGAATGTTTTTCTAACCACTTTGGCCACGTGGGTGTCAAATGAGAGGTCGCTGTCGACTTGGATCCCTAGGTCTCTGATTACTTTTTCCGTACTCAGTGGGTTGCTGTCTATGTGATAATTTGTGGGTACTTTGTTTTTCCCAAAGGGGATGACTATACATTTTTTGGCATTTAGTTTAAGGCCATGACTCCGGCACCAGTTGTCCGTTTCTGTGAGGCCTTTTTGTAGGATGTATGTGTCCGCTGGTGTATCGACTATGGCGCCTAGTTTGCAGTCATCTGCGAACTTTGTCAGCCACAACCCTCCCATGTTTGCTTTAACATCTGAGAAATAAATGCCGAACAAGAGGGGTCCCAGGACAGATCCATGTTGGACACCACTTGTGACTGGCTTTGAGTCTGACATTGCTCCAGCGATTTTAACTTTATGGGTTTTGTCCTTTAGCCAGTTTGCAACCCATCTAGTGACATAAGGGTTTACATTTAAGCTGTTGAGCTTATCTATGATGCCTGAGTGGGGTATTGTGTCGAAGGCCTTAGCCAAGTCCAGGTAGGCTGTATGGACTGCTTTGCCCTCATCAATGGCTCTAGTGACTGTTTCAAAAAAGTCAACCAGGTTCAAAAGGCAGGATCTGCCCTTTACAAAGCTGAACTGGGTGGGGTCAAGTGTCAGGTCCCCAATATCTCTGTTTATGAGTTCCATAATGATTCTTTCCATAGCATTGCAGACCAGGCTGGTTAAGCTTATGGGGCGGTAGTTCCCAGGGTCTGTAGAGGTACCCCCTTTGTGGAGTGGGACCACTGTTGCTGTACGCCAGTGTTCAGGTACATATCCTGTAGTAAGGCTAAGGTTAAATATCATTTTTATGTGCGGGTTTAGCTCCTCTTGGAGTTCACGTAGCATGCAACCCGGGATACCGTCAGGTCCCATTGATGCTGTGTTTTTAGCTTTGCTGAGGGCGGCTCTCACCTGGACATCTGAGATGACAGGGAGATTACATTCAGCTGGGATAAGTATTTCTTCTTTTGGGGGTGAGGGAGGGGAGAAATTTGCACTGAACCTGTCAGCCAGAATGTTGGCAATATCTGTGGGTTCAGTGTATTTTTTGTTGTTGTGAACTAACTCTGAGCATATCTGACGGTTTCCACCCAGGTTTCTAACATAGCTGAAGAAGGCTTTATGGTTATCTTTAGTGTCCTTAGCGATTTTCCTCTCAAAGTTGGCCTTGGATGTTTTTATGAGAGAACGTAGTTTTCTGCTAGTGTTGATCAGAGATGTCTTCCCTTTATGGGATTTTGCTCTGTCGTGCAGTAGCTTCCTTATTATATGGTTTTGGAATGCACTGTTGACGTGTTAATTTTGCTCTCTTAATGAAGCCCAGATTATGGTTATAAAAGCCTGATGACCAGCCTACTTATCTGGTTAACAAATGGTTAAATAAGACTGCCCAATTATTTGGCATAATGAGACAAACTCCTTACTATGGCCTGGGCAACCTATGTTTGATTAATAGCACAGGCAATGGAAGATTCGGGTGAGGGAGGATAGGCTTAAGTGGCTGATACCGGCTCACCCATCCTGAGGATGGGATGTGGCTTAGCCCACCACAAAGGCAAAGCTTACTGGTTGGTAGGCAATTACTCATGGAAGAAGCTGGACAACATCTTGTAGAAAGCGATGCAAGCACATCTCTGAGGTGCGGGAAGTAGTTGTGCATGGGAACATGCTCATCTCTTTCCATATTCAGGCAACTACCACACGTGGACTACCCACTAGTAGGTGTATAGGGAAGTGTAGGCAGCTCTGCAGAACCTGCAAGTTAGCCAGCTTTTTACCACCTGACTATCACTATATGTGGAAGACAGATACAAATCAGGACTCCCGTGCAGCAAAGAATGGGCTACACAGTCCTCACCTAGTCCAGTAATGGCAGACTCCTGCCCCTTTGCAGTGATTGACTCAAATGAATGCAGAAAGGGAGCCATCAGGCCAGGGTCCTGTAACGAGTGGGGAGTATAGAAATAAATGGTTAAATAAATAACAGATAAATAAACTAGCATTGTTTTTTTACCTCTGAAAGCAATTGCATTCACCAGCTGGCATAACAGCTGGGTTTTCACTAGCATCTCTGATAGTTAGGATCAAAAATTTATGTGTGTGTTTATCTGTCAGTATCATTTGTATAGGGCAACATGCAATGCTAAGCTGCAAAAATCAGAGCTGGGTGATCTTAAGGCAGACCACAGAAGATGTTCTTTCATAGTGAGAAAAGCTGCAATAAGGAACAGATTTTTAGTGTCACAGCTTAGCAGGAAGTTGGAGCACTGACCTAACTGTTTGCCACTTTTTTAATACAAAATATAATGGAAGATATAAGCTTACATATGGGATATTTACAAGAACATGTAATTTAGGAGTCCGTGACTAGAATGAAGGGATATGTAGCTGTAAAAGTCAGATGCAAAAATACATCTAACTGCTTGTGCTCATTGGCATGTATGTTTCCCACAGATGTATACAAAAGTAAACAAATATGCATGCAGATGTACATTCATTGGTGCCTTCTTCATATCATTTTCCATGCTGCACACTCTGACAGGACAAGGTGAGAACAAGGGAGAAATACTCTGAACACGAGAGTCAAGGTGTACACTCTGAGTAGAAATATGATGTTATAATACAGGAAAACAGTTATTTATATTAAACCTTAGCCATTTCCTTCTGTTTCAAAATGAAGGCACCGATATGCTTTGAGCAGCTCTGTATCTGTCTAGCTCACCTGCTCTCAATATGCCCTGCTGATCTCTGCAGACTCAATACAATGCAGCATGCTATAATTACAGGAGCTAAAGAACTTTTGTTACTTCAAGCAAAATACAAATGTTTCTTTCTACATTGATTCGACATTTGATTAATTTGCTGAGGAATGTGAACTCAGAGTTCATCTTAGTAAAACAGTATTATACAATGACTGGCCATTAATATTCAAAAACTAGCATGCTGATTGGCCAACCCAACCAGCGTGCCCGTTGTAAATCTGAGAATATACTAACGGAAAAAGGATCCAGTCACCTGGACTTTTTCCCGTTAGTATATCTCCTAATTCTTTACTTTTCTTTCTTTTTTTGCCCCAAAAAAGAAAATGGAAGACAGGAAACAAATGAGGGAAACAGCGCAGACAAAAATAAGCGAATAATAAGGTAAGTCCTGCAAAATTAAAGAAACATACCTGATTACCCTTTTATTTTGTCTGTCCCGGCTCTCCTAAATGTAAAAATTCTTCCAGTTTTTTTTTTTTATTTTCAATAAAAAAAAATAAAAAAAAAAAAAGGCAACAGAGATCTTCCTTTCTCCATTGCTACCTCTGCACAGCATTGATGTACTGCGTAAGTGTGGGAACACAAATCCCGTATGCATATGCAGTGCATCAGAAAAAGCCCCAGGATACTGGAAAACTGCAGAAGGGCAGAACAGAGACATTATACAAAGACATTAAATGTCATTATATAATAGCAATAACCCACAGCTAGGTGTGGGCAATGCTGGATTTACCCACGGTTGGCTTTGTTTGGTCACTCGGGCTTCACCCTCATGACCAAACCACACCAACTGTGGGTAAATCCAGCATTATCCACACCCAGTCATGGGTTATTGCTTAAATATCTACCTAGGTAATTCAGGTTCTGAATCAAAGTAATTTCTGCCCATCAAATATTAATTGCTATCCTAATGAAATTAAAGCTGCTCTATACTGCATAAAATATAAAAACACGTATCATACACACACACACACACACACACACACACACACACACACACACAAATCACACACACACGTGCACACACACACACAAATCTGGGATTTTGTAGCTACTTGGCAGAGTTGTTGCGGATGTTGTTTGAATTCAATGCTTTCATTCTGGAAATGGTCTGGTTAACAAGTGTATATCACTTTACCTAACTGTAGTGTGCTATAAGGCATGTGGTTCCAGTAGGTAATGTATAATCTCTGGGTTAGAGTAATGATCATGAGATCATGCCCATGTACCGCAGAGTGTTGCAATCTCATTTCAAACTGCAATATTTGTATTCCTTTAATGAAAGCATGAACAATTAAAATTCTAATTGTTCTGTTGAGGGCTTGTAGCCATTAACCTAACCTTTCGAAATGATGTAAGGTACATTTCTATCTGTGGCTTTACCTTTATATTATTGTTCTGCTTAATTCTATAATCCAGTATAAGAAATAAATGGAAAATACAGACACTTCTACCCTGAGGAAATAAATGAATATTTGACAGTGGAGCACAACAGGTATATTTAGTAATAACATAAGTCAATTTTGTTTATTCAACTCATGTTCCATTCCTGAGAATTTTAACACACAATGTGAAAGATTTGTAGCAAAGCGTATGACCTTCTTCCCACTACAATGACCATCCTCTAATTAGGCAATGCATCTGATAGTCATTAACAGGAATGAGATAATGAATCACTTTCTCTCTTCTTTGTTAATTTGCTGTAACCAAGCGGCTAATGGATGTCAGAGCTGAGTGATTGCACTGATTATACTGATTTATAGTTGCAACAAAACAATTTAAAAGCATTCTGATTGTTCATTTTAACGATACTTTTTACTTTTTGTTTACCACATTCAGTGACTCATATGGAAATGTATGAAAAAGAGTTTACATTTGAAAACTTCTTCTATATAACTTTTAAGCTTTTCTTGTAATTTCAAAGAAGCTGGCTTCCTTTCTGTTTATCTAATTTTTGTACCCAGTAGACATAAAACAGCCTTAGGGCGGAGAGCAGTACAGTGGCGCCCAGTTCAAAAGAGAACGGGAATAAGAGGAAATAAGAGAAACTTCAAGCCACTTACCTTAGGGCTTGCAGTCCCTTCCTCATCCTCAGCAGACACATCAGTGGAAAGGATCTCAGCTTTGATGTTGTCCAGAGCTCGCAGAATCCAGCTGTGTTGCCGTTTGATTTGCCTTTGTATTTCTTTCCATTGACTAGAAATCATCTGCAATGTGTCCTTCAGTCCTTCAGAAACACAGAAAAGAAAGACAATTCTTTAAGTAACTAGTAAAAATGCAAACATGATCCATATTTACAAGTGACATTTATGCAAATTACAATGGTTGGAAAGGCCATCATAAAGCAATTCCTGTTTCTAAAACAGTTGAAGTAAATAGATCAATCCTTAGAAGGGCAGTATAAATACCATCATATTCTGCTTCTAGCTTTAGTTTTCAGTGTACAGATTGTATGTATAGCCAAAGGGTGCCATGATAGAATGTTAAAAGGAAAATATTGTCACATCTGTTTCAAAATTTTACAAACATTTACCAACTGCTTCCTGTATGTAATTCTGCAATTACACAATTTAAAATATCTTTCTGTGAGTACACTGCTACAGAATGGAAGTACTGGAACACTATGCTCACTTCCAAGATAAATTTTGACCTCCCACTCATAGATGTTCAGCCATGAGCAAACAAAAGAGGGGACTAGTAAATCTAAAGAGTGCCCCTTCTATATCTATATATATATATATATATATATATATATATATATATATATATATATATATATATATATACATAGCTGTGAACATAGCAAACTCAGTATTTGAAAATAATGTTTGATATCAATGTACCCAAGCTAACAAATTATTTATAATTCAAGTTTATTTTATACTTTTCATTTAACTTTAACTAAGAGAGCCCAGATTTAATTCAACAAACAGTGGAGTAACATCACTGCTTCTCTTCCCTCTTATATAGCTACTATACAAAAGCTCCATTTTAGACAAGTGATATAGCCATGGCAAGACACACTGCCTTCCTTGCCTAACCTCTAACTAACTAGGTTGTAAGTCCTATATTTTACTGTTTATCTATAAATAGGATAAAATTGAAATGAGCCTTTACACACTAAAAGCTATGTAGTAAGAGATAAAGTTAATGTGCTGTATGTGTTCAGTTGTAAAGATCCTTACTAGATCTCCTAATCATATTTGCACATGCAGACCACACATCTGTATGCGCACTCACGGGTGTGTATATGCTGTTTTTGTAGTAGTACTAGTAATTAAAAACCCGATGATTACATGTACTAATCGAACAAGGCATTAGCATTGTAGCTCCCTGTACTAAAGAAGATATTAACACTACCTGCAAGATAAACCATATCTGACGTATTGACATCAGATGTCACGTGAATGTTGTATCTTCATCTGTAAGGTTTCAGCTGCAATGCAGAACATTATGAAGCATCATTAAACAAAACAAAAACAAAAAGAGCCTATGACTTTGGATTGCATTTCTCTCCATACATGCAGTTTGACAGCATTCTGTGTAGTGTATGAAACATTTATAAATCTTGAAGGTCAGCCTGATAATGTAAATATTAATAATACATAAGGAGCGAATATATGCAGTAAATTACAATGTTGCTTTGGCATTCTTCTAACAGTAGGTAGCCATTCTGTCCTGACATGCAACATAAAGGGTTTTACCTGTTTCGTGAGATTCAATCAGTTCCAAAAGCTGCCGTCCCTCCTCTATGACAGCATCCTTCAGTGCACAATGGCTGTCAACATTCAGTTTAAAACTCTGAAAAATAAATAAAAAGTTTCAATAACCTAAGAAATGCTTCTCCCTAACAGGCATATTCCTTACAATCTATCTTTCTTTCCATTGTTTACAGCACACCTCTCTTTTTTGTGACACGTTTCTTTGCATTACTTTCATCACATTCATGGTTTCTTCATCAAATATGAATTTTTTGCTGTTAACTGCAGTGTATTTTTGATGCTTACAGTATCTGCCGGCAGTCTGAATTGAGCTATTTTTTTTTAAACTTGTAACCAAGGACTGAAATTCCTCCACTAATGTGTCAAAAGACACTATTTCCAGTAAACAATAAAGGCTGTCCTCCACGAAAATACTTAGAACACCATATAGTACTCAATCCATCAGCCAAGAAAATGATTCCAAAGAACTCCAGTTAATTGTTTTATTTAATATAAAATAATAAAATAATAAAAATCAGATTTAGTGCTAAATCTGATGGACTGAGTACTATATGGTGCTCTAAGTATTTTCGTGGAGGACAGCCTTTATTATTACTATTTTTTTTTTTTACTCCGGTTCATCATTTACCAAAGGTAAAAATATTACTCTGTGTATATTGTATGTAATTTATTATGAAAGTATTTTTATTTAATTGCTGTAATATTGCAGACTGTTATAAATGCTTTTCTTCCTAGGACTCTGCTGAATGTAAACAACTAATTAACCCAAAGAATTTAAATACTACATTTTTGTGTTGTCATTTCAGAGAACTAATAAACTGTAGTTAACACTGTTTGCACACACATGGCATTAGTTGACTGTAATTCAGGCCCTCTAATGAATGCTAGTTGAGGTAAAACTCCACTAACATCACCTACTATGGTATCACTGAAAGCAGTTCAGCTGGTAATCAGAAGTCTTGGAGTTAATATACAATGCCAAGTGACTGCAGTTATGCTTAAAACTCATAAATCAGATGGAACGCAAAAAGCATTGTATAGAGAAATCACAATTGTATAAAGTCTTCTTCTTCTTCTTCTTTCGGCTTTTCCCGGTCAGGGGTCACCACAGCGGATCACCTTGTCCGCACATTGAATGGCAGTGGAGTTTTACGGTGTCGAGTTGCCAGCCCGGCGCCCAACCTTCCACAGAAGGCACACTCACACGCACACCTAGGGCCAATTTAGAGTGTCCAATCCACCTGCAGCATGTCTTTGGGATGTGGGAGGAAACCGGAGCACCCGGAGGAAACCCACGCGACCACAGGGAGGACATGCAGACTCCGCACAGAAGGCACTCCAGCCGAGGATCGAACCAGAGAACCTCTTGCTGTGAGGCGCACAATTGTATAAAGTAATCAGCATAAAAATAAAAACTTATTCCCCATTCTGTCTGTTCAGCAGGGCTGATTTTTTATCATCTGGGACCTAAGGCAAGAACTGAGAATGAGCCATTACTAAAGCTGCATCAAAAACTGTCATGTAGCCAGGGACTGGGGGGTTGTCAGCCCCTCCCCATGTATTCTATAAGGCATTTTATATTTCATTTTTAAAATATCTTTTTTTTTTACTGCTAGTCAGATGATTTATAAGTGCCCACATATGTGTTTGTATTCATAAAATTGGCGATAATATCTGAGAAGAGCATAGTTAATAAAGTGGATGATATAGAGGCTCTCTCTCTCTCTCTCTCTATATATATATATATATATATATATATATATATATATATATATATATATATACATACACAATAAATAATGAGCAAAATGTAAAGGTCTGCACAGGAAAATGTGTGTGAATATATATATAAAATACACATACAGCAAAATCCATAGCAATGAGAAGATTGTTACGAATTCATCAAATACAGTTGTGTGACACTGTTTCTACCAAGCCAGATCAGTGACTTTATTTGTGATCTAACAACAGCAGGGTTGAGTTACCTTTATTCAGAGATGGCCTCCATACCCATCAATGGCAGATACTTAATTGACCAATTAACATGGTTTTGCAGAGCTAGTTTGCATTTGTATGAAGCAAGTTGAAATACATCACTGTGGGCACTTAATCATAATCTGATATCTGACAAGTGTACAGTCAATTAAGTGTCTGCCATTGACTGGTATGGAGGCCATCTAGCTCTGCAAAACCATGTTAATTACTGTTTAGCATGATCAAATAACAGTATGAACAGACTACATTTCATATGCACTAATTATAGCCACTATGTCGACAGTGTACATCTCATATCTCTGTGATAAAGAATGGCCACAGTAATGTATTTCAGATTTGGTTCTTACAAAGACAGCAGCCACAGTATAGTATTCAAAGTTGTTTCACACAAATGCACAGTACTCCTACAAAGTCAGAGTAATGACTGTTTTAACTTGATCAAATAATAGGAAGGTCAGTCACTTTCATCGATGCAGACTGCCTCACATATACAGCAGTTGAGGACAAGTTGTTGTTTGTGTACACATCAGATGTCTGATTTGAATGAAACAAACATGACTAGTTCAGCTTTCCTTCACACAAACACAGAGCAGCATTGCTAAGCCTAGCACTACCTAGAAGCAGATATAGTATAATTATGTATGAAAATATTTAGATAATTAAAAATTTATTTCTTTTTAATTCATTTTCCAGTAACCTGCTTTATCATTAGCTGGATCAATCAAACAATTGCCTAGCACTTCCAACCATCAGCATCTGAAAAAAGCTGGTGTCTTTGTACTAGATTTCTCAGATTTTTTTTCAGAACTGTCAGGACATCCTCCACAAAGTCTATGATTATTAGGTCATGTGACAGCACTAGCCATAAAAAATATACAAATAGACTATAGATAGAAGTACACTATCAGGACCTCTGGAGACAGTACTATGAACTATACCTGCCAGACAAACCATAACTGAAGACATTGCAATAGCCTTCTCAGTGGCATGCCATACAGATCACTCTCTGCCATCTCCCCTCAAATCTACAGTAATGACTATGACAAAGCTGCCTCTCTGAGTAATCAGAAGAAACACATCAAAAAGCAAACAGACTGAGGTTGGTATGCAGATGTACTATATCTCCTGCAAAATACCACCTTGCATTACTGCTCCTTTCTAGCACTGGCCTCTCTTTAGCAGGACAAAAATGGGCTGATATGAAATTTCACAACCATGCAATGACCAACAAAACAATCCTTAACATAACACCAAAACTGTAGTGAATACTGAATAAGCAGCGTCAACTCTAGACTGGAAGACAGAGGATTACAGTCCTTGAAGAACAAAGAATGGAACTTAATATATATACTCTTACATGAGTACTATGGATTGCTATATTATATTTTTCTCAAATGCTGTCACAAATCATCATACCTAAGTAGAATAGCAAAACTAGTCTTAACCTTAGTAATCTAGATTTCAATATAAATGTATGAACTGAAGAACACATTCCTCCCTGCCAAATATTTTCCACTAAAGCCTTGCTAAAGAGAGCTGCCAATACAGTAGCACCTCTAGTGAAATGGACCCTAACAACATGCTGTAAGGGTTTACCAATTTAAACCTAAAACCAAATTCAAAGCATCTTCTTTTAAGAAATATTTTTCTTCAATAGAGGAGCATCCAAACTTGTCACAACAACCAAAACAAATTATTTAAATTTTCAGTCCTTTTTTTTTTACTTTCTCCAAGTCTTTTGGGCTTCTCATACCAGGATGGGAATGGACCCCATTTCTTAGTCAATGTATGATTAATGTTCATGAAATTTGGTACTGTTTCAATCTTTGACATTAGAAGTGCTCTTTGCAGCAATCACAATGTGCCCAGTAATGACTTCTCCTAAAATTCATACAGAGTTACATATATTGGCAACATATCTAAGTACGACTGTATATTCTTTTTTATAAGACCAGTTGCTCATATTACTAGTGGAACTGTCTGGGTATCCTTCTTCTACATTGGGCTCATTTATGCCTGCAAATCCTAGTATTTTATGACTTTGTGTCTCTCAGTATGCAAGACACTGTAGTCACTGGGTGTGACAATTTCAATTATCAATGCTACTTTTGTCTTCTTTTCATGGACTACTATATCTGGTTTTCTTGCATCTATTTTTTGAACTGCTAGTAATGGGTGATCCCATGTGATATAAACTTCATCATTTTCTATAATGCACTGTGGCCCATGTTTCCAGTGTTTTTCAGCTACTTCAGTATTATAATGTTAGCATAATCCCCAGTGCAACAATATTGCCACATTATTATAGCTTTCAGTATACAGTCCTTCTGCCATTAGTATATCACAACCAGCAACAAGATGTGTGACACTTTCCAAGAATGTTTTACAAAACCTACATTTGTCTGTTTCTCCTGCATGTTCAATGAACTTTGTAAACCAATGTGCACGTACTCCACTATCTTGGGCCGCCAATATTAACCTTTTGTTTCTTGATTTGAATTCACCTCTCCTTAACCATTCCTGATCAACCTGAGGTCGTTCCAAATGTTTTCTATACTTGCAACTATATTTATGCATTATTCACATTTCTTACCTTCTCATCTGGTCCTTTACCTTATATTCTTTCTTTTGTTTTTTGGCACATTCAGTTGCTGCCTGATTTTTAATCTACTTCTGGTTTGATTTCCATTCCTGCTTGACACCGATATGCTTCTGCTAGACTAAGCAGGGAAGTCATCTTAGATTTATTCTCCTCATATTTCAAAACTTTCACTATGTTTGGGTCTTGTGAGGTCGGCAGCTATGTGTGCAGTCCCATGATTGCAGATCTATACATGTAATCAATTTAAAGAACCCCCATCCCTCTTTCAGAACGGGGAATATATAATCTTGGTATGCACTGATTTTTATAAATCATTTGGTGAGCATGAAGTATCCTTCCTGTTTTCCTGTCTAATCTATCTAAAACATTTTGGGGCCAGTCAATCACTCCAATACTCTAAGTTAGGACAAGAAGAGAAAATTGGCTTATAGCTTGAATTTTGTTCCTAGATGTCAGTGCTGGTTTCAGGATTAATTTAAGTCTTCTAAAGTATTCCAAACTAAATTTTATTCACATTTGTTCATGTTTTATTGTTGATCCTTCAGCAATTCCCAAATATGTATACACTCCTTCTTGATCAAGTTCTTTTATATCACATTCTTGTCCCAAACTGATGTTTTCCTGGCGTTACAGTTTTCCTGCTTTAAAGGTTGCTTTTGCACATTTATCAAGACCAAATGACATTCTTATATCATCTGAAAAAGATTTGACAGCTAGCAGTTGTGCTTTCAGTTCCTCATCTGATGAGCTGTTCAGTTTTAAATCATCAACAAACAGAAGATTAGAAGTCTTTACACTTTATTGTTTTCTAGGAGCCAAATTATAGCCATGGTCTAAGCTGTTAAATAGACAGCTTAAAGGGTTAATGTCAAGGCAAAATAGCAGTGGTGACTGAGAGTCACCATGGAATTTGAATTTTTATCCCTGGAATAATAATTTGTCTTTCATCATGGCTTAATTGCAAAATTGTTTGCCACTGTTTCATGGTCACTGGAATGTAGTTGATCACTGCAGGGTATATCTTATACATTTTTAAGAACTCTTTTATCCATGAATGTGGGATACTATCAAATGCTTTTTTATAGTCATTCCATGCCATACTTAAATTCTTCCCCTTTTTACAGTTCTCCACTATGTCTTTATTTGACAACAAATGATCCTTTGTTCCATATAACCTTCTTTTATTGCCCTTTTGTTCTATTGTCATAATTGAGTTTTCTTCTAAATGACTATAAACTCTGTCGGCGTCAATTCCACTGTAGAGTTTAGACGCCGTCGGAAGGCAAGTTATAAGTTTAGAATTTTTAGGGTAGCTTGCAGGTTCACTCTTAAGTAGGAGCATTATTTTTCTTGCTGTTAGCCAGGTTGGTGTCTCTTTATGGTGTGCATATAAATAGTTCATACCCATGGCTAAAGCTTCATGCAAATATGTTAATACTTTTAGCCAAAAGTTAGGTACTGCATCTAGGCTTGAGGTTTTCCAATCAGAGGCTTCTCTTAACTTTATTTTAATCGCATTGGCTGTTACTTTATCCCATTTCATATCCTGTACCTTTAAACTTCTTATTCTTTCTTTTACTTCTTCTATCCATGTAGCATCTTTGTTATGTTTCATATGACCTTTATAAATACTTCTCCAAAATGTGTCTATGTCTTCTTTTTTTGGTGGTTTTTCATTTCCTTTTACCTTGTTTCGAAATTCTCTATAAAACTATTTGGGTCATCAATAAATTACTTATTTTTTACTTTTCCTTTATATTTATCTGCACATATTCTAAGTTTTTCCACCTGGGCTTTGTTTAGTTTATTTGCGATAGTGCATGATAGATCCAGATCTGTTCTAATACTGTGCATTGCTTTTATCATGTCTGTCTTTCTGAGTATATTTGTTGATCTGTTCCCTCTTTTATACTCTTCTAACAGTTACACTTCTTGTCTTAATTGCTTTATAGTTTTCTCTATTTGATACTTCCATGATGGTATTCAATTTCTCCCCTTTCTTTCCCTCACTACCCTGTGTTCTTGTCATAGAACTTTATCAGTTATTAATTTAGCTGCGCAGTAACATATCCTGTTTACTAATGATATATTGCATGGTTCTCTAAGGATAGTCCTAATTACTGTGTTCATTTGTTTTATCAAACTTCTGACTTTTTGGGTTTTATTAACCTTCTGCAGTCTAGTTCTTTCATTGATTTTAATATGTCTATCTCTATTAAATCAAGCAACTCTTCTCTTAGCTCATTTTCTTTTAAACTAAGGGCACATCTTTTGTTTTCAATTTCCTGCGGGCATTCTACAGAAAGTTCTATAGCCTCTTCCTGTGGCACATTCTCTTCAATTTCATTTTGTATCATCTGTTGCTCTTTCATATGGGAACTCACTGGCCTATCACTGCCCAAGATTGACTGTGTCAGAGTTTCCACAGTTTCCTGTTCCTTCCCTTGCTGTCCAGCCTCAAATGAACATTTATATTGGTTTCCTGTGGAAGGCTCCAAAATATCTAAATATAGCACCTGACCAATTGCTTCCCATTCCATTGGTTTCCCTTAATTTGGATGTCTATTGCTCTATCCTACTGTGGTGCTTTCTTGAATTAGATTTTCTACACTAAATCTTTCACTTTGCAGGTACTCCATAACCTCAGTTTCTATTTCTTTAACTTTTCCATTACTAAACTCCTTTTCTACTGTTCCTCTTTGTCTTCTTATTTTTTGTATTGTAAAGTTTTCCATCTCCACTTTCCTTTGCCTGAATTTCTCTTCAAATATCTTTGGTGCTGCTCATTGATTAGTTTTGCTTTCTCCTTTGCATAGATATTGGACCATATTAAATCTCTTTTTCTTTCCCATGTCCATATTTCTTCTTCAGATGTTCCCTGATCTTCCTGTTTCTCCTTACTTTGGGGATTCATTCCATCATGTTGTGATGTAACTTGTGTTAGACCTTCTACACCAAATCCTTCACTTCACAAGCACTCCATAACTTCTACTTTTATTTTTTTTATCTTCTACTTTACTAATCTTCTTTTCTACATTCCTGCTTTGTGATGTTATGTTTTTTATTGTGAAATTTTCCATATCTGGATGCCTTTGTCTGTATTTCTCTCTGAATATCTTTGGGGCTGCCTTCTTTATATTGATTCATTTGGTTTTCAACTTTGCATAAATATTGTACCACATCAAATCTCTCTTTCTTTCCCACGTCCATATTTCTGTTTTATACTTTTCAAAAATCTCTAGGTTTTGTTGTTTGTATTAAGCACTTCCTCAGATGCTTCTTTTTCCCACACAGATAAACGTTTCTTGGTCTATATACTGTTTTTCACAAATCTGTTGTATTAATGAACGCAAATTTTTATTCAAAGCTTCTAACAGTTTTTCTTGTGGAAGTATTTTTTTTCCTCTAATTTGTCTTAATCTTTTTGTATATCGTATGTCTTGAAATTCTGGGCTTTTTGCATAATAGTAACAATACATAATTACTTTCTTATCTTCAGTAGCCCACTGTATTGTCTTTATGGCTCTTCTTTGGCCTGTCAGTTTTTGTGATTTTTGTGGACTGCTACTTCCTTGTACAACAGGGGGGGCATCTTCCCCCTGGGCCTGGTCTGGCCACATTTTAGGAATATTTTCATATTTTGAGTATTCTACACTGTCATTTTTTTCCAGTCTGGGCACCAGTGTGTCTAGCAGGATTGGGCACTATTTTTATCCTGGGTGTTGTGCACCCAGCTATCTTTTTTAATTTTGACCTACTTCTGTTCATGAAATATGCTATATAAATGCAGTCTATATATCAGTGTTGTCTTGGTGAGGTTTTGTGAAAAACAGGGTCCACCTCATGAAGGTACTTGCCAAGACTTGGGGATGAATTCAGTTTCAACAATACTACCCTCCTTTGCTTGCTGACTCATCATCTCTCCATTCAGACTCATGTTGATATATATCTTGAGATCTCCCTCAAGGTCCAAGTTTGTAACAACTACTCTCCCCAATTCAAAGGATCACCATAAAAAAAAAAAAGAAAGAAAGAAAAACAAAGCTCCTGAATTTAAGCAAATTCAAAAAGTAAGCTATGAAAAACATATTGGCAGCCAAGGTCATTCTGTCTTTAGGAAACACAATTTAAATTCAACTTCAGATTCCTTATAGTGTGTGTAGCCAAGCACTGTATGATAATAAAAACAGACTAGCAAACAGTATGACAGAAAATGTAAGATAACAGAGCACTACACAAGTAAATATAACATGTAATAACATCATATATTATGACCCAGGATGACCAGTATGGGAACTTTTAAAAAATGGTCCACTATCTAACAGACAAATAGAACAGGCTCTGAAGTACTGGTACAGTACATTAGTACATTGACATCCCAGTAAGTAACCAGGCTATAGAGTTTTGCAGCAGTTGTGAAATGCCATGTCAGCCTGTTCTGTGTCCTGTTAAAGAGAAGCCAGTGGTCAAAAGTAGCAACAATGCATAAAGCATTTATTAGTTGTACTATCATTCACATAGGTAGGTTTTCAATTAGCAATTAAAACCAGACACTGACTGGAACTCCTTCAGCCAATCAGATTGCAAATTCCAAAGATAAGGATTTTGATAAGCAACCCAGAAAATTCAAGACAGCTCAAGGGATCTGCCAGCACCCCCTAAAGGGCCACATGCAATGGTTTAGTTGGCCAATACCAGGAAAAAGATCCTACAGGTAAGTGTGACCCAAGGCATGTGGCTAAGACTGACCAGGACAAGCACTTTTAAACAATGATCCACTGTCTAAGACAACTAGAACAGGCTCAGAAGTACGGATGCACTGCATTAGTACATTGACATCCCAGTAAGTAAGCAGGCTGTGGAGGTGTGCAACAGCTGCAAGCAGGCAAGTGCTGTATGTGTGGTCCAACTATTGCTCGCTCTGCTACAGGGAGGTCAGAAGGTGGTATTGCACATTTGATAAGGGTAATGTTCATAAGAGTAAAACAGGAGAATAAGGCAACAACAAAACCTGGTCCTTTGAAGTTAGCATGTAGTAAAATTCACTTTGAAGTCACACAGCTTTGACATGAATTTCATCTTGGCTCCACAACAGGTAATAGAGACAGAATTGGCAGAGAAGAATCCCCAACAGCAGTGAGTGCTACCATTTCTACTGTCTTGGAAAGGTGTTTGTACTGATAACATTTGCACTTGTTTCCCCCCTTTCCTGTAACTAGTTTAGTCCAGATACAGATTCTTACTTTTAGCACTTGAATTTGCTTATTCGTGATCAGCACTTCTTCAGAACTTGTAAGCGCTAAATAACCTATTAATTACTACAGCACTCAACCTTCCTCATTACCTAGAGGAAAACAGTTCTGGTACTTATTTTCCTCACTTGCTTGGAGAAAAACAGCTCTTGTACTCACTTTCCTCACTTATCTAGAGAAAAATAGTTTTTTATTCAGGCATGTCCAAGGGTCAGCTCCCAGTGTTCTCTCCTGTCTATCTGATGAATCTGGGCATCTTGTGGGCAATGTTGCCTCATGTACACAGACACCCCTCTCCTCCTACCACCCAACACTACAACCTGTGAGAGATGCACTTATCTAGCCAAACTGGAGGTAAAGATCTCTCCAATCAAGACTGAACTTGACAGTCAAGAGGAGAAGATAAACACTTGCACCACACCACAGTCATCATAGAGTCTCATTAAAGCTACACCACCAAAATCCACACATAGAAACACAAAAACATTTGCGGAGGCTCTCAATAATAATCTGCTCAAGCAACAGAGACCTCCAAATCAGAAATGCAAGCAACCTCTACCCCCCAACACAACCCAAATGACACATAGCCCACAGACTCAGTGTGCCACTCAACCACAGCCAATAAGGCAAAACAACGTACCCAACACACTAGTCATAGGTGACTCTATAGTCAGGCACGCTGATGTCCCACTCACCAGGCTAAGCAAGGAGAAGGTTACTGTCAGCTGACTGTCGGGTGCCAGGATCCACCGCATAACCCACGCACTCAGGTCACTCCACAACAAGTACAAATATGACTCTGTCATTGTCCATGTTGGTGTGAATGACCTGAGACATACCTCCCTGGACTACATGAAAAGAGACATGGAAGAGCTCTCCGATCTTGTAGCCCAGGCAGGTATGACCCTAGCCCTGAGTAGCATTCTGCCATCACCCAGAATGATGCCAAAGTACAAGGACAAAATGATTGACTTCAACAATTGGATAAGCTTCTGGTGCCATTCTAAAGGGATCCAGTATCTGTCTGCCTGGGACTGCATAGTCGACAGACCACGATGCTTTGCCAGAGATGGCCTGCACCTGTCACCCCTGGGATTCCGGATACTGGCTAAGGTTCTTGCTGCCCCTATAGTGCCTTTTATAGGCATGGTTCAAATGACAAA
This sequence comes from Protopterus annectens, assembly GCF_019279795.1. Lineage (NCBI taxonomy): Eukaryota > Metazoa > Chordata > Ceratodontiformes > Protopteridae > Protopterus > Protopterus annectens. The sequence goes on along the minus strand of NC_056737.1, from coordinate 149,900,153 downwards.
TTCACCACCATAACAGGAACAGGCAAGCAAAAAACTGAGGGTGATGCTACTCAATGCCAGAAGTCTAAATCTCAAAATGCACTCACTCAAGGTACTCCTTAAAATGGAGAACATCGATAGCTGTGCAGTGACTGAGACCTGGTTCAAGGCTCCAGAGTGCACCCCCTGCACTACCAGGCTATAACTCATACCACACTTTTCGGCCATGTAACCTGGACCGGAACACCAAAGGTGGAGGTGTATCCATATTCATTAAGGATATCCACACCTCCAGGCTAGTTGCTCAGCATAATGCAGCTGAGGTTATCCAAGTGCAACTAACTCTGGGCAAAACTGCAATCCAAATTGTAGCTTGCTACAGATCACCCACCATGCCCCAGGATTCCCACTCCTCTTTTCTTGATGTACTGGAAAATATTAGGGTTCAACCAAACACCCTAATAATGGGCGATTTCAACTACTCCACCATTAACTGGGAAAACTACTCATGTACCAACTCCTTTGCTCAACGCTTTCTGGAATTCATAAACTCCAATGCCCTGGATCAACTTATCCACACCCCCTCCAGGGTCAACAATATCCTAGATCTAGTCATTACCAATATGAGTGACTGGTGTTCCACATCTGAAGTCAATGCCTCTTTGGTCCGATCCGGCCATAAGCTAATTATCCTAGATATCCACATCCTGCCCCCACCCCCCATTAAGGAAACCATGGTAAAAAAATTTCTCCAAAGCCAACTTCATGCTTCTTAAGACAGAAGTGGTGAACTTCCTGACACCCATGCAGATGGACAATACAGTTACGACTACTGAATCCTACACAATTGCACTTTATAAGCACTTACATGAGTGCATGGATCATGCTATCCCAAACAGAACCAAGATGCTATCCTCCAAAAAAGGAAGCCAATCTGGTGGTCCCCTGCCATAAACAAACTGTACAACAGAAGGAAGAGACTGTTGCAAAAGAGAGTAAAATCCCACAAGTGTAGGAGCTCGCTGGTCAGCCTCAGTAAGAAGCTGCGATCCCTGATAAAATCCTCCAAAGCTAGTTCCGAAAACAAAATCACCACTGATTCTAAAGACAACCACAAAGCATTTTATAGCTATGTCAAGAATCTCAATGGCAACACTCAGATTTGCTCTGAGCTACAGCACAATGGCACTAAATATACAGACCCAACTGACATTGCCAACATCCTGGCAGATAGGTTCAGTGCTAACTTTACCCCCCTCTCACCCCCTAAAGAGCCCATCTCTATACAGGAAGAATGCAAAGTTCCTGTAATCATGGCTGCACAGGTAAAAAACACACTCTCCAAAGCCAAGAACACAGCATCCATGGGACCAGACAACATCCCAGGCTGCGTTCTACATGAACTACAGAACGAACTGGCACCCCACCTAAGTACCATGTTCAATCATAGCCTCACCTCAGGCTTTGTGCCTGCAGAATGGTGCACAGCAATGGTTATCCCACTCCACGGACCCCGGGAACTACCGCCCCATTAGCCTGACGAGCCTGGTCTGCAAGGCCATGGAACATATCATCATGGAATCTATAAACAAAGACATTGGTAATTGCCAAACTCTGGATCCCACCCAGTTCGGGTTTGTAAAAGGCAGATCATGTCTCCTAAATCTGATAGACTTCTTTGAAGCAGTCACCAAAGCCGTAGACAAGGGTAAGGTGGTTCACACAGCCTATCTAGATCTTGCCAAGGCTTTTGACACCATCCCCCACTCTGGAATTATAGATAAACTCACTAAACTAGGTATAAATCCCTATGCCACAAGATGGGTTGCCAACTGGCTCACCGACAGAACCCACACTGTGAAAGTAGCACAGGGTTCAGTCCTGGGTCCTCTCCTGTTTGGTATCTACTTTTCTGAAGTACATGCTAACACAGAAGGTCTTTGGCTAATGAAGTTCACAGATGACTGCAAACTAGGAGCCATAATCAAAACTCCTAACAATGTGGACATCCTACAAAAGGGCCTCATTGAGACAGATGCCTGGTGTCAAAGCCATGGCCTCAAGCTCAATGCTAAAAAGTGCATTGTCATCCTCTTTGGTAAAAACTCTGTACCCATGAGCTACAACAAAGGCGGTAGTATACTTAACACTGAAAGTATGATAAGAGACCTTGGGACACAGGTGGACAGTAGTCTCTCCTTTGATAATCACATTGCCACAGTAGTCAGGAAATCCTTCTACATGGCACACCTCATCACAAAAGGTTTCTCATCCAGAAAAAAAGAGGTCATTGTTCCCCTCTACTCATCACTCATTAGACCCATTATAGAGTACAATGCCCCTTTTGGTATGTACCTCACAAGACATCTACAACAACTGGAAAGGCCACAGAAATACCTCATAAAGAGGATTACCGGCCTCAAACAGATGCCCTATGCAGACTGTCTCAAAAAACTCCAGCTTTACTCCATCGCATATCGCCTACTCAGAGGTGATCTCTGCCTAACATACAAAGCTATGTCAAACCCAGAGCTGTTGGACATGCTCCACTTAAATAAATCCCAATATCTCTGAGCTACATGCTCTAGGGACCTAAACCTTGTCACCACAATAAACAGAACATGCTGGAGGGATAGATTCCTGTTGCAGAGATTTCCCATACTCTGGAATAAACTACCTATCTATATCAAACAAAGCTCCTCATTAGCACTCTTCAAGAAAAATCTTGATCATTGGATGGGAAATAGGAAATTCACCCTGGGGATCACCTCTGTGGCTCTGCTCGACAGTGGCACAGGAAAATAATTTTCTTAGGTGGCAAAAGCCAGGGTACCTTTTTGGCTGGGCTTGTATAGGCCCCAGGGCCAATAGCCTAGTACCTACCTATGAACTTATAACTAACCATCCAGTCATGCATATTTCCCCATGTCTTCTGCTAGGTGGTTAAGAGAAGACAAAAATTCCTGAGGAAAGATGAGATCCAGCTGTGTCTCGTCAGCATAGCAATGACTTTGCAAAGTTTTTGAATGAATAAGATCTGTCAAAGGCAATATGAATACTGTGAAAAGAACTAGACCCATAATGAAGATTTATCGTACCAAAGAAACCATGTGAGTGTATGCAGGGAGACTGGGAGTTGAGATAGTCCAGAATAATATCTGAAATGCCACAATAAATACACTATAAAAGCAAAATGAATTACTACCTTCAAAACTGATGTGGTTACAAAAAAGATGTTTTTGAGGACAAAATATACAAACAGATAAGTCCATAACCTCAAACTGTGAATTGGCCTAGGACTATAAACCAAAACCACACCTTATTCATATCAACAAATTTCCTGGGAGATTTATGATGGACAACGCTACTTTAAAATAGCTTAATACCACAAAGAGAGAACTTAAAAGTAGGTTTTTAAGATTGCAAGTTTATAAACAGTCAAGAGAAATAAAGGAGTTTATAACCACAAACATGAATAAAAAGCTTAATAAACAACAGATTAAACTATTGGACAAGAGTATTTCATATACAGAAGTTATTACACAAATAAATAAGCTTAAATCAAACAAAGCACCGGGTAATGATGGTATTATACCAGAGATATATAAAATCCTTTCTAAAACTACATATTCATTAATACATAAGGTTTTTATTCTGGCCCAAACTGAGTTAATAACCCCCCCATCTTGGCAATATACATTTATTTCACCAATTTTAAAACCTAATAAAGATCCAACTAGATGTTCTTCATATCGACCCATCTCATTACTTAATGTTGATTATAAAATGTTTATGAGTATTTTTGCTGATAGATTGAAGACAATTATCCCGGCATTATAGACATAGATCAGACGGGCTTCATTGTAAATAGAAATACTTTTGATAATATAAGAAGAACTTTAACATTAATTGATTTTGCAAATAGGAAAAGAAAGATTTAACACTTATTAGTCTTGATATAGGTTCAGCATTTGATTCAGTAAGTTGGGACTATCTGTTTACCTTACTGAAATGCACAAATTTCTCTGATGCATTTGTAAATTTAATTGAGCATTTATACAAAGGAACGCTGGCTTATATTAAGGTAGGAACATATGTTTCACAAAAATTACCCATTCTTAAAGGTACAAAGCAAGGATGTCCACTTTCTCCACTATTATTCACTTTAGTAATGGAGCCTTTGGCTAATTTGATTAGAAACAGTACTGACATAGAGGGTTTTGAAATAGAAGAAAATACAACATCAAAAATTCAATTTTTTGCAGATGATGTTCTAATTACATCAGCAGGATCTAATTCTTCTATGCAGTCTTTATTTGATAAAATGATGAATTTTAAAAGTATTTCTGGTTTAATATTCAGTGAAGAAAAAACTAAAATACTACCTATATATACACGAAAAATACTCTCATTAGTGATTTTACTAAATATGTACCCAACTCAGGTCAGATAACTTATTTAGGTATAATACTATCTAAAGATATTAAATCTATTATATATAATAACTATAATACCTGTTTTCTTAATATACAAAATCTTTTAATACCTGGAATAATATGTTTTTACTATGGAGGAGAGACTTACAATTATTAAAATGATAATATTCCCCAAGATTTTATACTTAATACAATCAATAATACTTTCACCTACAAAATAACTATCAAGAAACTGAATACACTAATGTTAAATTTCTTATGGGCACCTAATAGACCTAGGATTGCATTAAAGAAACATACTAATAGCTGGTCTCAAGGGGGTATTTCTTTTCCAGACTTTAATTTATATATTATCTCTTCTATTATACAAGTTATTACTTGATTAATAGATCGGTCATATGTCAAAATGGAAAGATTATTGGGAGCTAATTAGTATGCACTTCATGAAAATCTCCTTAACACATAAAAATATGATTATAAATAACTCCATGTTGTGGTTGCTAAAGGAATTTTGTACTTCACCTATTATACCTAAACATATGGTCTGTTACCCATTAAATATTATTATTAGTTATCGTAACTTTATATTCATGCACCCTAAGTATAGGGAATGGAATTTTATTGTATTCCTATAATTTATACTCAGGGTATGCTTATGTCATCTACTTCTGAAGGAGCTCATTTAGCTATAGATAATAATCTAAAGTACTGGTATCAGCTGATATCTGATAATAAAGTTAAAAATCTAGATTTCTTAAAACAAGAATTTGATCTAAGAGAAACTTGCTGGTTAGAGGTTCAGATCTTTAGACAACATCTCATTGATAGAATAGATCTAATGTCTATAACAGTTAAAGAATCTATTCCAAAACTGATTGATTACTTGATAATAAATTTACAGCATAAAGTTTCTGATAAAGGTAAACTTTCATATATACATAAAATTATCAGACAAGAAACTTTTTACAATGTAGATTCATACTGGAATTATTTTGCCTCTATTAATGGGGACCCACCAACTCAACAAGATAAACAATATATATTGGAATCTGCTTATAGAACTACATCTTCCATTGTCTGGAGACTTTATACATGGAAATTTTACATAGATCTTTTATACACCTTTGATGATGAATAAAATTAATAATAAAGATAATCTATGTAAGAGATGTAATGTAGAAATTAATGCTGACTGGGCTCATATGTTTTATGACTGTATGAAGTTGAAAGAATATTGGAAGTCAATTAATGAATTTTGCAGGCTCTTTTACAGATAATTTCATTATTTCTAAGTCTCTTATATTATTCAACACAACTGTACCTCAATGTGTTAAAAAGATTAAGCTTCCCTTGTTATGGTCTATCCTAGCAGTGGCTAGGAAAATAATAACTAGAAATTGGATTTCAGATACACCTCCTTCATTCAATGAATTTAAAAATGTTATGAATATAATGTATCATATGGAAATAAGCACAATTAGAATGAGAACAACTAGAAAAACATCACATTTTATTGTATGGGATCATTTACAAAATTTGTTAAAAAAATTCTAATTTCAATAGCACAGTATTTTAGTTTAATTAATTGATCTGATTGTAGTGGATGTCTTTGTAAATACTTTAGTTGTTTTGTTAAATATTATAATAATACCTATTTTTAATTATTTGTATAAAATTGTTATGATATTTCTCTTATATGTTAAAACAATAAACTTGTTTTGAGAAAAAAAACCAGTCAAGAGTTGGGGGTTGACATAATGGTTAATGCTGTTTACCTCATAAACAAGAGGTACAGTGTTGAATTCTCACCATGGGAAATTGGCTATGCTTATAATGACCCACAAGGGTCACTAGCCTAGTACTTACCTATGAACATTCTGAAAGACAAATAAGACAGAACTGCAAACTATCTATCAGACACACTAAAACTGATCAACTGCAAGATATTAAAGGTGCCAGTTAATCACTTTACACTTACAGGAACATGCCTTCCTGGTATTAGCTTTTCTTTTTATCTCTCAAATCATGATTAACTCTATTGAACCTGCTGCCGAAAAAATATAGATTCAGCAACCACACAGCCAAATGCAGACTATGATGGGTCAAGAGAGGACACTACCCTGGCTCTGAAACAACAGATTAGCAGTATAAGACAAGCCAGAGGCCTCTCTGTATGCTATGTCAGAAGGAGAAAAAACAAAGTCTCTTTGGTTAAGTACAACTGAAATCAACAAAGCCTTCTCTTTCCTTGCCTTTGTCACAACACTTGGAATGAAAAGAAAAGGGAAGATCACTGAGGCCTGACAAGTGCATCCTGAGCACATAATAAAGAATTCAGTTAGATGAGCATTTTCTTTGGAAACAAACAGAGCCTACTTGGGGCCTCCAATAATCAGTGTCACAAATGTTAGGATCCTGGGATTCACCTGCTATTTTGTGGCTCATCACCAGTTATGATCTCAGACTGTCTACAAGGACATGCAGCAATCTGCAAGATACACCATAACAACACTGATCCCAGGAATGAATGTAAGATTCCACAACGCCACTGCCTGCTTGCACAGCTGGCAAGGCGAAGTACCTCCCTTCGTGTTTTTATACCATACTACCATAGTATTGTCTTATAGTACCAGGAGGAATTTGTTGTACAGCACATTCTAGAATGTTTTATTTGAAGGACAGCCCACTAACAGCTCAACCAAATTGAAGTCTGACTCGGACTGTCCTGTCTGGAAGACAACTCAATGTACATAGAATAAACTCCAGATGGGCTCCTTACCCCATATCCTTTTATCATGATGGAAGAATTTACATGAATGGTTAGTCAAGTATGACTTGAAATTTCACCATTCAGCAATAGATCACCTATACTGTGAAGGAATCAGAGGGAAGGCCTTCTCCAGTTGTCTGCAGAATTGCCAGTACCTGTGTATATTTTATTTCATGTGCATACTTTCTGCATAAGAATGCGTACTGTGGTATGAAAATATGTTTATAAATTCGTAACTTTAATTACAGAGTTTATGTCAAAAACCATAAAGGAATACTGATTCCATCATGTCAGGGTCATAAATCAGGTTCCCCACCCAGTTGTCAAGATTCTGTTTAAATATATTCAAGTGAATTGATACAGGAAGTTTATTCCACTATGCAAGTATTCTTAATGGTATATAAGACTGCCTCAATCTTATTCAGAATGGTTTTATATGTAGCTTTAAATCACTCTTTCTAAATGCTACTATACCATGGCATGGCTCTATGTTTAAATTAGCTTCTTATATACAAGGAATATTCCAGTGCTCCAGCCAAGAATGCTTTCCTAGTGGCTATTCATAAAAATATCTCCAAATGTTTGAGCTTGCATCTTTGGAGGCATGAACTATTTCCTTGTCTGAGTCTGGCAAATGGCCCAGAAAAAAAATGTATTCTTTCCAGCATAAGGTCTGACTTCTTTGTTTTGATGGCATGTAGAAAGGGATCACCACACTCATGAAATGGGAATCCACCACCACTGGGCAGTTATCCTAATATGGTAGTGTGAGTGCATCTCAACTTAAAAGGGACAACTACTGAGACCAGGAATTTAACAATCCTCTGGGTGATACTGGCAGATGAAAGGGAAACATCTTGAACTAGAAATATGAAGAATCTTCTGGGTACTTTGAACCTCTACACGTTTCAAACGCAGACGTATTATCCATGTCTTCCTCCTCCAGGCTAACAGGGATAGGACGGACTGCAAAACAGCATTCCATTTTTTTTCAACTTGGAAAAATTGTTCAGATTGGACAAACTCAGGACTGGTTTCCATTCATCTTCTCTCTGCCATACAAGAAAGAACCCAAACTACTAGCCTGTTGTTTCATAAGGAAAAAGAATAACCTCTATGCCACTCTTCTTCTTAATCAAAGTTAACAATAGGGCCACATAGACACCCAGTGAGCAAGCCAGTGAGGACCACTGAAAAACTGGAATGCGCAGGGGCTTTGAGACATATACCCTGTCAATTAATCTCATTAAACACACTCCATAACAAGTACTGAGGAAAATAACTCCAAATACATTGATGATTTACTATTCTGCTTCCAATCAACTACATTTATTTACTGGAGGCAAACTCAAATGGAGGTAACAGGACAGCAGTGTGGTGAAGGCCTGACAGGAAAAAGGGAGTTCCAAAAGAATAAATCCTCTTCCCAAGTCCCTTAATAAAAATATCATTTGTAAACAGAATTGAACCCTCATCTAACAGAGCATCTTGGCTTCTGAGTCCTTCATAGTCCTGCCTGATGAAGTTCCTCTACTTAGATACCGATCTCTAAAAGATTGGTCATTAAAAAAAAAAAAAAAGATATGTTAGTAATGGGCACATATATTGAAGAAGGAAAACCTTACACTTTGTCTGTCCAGGACCAGAGACCCTGCAATAAAATTATAGTAGCTTAACAAAGACTAATGTTTCTTTTAAATTTTAATCTATTTCACTGATAGAGATGTTAGAAGCAGCCACAAAAGGAATCCACGTCTGAATAGAAAGCTTCCTAATCTTTGCAATTGCATGCTTTAAACAAAATTGTTTAGCTATGTCTGTCTCCATGGTTAAACCTCATACACTAATACATTAAAACCAAAGCAAACAGAGTCATAAACACTTTAGATTGTACACATCAAGCATCTTTGCCTCATCATTTGCAAAATAAAATTCTTTTAACTGTCCTTTGACTTAGCAAACACTCTTGTATTACTCTTGGTCTACTTTGGATGATCTTATGTACTGCCACCTAAAAATCTTTTCCATACATTTAATCAATTTAAATACTAACGTTGATGTATTTTTGTAGGGGACTGCACCCCCTTGAACCCCCAATGTGACAGCTCTGCTCTGCACTCCAAATCTCTAAATATAGTAGCTCTAAGGTCAAACTAGCTCAAAAAAAGGTAAAATATATATAGAGCTTGGGGGCATATACAGAGAAATTGGAGGGCATTGGGGCAGATCCCCCACATTGGGAGTTGCATCATCCCTGCAAAAATGCTGTAAAGCAGTATTTTAATTTCCATATACAACTATTTGTCATATGAGAAAGTGAGAGATATGGCCTGATACTCAGGGTTTCAGCAAGCACGGCACTGATCACATCATGTAGGCCATCTCTAGTTTACTAGATGTCTAATGGATCTCATCTGTCTATTCCATGGTCATGTACAACAGCAGATCTAATGCTCGAATCCTGATGTACACAGCAAAGTCAGTCTTCTTCACTCAGGTATCAAAAGTCCTCATAGCCTTATCAGAAAGAGGAAAACAGAAACCTCACTGATATTGTTCTGCTGAGAAATTGCAGCAAATCGGTTTGCTAGCTGATGATCAGGTCTAACATATCTAAGCCAGCAGAGAAACTTCTCAGACACATCGGAATATTTTTACAGACAAGTTGGACTTCAAGGAGGTATGTTAAGGTCTTGGAATATCGGCTCTGTCTCAAAGTCTCAAAATGACTGTTCAGTGAAGAGAGCAGATGCATGACAGAAAACTGAATTAAATTTTAAGCATGAGTATTATTATTTCTGGAAGAAGCAAGCACACTGTAATTTAACCCAGTAACAACATATACCAGATCACTACAACTGTTTTAGTTATAAACACATATCTCTCCAAAATAGTTCAACATTATTCTATTTAGTTTTCAGGGGATGTTACTAATATGATTATCAGAAAAAAACACCTTTAGATCTAAACATTCATTATACTGTTCTACCTTATTTGAAAGCAAAGGAGTGCACTGAATTTAAATGAATAAAGCACTTTATCAAAAGACAACTGAAAGCAATATTTTATTTTGGTTCCAAAGCACTTTTTTTGCAGATGTTACTGTTAATATATCTCTCTAAATATTCCTATAACATTTTCGGGAAAACACTTGTGGATACTCAGGCCTTTATTTTGCGTTTCATAGCCTAAATGCAGTTCGGAAGAGTAAACATCAGAATTCAAAATATGTGCATGTCGGTAAAAAACAGTAAGATAAGCCTACATTTTTTGTGATACAATATTAAATAAAAGACATATATGTTTCATATACACAATTTGGTTTTTCAGCCTGAAAAATGCAAAATGTACACGCTTATTGAGAATTAATTGGCAAAAGCAGAGCATTCAAACAGCTATAAGAGACTACTAGTGGTACTAATTAATATAAGGCCATATCTCTGTAAACATTTGAAATTTTACAGCTAACTTATCATAATATCACACTGTGATCCTTAACTATAGAATGCAGACAGCTGATGATTCCAAATATGAAGGCATGTATATATATATATATATATATATATATATATATATATATATATAGCTATCTTCATACAAGAGCTTCTGCATATGAGTCTAAATTGGAGTCATAATTCCAGTAATTAAAAAAAAAAAAAACTTCCCTATCAAAGAGAAACATACATGAGTTTACTTCTGATAACTTAAAAAGATATGTTCTAAATTATTACAACACTCAGAATACTGAGAAAAAGTCATGTACAACATATCTAGTGGAAACCAAGGACAATGCAAAATATCAGACTACGACTGTGGAGGCAATTAAATCCCTGTATAAAGTACCTATAAGTATACGTAGAGATTTATATCCATGCATACATATGGGAGTGCTTTTATTAATCAAATCTCTTTAATGTTGCATGTTTTGTCAACACACTAGTTGAAAAAACAGACTGTCAACAGATGTGCAACATAGATGATATCAAGTGTTGGGGAATATGCCCCTTCTGTAGGAATTATGAGATTTTGGAGTTAGTAAATATTGTTAGGAGAGGGGTGTGGGGAGGTGAAGAGGAGGCTTGCACGCCCCTGCAAAAAAAAAAAAAAAATGTGGTTTTCTTTTGCATGGTCTGAGGCTGTGCCATCAAGCATGCATGTTAGGGTGTCAGTCTTTCTTTTTTCAACCATTTGCAGTCATGTGTGTGTGTGTGTGTGTGTGTGTGTGTGTGTGTGTGTGTGTGTGTGTGTGTGTGTGTGTGTGTGTGTGTGTGTGTGTGTGTATATATATATATATATATATATATATATTATATATATATTTATATATATATATATATATATATATATATATATGTGTGTGTGTGTGTATATATATGGATCTCTGACATAATACTGAAAATATTGAAAACCTATATAATGCTCCAGCTCCATCCTTCACATTACCTACTAATTAAATATACCAACTCTGGGGGTCACACAACAGTGGGGAAGGGCAAATTCTTGTTTTCTATATTTTATGTTTTCAAAATCTTGAGTTTCAATATTATGAATTTTCAAAAGAAGGGAATATAATCATGCTTCCTACCCACCAGAAAATACATAGAGTTAGGCCAGCTAGAAAAATGAGCCAGTTCTGATCATGGCCCACAGTTCCTGACTCTTAACTTTTCAACCTTCCCAAAGTTACAAATTGTTTGTGTATTTCGGCTTCTTTCGGTTAGGGGTCGCCACAGTGGGACTCCGGTCCACTAATGATTGGCAATTGATTTTTACGTACCGGCTTGCCAGGCCTGACGCACAACCTTCAACGAAGATACGCCAATTCATGCATGTCTCCACGCAGACGACACTCTAGCTGAGAATCGAACCGGACAGCGTCTTACTGTGAGGCGAAAACGCTACTGCAGCACCACCACCACGGGGCCCAAAGTTACAAACTGTGAAAAGGAAAATTCTCCCTGGAAAGGAAGTTCCTCCTCACAAGTTGGAAGGGAATAGGGTGGTCTGACAGTTGATAGTAAGTAGGATCAATATAATATATATAAACAAAATATGACCCCTTCCCCATGGTCTTAAATGTGATGAAACTAAGGATTCTACTGTCTGTAGAACAATTGGTAAAGTGTATATTTCTGAATCTGTCAGCATGTTTGTGGCATTATTAAACACACCTTAAACCTATGGAGAGTCAGACACAAGCACCTAAATCACCTAAATCTCATCTGCAGCCTACAAATGATTGATCACCTATGTCCAAGCCTACATGTGCCCCTTAGTAACCCTAGGGTATCAAAGCTTGTCATATACATTTGGGAAGCATGGCTAGGCTTAAAAGGCACCATCCACAGGGTTGTTAGCCTAGAAATCACCTATGACCTTAGCTTTCTCTTCCAAACTTATGCAAAAGTGCAGTACAAACATCTACAAACAAACAAGCTACAGCAATAGGACAATAAAATTAACTGCTTCACCAGAAAAGAGATTAATTGCAAGAGAAGTCAAAGCACTCCTGCTCAAGAGAAAACTAGTATCCACCTCCTTTCAAAAGAACTCTGTACCAAAATGTTGAAAGCAAGATCACAAAAACTAGTATACTGTAGACAGTCCTGGCAGTAGTAACAAGGTATATACTATTGTGCCTCTCAGCCATCAGAACAAGAACCGGTAGTTTAACTTCTCTTCTATTTTATTGTCTGAGGAAAAACATAAAACTTATAATGCTGAAAAGTTTGCTTTTTCTGAAGTATAGCTTGTACAGTAGTGCCAACATTCCTACAACACTTCTATTGCATTTTATTGTATTGCATACATACAACACTTCTATTGCATTTTATTGTATTGCATACAACACTTCTATTGCATATTATTGTATTGCATACAACACTTCTATTGCATATTATTGTATTGCATACAACACTTGTATTGCATATTATTGTATTGCATACAACACTTCTATTGCATTTGACTGTACTGCATACAACACTTCTATTGCATTTGATTGTATTGCATACAACACTTCTATTGCATTTTATTGTATTGCATACATACAACACTTCTATTGCATTTTATTGTATTGCATACAACACTTCTATTGCATTTGACTGTACTGCATACAACACTTCTATTGCATTTGATTTCATTGCATACAACACTTCTTTTGCATTTGACTGTACTGCATACAACACTTCTATTGCATTTGATTGCATTGCATACAACACTTCTTTTGCATTTGATTGTATTGCATACAACACTTCTATTGCATTTTATTGTATTGCATACAACACTTCTATTGCATTTTATTGTATTCCACTGGTTATTTTCATTTTGACGTTTGACAGCAAAGTGACAGGCAGAATTAAAAATGCGAAGGGATATAAGGAAATATAAAGAATAATTCAAAATATAACCAGATGTTCTACTCAGCCAGCATCTTGCATAACAAAATGATGCAAACCTAGTTATACATAACATTTTTTAAGGATAAAACTGTTTATATGCATTGCAACTTGTCTTGCGTGGACTCATACTGTCAATTGATTCTCTCATACTTGGGTTGTGCTAAAAAGGGTCGGCAGACCAGCCCTCTTTATCTAGTAAACAAATAGAAAAATAAATAAATAAATGGTCTAAATATACCACCAATTTTGAAAGTCGTAAGGATTAATTATGTTGTTTCCCTATACAGTCCCACTGTATGTTGATTAACAAACTAAGACAACCACACTGTCTCTGCAGCCAAGAAACAGGATATTTTGCTTTATGAATAACCTAGTTAAATGCAGACCTATCTTGTATTTCAAGTTTACAACTAAAGTGTCTCAGAGTTTTTCCACATGCATCTACAAACTTATTTATTGAACTTCAAATGGTTTCTCAATGCATTTTTCCCATGTATCTATTTGTAATTTATTTTTTTTATTCTTTTTGTTGACTAGGTGTTTCTTAGATTGGTAAAAAACTGTTGGATTTTATTCCCTAGTGATAATAAAGTGGTTAAAACAACTTTTAAATGCAAATACGTACTACAAAACAATAATATCTAACTTAAATTCTCAAACATTCAGCAGCACAAACATATAACAATTGAACCAACCAATTCCTAATAGCCATTTATATCTGTATCTATATCTATATGTGTATCCATGCATGTGTGTGTGTTTGTATATATATATATATATATATATATATATTATATATATATATATATATATATATATATATATATATATATATATATATATATATATATATGCACATACATACATGCAAAGATATATATATATATATATATATATATATATATATATATATATATATATATATATATATATATATATATATATATATATATATATATATATATATGCATACATACATACATACAAAGATATATATATATATATATATATACACACACACACACACACACACACACACACACACACACACACACACACATACACACACACACACATACATACACACACATACAAACAAAGATATATATATATATATATATATATATATATATATATATATATATATTGGCCTTTTTTACCATTTTCAACCATTTCTAATAAACGATAAATCCCATTCTTACCACATAGTACATATCGACTACCAACAACCTCATCCTTTCCCCTTGAGTATCACTGTACTTCAATAATCCTGCAGAAGTTTACCTAACTCCTCCTGCATATCTCAACCAATTATCTTTCTGTTTTCCCAGCTACCCCTCTTACATTCCTTTCTTCCCACATAATTTCCACCTTGCTCTTCTTATCATCATGCACCCCTTATTCTACTTAGTCCATTCCTTATACAGGCATCCATCTTATCTTCTTCTCATTAATTATTCCCATCTCAAACTATGCATCTCCTTCCCATTGATTCCCAGTTACATACTCATCTTCGCCATTTTCTTGTTTCTCCTCAGACCTTTACAATGTAACTTTCCACCATCTCATTAGTACTCAGATAATCAAAAGGCTCCCCTCCCATCTTTACCACCTCGTCCCCAAAAGAAATCAAATATTTCATCCAATGACTAGACTAGCTCACCAAAAGAGCAGGTGTTGTGTC
Source organism: Protopterus annectens (assembly GCF_019279795.1). Taxonomy (NCBI): domain Eukaryota; kingdom Metazoa; phylum Chordata; order Ceratodontiformes; family Protopteridae; genus Protopterus; species Protopterus annectens. Next base: position 149,884,886 of record NC_056737.1, on the reverse strand, counting down.
TCTTATGTTTACTAACAGCCTTCATATAACACCTACCCCAAATAAATAGCCCACTTTCCCAGTGCTGAAATGCTAGTATCCGTCTTAGAGATAAACAGCCTATATGCAATTGCCCTATATATCCCACAAGGACAAGCTAGTAATATAAAAACTCTTGAAGATATTCTCTTCTGGACTTCCACCAACATATCCAATGAAGCAATTATATTAGGAGACATGAATGGTAAATAGCAATCCCTTCTCCTGCACTATTGAGTAACTTTATCCTGCCTCCCTCTACCACTTTCACACTTACACACAGTTAATCATCAGATCCAGCAGATTCTCCAGTCCTCAGGCATAGAAACAATACTTGATTGGATTCTAATTAATAACTCAAGCGATTTAACTGAAACAGGCATTCTAACCAACTCTTTTAAGTGATAGCCAGTCTGCCATGCCCCTCGCATGCACTCCACTGTGCAAAAAATAATTGCATATAACTATCTCAGAAACCTCTGCAAGTTCAGCAAAGACACTTTCAGTGAGTCCCTCAGAGTCTACGACTGGAACATTATAAAACTATTATCCCTTGATGCAGCTGTAGAAGACATCAAAAAGTGAATCAAATCTAACCCTGCCCCCCACCCCCCACCCCCACCCCGGCTATCTCTGCCAACAAAACTACTGATGAGACAGAGATAAAACTTGGTGGATCTAAGGAGCTAGTAAAACCCCCCCAACCCTTGAATCCTATTGTAGTCTGAGAAATACTACTAAAGCTTTAAGACAAAAAATATTTCTCTAATCACCAAAACCTCCAATCCAAATCATCCAAAAAAATTTGATCAGTTATATAAGCTGCTAAAAGATGTCAAACCATCCCAACCAAAATAACTACCCAAAAACACTGACTATGAAACTGCATTGGGCCTTTAACTGTCATTTCTCTAATGCAGCCACCTCTCTTTCCAACCCTAACTCTTCCTACTTTTCTCCCCATAATTCAAACCTTAACCCTAATACTTAGACAGCACAGCCTACTTCAAACTCCAAAAACACATACTTATTTCTATAAATTAAAACTTACCACACTAGTCTTCAACAACCTACCCACAAGATATCTCAAGATTACTGCAGACACCGTAGCTTAGCTATATCTATATATCTGAATCCCTTCTCCCTAACTGCCGAAAACAATCCCATACCCATAACCTCTACAATGGGGGAAATTGTACTGAACTAATTTCTGAGCAATTACTGTCCTTTAGCCACACTTCAAAAAACTCAGAAAATGCATGCCTGCTGAACCTTTGAAATTCTCCTTTTCATTAACATCATCTCTTCATTCCAGCAAACCCTTGACCCTTACAAAACACAGGCACTGCACTAATATCATGCATGATCATCATTCACCACTGCAGAAAAACATGGCAACCAGCTATATCCACCTCTCTCCCCATACATGTTGGAGTTACGTACGGCTCAAATGTAGGCCCATTTCTATTTTGCATTGTCTACACTCAAGTAACTCTTCCTTCATTCAGTATGTCATTGACTTCACCATCGTCTTCCTCCAATATAATTCAAGAGCTGCAATCTAACACCCAATACTCCTTCTCAGCAATAGAAAATTGTCTCAGAGACTCCAACCTAGTCCATAATGTCAAAACAATCATGTTGCTCACCTCTAAAATTTACTATGTGAAAACTTAAATCCAGCATCCTCAAGAGGTATACAAATAGAAACCATATCGCAGACCAAATGGCTTAGACCCACAATCTACAAAAAAAAAACTAAAATTCAATTTTCATGTTCAACACGATTATGAAACTGGGCATAACCAAACCCTTCCTTAGAGACAGCACCAACAAATGCATAGCATCACCCTCCTTAGACCCACTTTATCATAATACTTTCATTAACCAACAATCAGCCCAACTAACTAAGCCTGAACAGTCCTGTAATAAAATTGCAAAATTTGCCACTCACATCCATCACTGCTTTGCAATCAGGCAACCTAATTATCTTGAAAATTCCATCTTCCTAAAACTTTCACAACTGAAGGTAGCTTGAAAAAGCCTACATATCCTTAGAAAATATCCATCTCTGGCTTCCCTCATGACACAGTACCCTCCTGAGAAAAATTCCTGTCACTTTTTACACAAACCAACACATCATACATCAAGGTTTTTAACTCTCACTATGTGGAACTCCTTCACAACATCACTCTGTGAAAACCAAAACCCTCATCACTTTAAAGCCTTATTAAATCACATCTCTTTGAGAAATGGAGCTCTATCTGTTCATCCACCCCAGGAGAATTTATATTCTTTCTTCAAATTTCTAATCCTCTTCAACATTCTTATCCTATTGAATTCTACCTCCTATGTTTGCTTATCGACATTTAACTTCCTGTCCCTCTCTTTATTCACCCACTTTTCTATTTCCTCTCCCCCACCCTTCATCTAAAACTCATGTAGCGCAGCAGACTGTATACTTTTTGACTCTATACCAGCATTTTCTTTCTTTTCCTCAGCGGAATATGTGTGTTTGGTAAATATGACTATTCTTTACTCATAATTCCATTTACAGCTTGTTCCTCACTCTTATGTAATTATGTTGTGAAGTTGCACTAGCTGTAACTGCTTGAAATTCTCTGCTGTAAATAGGACTATTTATCATACAGAAAAATTAAACTTTTTCAATATTTTTACTGATACTTTAGCCCTTACTTCCTTATTGTTATGCACACTGATTTATATCAATGTTACTTGTTATAGAACTACATTTCTTGCATCTGGGAACTTCTGTGGAACTTTTCTCTTCTGGTTCCTGCTGAAAAGTAGCTGTTTTCCCAGTCAGATCTTCACAGTCAAAACAATGCAAATAAATAAACCATTTTTCTGCATATATACTACAATGTCTTAGAAACAATAGTATAAGCAAAATGCTATCAAGTAGAATAATTTATGTTCTTAACCCATTAACACTTTTTTTTGTGTAACTTGCAGGGTGATTTTAAATTTTTCAGAAATTACTTTATGTTGTTTAGACTGAAGATGTTACCTGTTACTGGCAATTCCAGCCATTTTAATTTCTATAAAAACAGATTTAAGAAATGCACTGCTTGCTGTCCCCTCTGATCTTGTTTCACAACATATGGACTTCATCTTCATTACTTTGCAGGGAGCCTGCTTAAAAAGAAATACGTTTTTTAAAGGGTAGCAAAATCATCCAGGTGACATGCATTATACATTCAGTCATGCAGTCTACAGGCAAGCTGCAAGAATGTCATGTTACATTAACATTGTCAATGAATTGTCCATAACACCTTGTCCAAACACAAGGGCTAAGTGCAGTTGAGCCATACATCAGTTGTGGATTTTTGCATTCACATCACCATGCCTGTGGTTATTTGCTCCTAAGCTCTCAGGTCTAAAAAGATTAAAGGACTGAGCTGTAAAGTTATCACTGGTCAATACTGAATTGGATCAGATGTGCACATGACAAGGGTTGTGGCTACAGAGACAAAGAAAACCTAAATGAGAGATAATGCTATCCTAGAAACACCTAGCCGATGTTTCTCGGTGGAATGAGTTCCAACCCTTCCTCTCATCTATAGTTATGCAGGTCATGGATATGTGATATGAATGCATACTCATGATCCCAATAGCTGAGGTAGCAGCAATGAGTTACAGACATAGGTTATCAGTGCTTGTCATAGCAGAAATCCAAAGACTCCCTGCAGGAGATGAGCTCTGAAGGAAGCTGTCAGGTTGAACAAATCGAGCTTCTAACCAATGCTTTTGGGAGGGCTTTCAGTTATACTGAGGAAGGAGTCACCAACACAAAGGTTGGGTTGTCCAAAAGAAACATGGCATCAAATCTATAACACATATACTCAAACTTCAGTTTAATTAGCACTTTTGTCTCATAGATATACAAGACCTGAGGTGTATGAGGAGGAGGAGTTTGGCAAGGCCACAAAGAGTGACTTTGTGATATCCTGACTGAGATTGTGACATACCATCTGGTGAATTAGGATATGACAGTTTGTTCTCAACAGGTTTAGTGACTCTGTCTTTTAGTACTTGCAATGTTAAGAGATGGAAGGAACAGTGAGGAACCTTTAAATCAGGCTAATGTGCCCTTTTCAGAGGAAGTTTTGACAGAATTAGTTGTGGTATTTCAATCCATTTCAGTAGATGAGGTCACTGCTATGACTAAACAGTTCTACTGCATCAAAAAACAGGAGTAAATAGACTGAACAGGAATGTTGCAGCTGGGTTTGTTAGTCTGGAGCAGATATTTGTGCCTTTCATGCAGCATTGAAAATGCTTACTAACCATAACTCACAGTGTCCAGTGATTTCAGCCTTCATAGAATTTGCCCTTCAAAATATATGGAATATTTGTTCATCAATCTTATTTTGCAAGTGTCAATGTTTTCTTAGCATAAGGCGATACAGTCTTCACAGTATAGCAGAGTGGCTCACTACTGCCTGCAAAGTGGCTGTTGTGGTGAGCATAGCTACATAGCTACCTTCATCTCTGAAGTTATGGGTCTCTCCCATGAAAGAGTGGATTGTATCTTCAAATGATGGACACATAAACCCCTTTACTTGAGGTAGATGGTATTTCAGGGTCTTGTTCATGATGTAAAGCAGGAGGAGTCAGGAGGGTGAAGCAAGGACAAGATCATCATCATCAGCAGCAAATCTACAGATATTGGACCAGGTTGCGGTGGTGATGACAGGACTGAATCAGATGAAGCTCTCATTGTATAAGCTAGGCTATGTCCCCCATTCCCCCTATGGTAAAAAACATTGGTTAGTGACTGAAAGGAGAAGGTTATGGGTAAACATGTCAGAAATGAGGGTCCTTCACAAGGTAGTAGATGACAAGCTTCACAATACAACAAACCAATCAGCAGTCTGGGAGGAACACATAATAGAGGCACTCTTCCTGGTTAAAAGCAGTCAGTTAAGGTAGGTGGCATAGTTAGTAAGCATGCTTGAGTATCTCCCACAGCATGTATTTTAGGTACAGGCAAAAAAGAGGCCCTGGAGAAGACCTAGAACTATCAAATTGTTTGGACACAACTGGGAACCCAAAGGATGAACTGGAGGCTGTTGCTAAGTTTGGGTTTATAATACTCATAATTTAATGCATGAATAAGAATCATAGCGCCTGCACCCTTAGCAATGAGTAGTAAAAGTTTCTAGCATGAAGTAATAAAAGCTTCTAGCATGATCCCTGGTAATTAGTATAAAAAGACTTTTCTAATCCATGTTTTTAGTTATTTTACAGACAAATAAATTAAATAGTTGGTAGGACTAAAAATCCTACTTTGAGAAAAGTAAAATCACTTTTGCCTACTTAAAATTCCAAAATGTATAACTTGTTTCAAATATGAACATTTTTTCAGATCCACTGCCTCACAAGTCTAGAAGTCTCGAAACTTTGACAATCTACAGTGATTCAAGGTACCCCTTGTCCTTTTTGCTTTAAGGAACAAAAAACATAGGTATTTGAATATGTAAATTGAGTTACAGTTCAGATTTTAGGTAGCATAATAAAGTTAAAATTAAATGCCTGCAATCATATCAAAGTACTCTCACTTTTTATTAGGTACTTATATGAACAATAATGATGTTATTGTCTAAGCTGATATCTGCAGATAGACAATAACACTAATGCCTGGGTGATATTTCTTCATCATCTGTGAAGACTGCCACCATGAATACAACACACCCAAGTTAATACAAAATCAAAATAAGATACAGCGACACAGAGGTAGCTCTTAAATGCTTTATCCCATGCACATGTCCCCTCAAATTATCTATGGTATGATACCAGTTTTTCTCATTAGGGGTTATATATAAGTATCGACCATGGGATGGGTAAGACCAGTCTCTAACCAAATGGTTCAGGTTAATTTAAGCATAAAAAGGGAAATTCGCTAGGTTTAAAATAGCCCATGAGGGCAACTAGCCTAGTACTTATCTATGAACTTATACACAAGTTTAACTCTGCCACCTTTGAATATGAGATGCATATCTACAGAAACACTGCATGAAAAAATGTTTCAATGATGCTAGAGTTTTTAAATGATGTGTGTACTTGTACTCTTATATCAAAATTGTACATTGGTTTCTGCTGTGATTTATATGCATAAACTATTCAATTATCAGTTTTCAGGGAAAATAAGTAATATTAGAAACTTCACTCAGACAATCCAAATGGAACAGATACATAGGTAGGACATTTATGGATCCTACTCATTTTCCCTTACCTTGAAAAGACAAGATTATAACTTTCCCAAAATACTGAGCTCCACTTAGCTCCTTTTAGTTTTAGAGCACGGCTTTGTCCTTGTTAAGCAAAAATGTACCACAATAACAGTCATACTATGTCTGAGTGAGGTACAAAACATTACTTTACTAGAAACTGTAATACCTCAGAAGAGTTTTGTTCTTGGAGCACAATCTCAGCACATAACTTAAAACGCACATTAATCAATAAAATAATAAATTAAAAAGAATGCATAAAACACCACAAAACTTGCTACAATTTATTTAAAAATAAAGCCTACTCATATTTATTATAACATGGGGAAAGTTAAGTATTAATATCCCATATTGTGATCTCTCCAACAGTACATTATTATAACATTCAGCTATAAATCAAATAAAACAAGTATACCCCACAAATTATAGGCCACTTATACTATCATCATATTCACCAACCATTTTTTAAATAATTTGATTATTTTGTTTACCAGTTTTTTTACCTTATTTGAGTTATGTGAACAAGGCTTTGAAACAAATAAGGCTTATTTTACTACTCTGGCTTAACTTGATGTGTTCTTTCTCCTCAGCACTGGACAGAGAACACTGACTGATATGGTATAGTTAGGCATCTGTTGAGTATGTGATGCCATGCCCACAAACTATCATAGGGTTATTGTTTATTTTGCTTTTTATTCATATCTAGTGCATGTTTTTGTACAATATGATGGAATGACAATGCTCACTGACAAAAGGTCAAAGCCTTGGGACATAGAGTGATGAAGCCTGGACTAAAGTCCAGATGACAGGGGTTCAACTAGCACTAGAAGGTAGTAGGGTGAGAGTGACAATAATTTATCCATACTTAGAGGAGGGATGCATTGTGACCACACTGCATCACTGACAAGAACAGGAGTGTTGAGAGATCGCTAGTAGAAGCTATTGGGTCAATGTGGTTTGAGCAACAAGCAGAACAAGAGGGCATTCCGTTGTGCTTCTGGAGACATGAAAAGGACCTCCTAGGCCATGACTTAATAACTGTCATCAGTCACCATGTAATTCCTATGGAATTAGGCAGGGAGGGAGGGTTGGACCCTTATGTGAATGAATGCCATAACTCTCAAACTCTTAGCACAAGAAATCTGGACAAAGCAACAATAATAGGGGGGACAAAGGCTTAAAATAGGGACACACTTTAAATACTGCTATTATAAACTCAAAAAGTTGCTAGAATAACAGGATGTACATTAGCATGCATTTTTCTGAAGGATATGAAGTCTGAAACTCAAATATATGTCATTATTTAATTACTTCAATTCTCAGTGATTTGCTAGAAAAATCACAAATTTTATGAGAAACAGACCAAAAATATGAGGGAAAAATCTGGACATTCTGACTACAATCTGCAAGGCTCAGAGGTATGATGAAGGCCTACTAGCTTCCATCTCTAAGCTCCAGTGGAAGAGAAACAAGGTGATTGCCTATGATCCTGTCACCAGGAAAGTGGGGGCTGCAGAGGCTGTCAACATTAATCAGATAATATAATTCTGACTCTTACAAAATAACTTGAGGCATTTCTAATTAACAAATGCTTAGATAAAAAAAAAAAACATATTAAATCTGCTGGCCATATTATTTTTAAAAGTTGTTGCAGCATGCACAGTTTTATCATGCAATTTAACAGTGAAGACAGTATAAAACAAATACTTGGATAAAATAATTATAGTTTTATCAGAATCAATCATATAGGAAGAGGGTCAATATTTATTAAGGAATCCCTTGCTTTGTACACTGAAATGTCTGAAGAAAACTTGGAAAGTATCCAATTAATTGTCAGACTTAATTACATGGACACATTCTTCTTTGGGCATTGAACATACATACCAGCAATGCAAAAGAAAACATGAAAGTTTTCTGATGATTTTTCTGTAATTTAAACCAAAAAATCCACTGTGTTTTTATGGGGATTTCAACTGTCAAACATTGAATGGAAAACAAACTCAAATGTGAATAACAATGACCTGTATCAAACAGTGAAATCTCAAGCTGGGGTGGGAACAGATTGCACCTGATAATAACTCAGATTACTGACAGGTGCTGTACATCAGCAATTAAAACTTCTACAGTGGATTCTGATCACAGTAGTACATTGTTTTATATTGTGGACAAAGATAATATCACTGGCATTTCTAAATTCTAGAACTCCTGAAGAGGAAATGTATGTAGTGGTAAATAGTTACAACCTACATCTAGTCAACTGTAAAGTGTCTGAGGCTTAAATTTACCAAGTTCCACTCGATGTAAAACTGCTTACATGTTCTTCCCTAAAGAAAATCACTGTTGGTGTGTTTCTATTTCCATTCTGGCAATGATTCCTTTTCTGTGGGCTCTCTTTTCTCTGGGATTACCGCCATGGAGTTAGCATAAATTAATAAGGATACAGAGGCGCAGAGCAAAGTAATAACACTATTTGTATTACAGAGTACATCAAACTCCTAATTCTGCAAGGTAGTAAAGAATTGTTTTCATAGTTATATTCCAGTAAAGTAAATTTACAGAAATAAGATTTCAGTTGCTGTGTAATTATAAACTCCATTAATAAGAGAGAGGGAAAAAGTATCAGAATCAAAATCTGTCTGCATGTGAAAAACATTCAAAGTAGTCAAGAATGATTGATAACTAAACCTAGAAAGAAACATGAAAATGGCTTCACAACATACTAAAAGCTGAAAATGGATCCATAACAAAAGTATGATGCTTATAATCTGATGTTAAAAAAACACAAACAAAATTAGCTTGAAAGACAAAATAAAGTGAAACTCATAAGCTCAAAAATACTCCTGGCCTTACTAGTTCCCAGATCTACATTTAACCGTGAGATTACCTAGCTATAGTTTCTGCACTTTAATACTTGTACTGAAACCATCTTGTAGAACTTGTGTAATTTTGCAGAAAGCTCTTGTATTAAAGAGGGATGGTTACTTCTAGCAGGGGACAGTGCAGTCACAGTTTTCCTTTGTAGACTCTACTAAAACAGTATTAATGCACATAAGATATAGACCTCATATCAACAATATCAAAATATTCCAACTACAAAGTTTTACAAAGTTAGAGTTTTGATGGAAAACCAGAACAAGACTGAACCTCTGTCACATTCAGAGCAGATGAAAATTGTTATCAACTGCAAAAGATGGCAGAAGACAAATGTCTTGGTAAAGCTCCTCTATCCACATATAGTGGGATCTACCCCTTCACCCTTGAATTAATATAGGCAATACCAGTGTCACTTCATCTCAGAAGAAAGGGGGGAAACCTTTCAGATTCCATGTTGCTCTGTGTCATGCTGCCAACGCAGCTATCTGGAATTTTGTAAATAATTTTATGTCACTTGTGAATATTGATATGATTTATACAGAACTGTATGTTATGTACAGAGCTAAAATGTAACCACAGCATTCTCTGCTGGCTTAGAACAGAAATGTATATAAACTATATTCCTGTGCAAATGTATGTTTTAATAGTAGAAACTAGAACATACAGAGTTAACTTGCAAAACTTCAAGAAAATAGGTTGAAATTAAAGTGTTTTACAATTGTGTCATAAATGTTAGTTTCAATGCAGCAAGGAGACAGGATGTCTAGGATTAGGGTGCTTTTTTCATTGTTTTGTAAGTGTTTTATTGTTTTATGTCTTCTACCAACAGCAAATATCTGAAGGCTATGTATTTTTTTACACAGAGATGTTAAATGTTAGACACTGGGACTTTAGCCTGGGAAATGAAGTCAGGTGAGAAAAAGTGATGTCATCCAAGCTAACCCAGTAGAAATATCTGATAGTAATTTCAGAACTCTCTCAGAGATAGACTGTGCATTTTTTATTTTGTCTTGGACCTAGCAAGAACATCCCCTCATCATCATCATCATCATCTGCACTTGCCTTGCTCTGTAAGTAAGTTTCTAGGGCTTAGTAACTCTTTTTAGATATAGTTAGGAATATTGTATAGATTAGTTTAGATGTTTTCTGTATTTATTTTGAGACTATCCTGCATTGTTGTAAATATTTCCCGTGGTGTTGAGCTCTGAAGTTACAGTGTTGATTCACTGAGAATTGTCTTGTTCTTTTATTTTTTATTATTAAATATATTTAAACCTATCTTTGTGGCTGATATTTGTGAGACATATTTAAGCTCTTAGGGTACTTGCATATGTACTTGGTGGCACTGTACAGGCCACTCCTAAATAGCCTTGCTCTTAGTCAGACTACCATTGGGATTAATAGTAACATTAAATTAGACACCCTTTGTAAGGGCCTTATAGTAGCTGATAAGTAGGGGCTGGATGCCAGTGTAAACTACCTTATAGTCTGGGCAGAAGAGAGCATAGCTAGTAAACCAGTGCCAGCCTTCCCCAGGTGTGTGTGCGTGTTTGTATATAAATCAAATATCAAAGTGTGTGTGTGTCAGCTACTTGGGCAGGGACACAAAACACTGACTGAACAGAGAGGGTGCTGGAGGTCTTAGCTTGACCCCTCAGCTGAGATCTTAACCCTTTAGCTGTCCCAGTGGGGAGACTTATTGGGGATCTGGAAAAAGAGGGAAAAAACAGCCCCAAACTGACTGTGATCTCCGTGTGCTCTAAAGGGAAATTGCACTTTACTGTGTGTGCACTTATCAACCTCCCATTGTGTACATCCCTCACTGTTACCAGTGGTGAGGATTGAGACTCATTTATTACTGGGCCAGTGCGGGGGCGTCACACCCAGCAGGACAGTATTAGTGTCTGTTCACTTTGCATGTGATCAAAAATCCTATAGATTATTTACTTTTTACTAATATGACGCATCTTTTGAATAGCAATACCTTGGGATATGAGTAGCAGATGGGCTTTCACTTCTACAAAAAAGAAATGAAAGAAAATGCGCATCTAAATTCCACAACAAAAGCAAATAAAATTAAAAACATGTTAGCATACAATGATGTAAATGCATGACATTCATTACAAAGATGAAATTCATGTTAGCACATTACACTATTAAACTTTTTACTAATTCAGTTTTTAATTCTCGGAATATGTGCCGTGGTCTTATAAGCATCAGAAATTTGGTATGGATCCAAATACTAAATCCTTTCTTAATTATATCATAACATAAAACTACAATCACAGGATAACTGTGCCCTACTCCACGATAACAACACACACACATTATTCAGGAAATGCTCTCAAATAAACATTTGTTCCATTAGAAACTATTTAAAATAAATATTCATCTCCAAATGGGAATACATCTTATTCTGCAACATTTATTAGGGATGGTAGATGCATAGACACACACACACACACACACACACACACACACACACACACACACACACACACACACACACACACACACAAACCCCCCCTATTGGTCCAAATAATATGCCAGGAAGATTCTTCCTCAGTATTACTTATTGCTTAAATGATAAACCAAAAATCTAAGTTAACAAATCAGCAAGGTGCAGCTACATTACTAAGATATGTCTGCAAACATATGTGGTTTACATACTTAAAGAACTTCTTAAAATCCATACTAAATATAAGATTAGAAACCTGGCATTCATCCCATGGAAGATGTTGGAAATAATAACCATGGCTATACCCACTTGACATAACCCAGAGGCTTCCCATGCTCTGGAACAAGATCCCAGTCCATGTTAGGCAGAGCCCCTCACTGACTCTCTTCAAGAGAAATCTTGATGAGTGGATGGGAGATTGTAAGTTTACCCCAGGGGTCACATCTGTGTCACTACTAGACATGGGCACAGTAAACTAATTCTATTATATAAGGGGACCTTCACTGTGTCACTACTAGACAGAGGCACAGTATTCTAAATCTATTCTGTGCATTTTGTACCATTTTATGGGGTGGTGAAAGCCACATCACTATGGCTAGGCTTACAAATGCCCCAGGGCAGATAGCCTAGTACTAAACTATGAAACTATGAAACTATGAATACAAATGGCTCAGGATCAGTTTGGCCTTAAAGTGAAATTAGTTTTCTTTTGTATTTGTATTTAAGAATCTGGTGCTATGAATGAAGAGAAATCTGTTGCATTTATCTTGACCGAGTCAAAGTATTTGATAACGTTCCACACTTGTATTCTCTCCACTATGACAGATTACTAAACAGCTCTTGCAATCATTTCTTGGGTACAAATATGGATATATGGTAAAAATATAGCTCTTAAGCCAAACCTAAAAAATCAATAATGAAAATTTGGTATGATAATGGTCCATGCAGGGAACAAATGTGGCTTGAATCTTCATCTCTACTCCCGAATTACATGTCCACACAGAATAGCTAAGTATATTGATGACTGTAACGTTTGGGGCATTGTGCTTCTTGTGCAGTTACAATCACAATGCTGGATGTTTAAAAAAAACTTGTGAAAGGAAACAAAACTATGTTACTGGATAACCAGGACTTATGATCCTGGTAGCACATGACAATCAATTGTTTTTTGCTGATCAGGTTCGTCAACAGGCATCCCACTCCTATCATTAGTAACAAAAAATAGCAAAGAATCCAAAACAACTAAGTCAGTATAAAATATACAGAAATGAATTTGATGAAAGTCTATCCAATATAGTTGCAAAATTTATTTATGTATTTACATTTATTTATTTGATTTTCGTTAACCGGGTTGGTCCAACTGCGCTACAAACTAATTTCATTGGAGACCTAAGGAGAAAAGCTCCAAAGACAGACAAATTACAATACAAAAATTACAAGCACTAATACGGTGAATTAAAAAACATCAATATATCAGTTCCAGAAGTACAGAGAAAGTATAGTATAAAAACATGATAAAACAAATAAATAACTTTTTTTGGCAATGTATTCAGCAATTGTATTTCCCAAGAGAGTGAAAAGATTTCACAGAGAATAGAGATATTTATCAATGAGCAGACAGTATGTACATATGCACATGTGGTGGAGAGGTAAAGCCCATAGGTGAATTCTTATTGTAGGACTAAGGTTAAAAGGAGAAAAATTTGGAGGTGTTGTAGAAGGAAGTTGAAAAACATAAAGTAGTGCAGTAGATTAGGTAGGGGCCTGACAGGGGCAAGTCTTAGTGTTAAGAAGGTGAAGTTTAAATTCCTTTTTGAAGTGTTTAAGGTGGGGAATAGATCTTATGTGTATGGGGAGTTTATTCCAAGCTCGGGCTACAGTGGATTTGTACAGTAGTTTACTGACAGTTTTGTTGGGTTGGTAAGTATCCAGGAGTAACTAGTTGGAGGTGCAGAGAGTGCATATAGGGGTATAAGAGCATACCAGGGAGGAGATGGCTGGGAAGGTACAGTAGATGGTCTGTAGACAATAGAGTATGTAATTTGTAACTATGATAGTAGGAGTTGTTGAGGGAATTCAAGCCATTCTAGAGAGAGTTGAGTGCACGGCACTATTGAGAGTTGTGAGGAGAGATGACGGCAAACTTAGCAACTTTGTGATACGTTTGCTGGAGTTTGGAGGAGGTTGTAGCCTGTATGTCAGTTAGGACTCAGGCGGCATACAGGAGGGAGGGGAGGAGTGGAGCCTGAGCTAGAGAGAATCCAGCATTGGGAGTTAGAAATGTTCTATTACAGTATGGAAGACCTACTTTTTGGTGTTTTTTTAATGCTTTGAAATATATGCAAAGTGAATTTGAGTTCATCGTCTATGATGGTACCTAAGAGCTTAGTGTGGGGTTCAAATTGTATGATGGTCTTATTGGAGGATGTGATGAGAAAAGTTCATTTATTTTGAGAGAGAGACCGAGGGAGAAAAATCAGCAGTTTAGTTTTATTTGAGTTTAAGATGAATTGATTACCAGACAGCCATTTATTAAGACAATTCATGTAATTTAAGAAAGTAAATAGATGGTAGATAGTCTAATGCTATTGTGCGCATCTTTTCCTATACCATTAAAACAATATAATGTAGATTACCTAGAGGGAGGACTAATAATAATAACATTACATTTAAGCTGCAGAAAAAAATGTGTTTTGTACTTTCCAAAATAAGGCAACGTTAACTCTCATTGTCAGGTTAATTACCATCAGTTTTTGGCAAAAATAATTCACACTGGCTGAACACATGCTACAGAAGACGCCTTAGATGCCTCAGTCTAGCTGAATGATTCAGAAACAGAATCACATGACTGTCAGCTGATAGTACACAACATGCTGAAGTGAAAGACACATAGATAACCTCTCTGGGTTCCATTCCTTTCAAATGAGCAAGACTGCCTCAGGCTATAATAGCAGTGATCAATCATAATAATTAAGTATGCATTAATTAACTTATTCATTTACATAGGTGCACTGGGCCACAACATAAAATTTTCAGCCCTGGACTTGTGAAATATGACATGAAGAAGTACAATATATTATTGTCAAAATATGACTGTACCAAACAAAAAATAAATATAAACATAAAGTACAGTACAGCACAGAACAATCGTACACATCCAATAAGGCATGTTCTTATATTCTAACTAAGCTTAATAGGCCTAAGTTATAAAGTTGTACAGATGAGTAATGGATATAAAGATATTAGTGTTGTTGTTATTTTTGCTTTGAGATGAAGGCTATCTCTAAGTTTAGGTGTAAATATTAATGTGTGCAACTAAGTTCAGATGTGGTGCAGTAAGTATATTGATTTATTTATTGGTTGACTGATTGTATGGAGGATTTTCATAAAATAAAATCTGAATTTTTGTGAGTCTATATATGTATGTATAAAAGCAGGACCAGAGGGCAAGAGGACTACAGCCAATGTTTAAATCCCTTGCCTGAATTCCATACCACACCACATATTGAAGAAATGGTTTCTGTTGTTCCAGAATTAATTACTTAATCAATTAAATTAATTTATAATTGACTACTTAGGGTTCTGCTTTGGAGTTCCCAAAGGGAATGATATATAAACATTTATCTAACACAAAGTACAGATGTACAGAATTTAATGGAAAATAGGCACCACTGACTACATAACAAAAATACAATATACACAGTAAAATTCAAAAAAGAAAAATTATAAATATTAAAAATTTATAATATAAACGCACAATACAACCCCCCCCCCCCAAAAAAAAACACTAAAGCAAACTAAAATATCCTAAACGTTCCATTCAATTCAAGGGGAAAAGACAATCAGATTACATAAACCTAAAATACACAACACGCAAACAAAATTAATCTGCCACAAAACAAAGTAAAAAAATCTAATAAAACACATCTAGCAAAACATAATACATAGGTTCATAGGTTCATAGGTTAGTACTAGGCTATCAGCCCTAGGGCCTATACAAGCCTAGCCATAACAATTCCCTGGCTATTTCTTCCCACATTATTTACTTTCCTGGACCCCTGTCTAGCAGGGCGACTGACGTGATCCCTGGGGTGAATTTCCTTTCTCCCATCCAATCGTCAAGGTTCCCCTTGAAGAGGTCCAAAGAGGCACTCTGCTTGACATGTATGGGCAATCTATTCCAGAGTCTGGGGAGTCTCTGGGTCAGGAACCTATCCCTCCAACATGTTTTGTTTATTGTGATGACAAGGTTAAGATCCCTGGAGCGTGTAGCTCTGAGGGATTGGGATTTCTTTAAGTGTAGCATGTCCAACAGCTCTGGGTTTGACATGGCCTTGTATGTTAAGCAGAGGTCGCCTCTGAGTAGACGAGCGATATCGACAGAGTATAGCTGGAGTTTTTTAAGGCGGTCAGCATAGGGCATCTGCTTTAGGCCTGTGATTCTTTTAGTGAGGTATTTCTGAGGCCTTTCCAGTTGTTGCAGATGTCTTGAGAGGTACATACCAAATGGGGCATTGTATTCTATAATGGGTCTAATGAGGGATGAGTACAGTGGGACAATGACCTCCTTTTTTCTGGATGAAAAGCCCTTTGTGATGAGGTGTGCCACATCGAAGGATTTCCTGACTGTTGTGACGATGTGGTTATCGAAGGTGAGACCACTGTCCACCTGTGTCCCTAAGTCTCTTATCACACTTTCTGTGTTTAGTGTACTGCCACCTATATGGTAATTCATGGACACATGTTTTTTCCCAAAGGGGATAACAATACATTTCTTGGCATTGAGCTTGAGCCCATGGCTCTGGCACCAAGCATCTGTTTCTGTAAGGCCCTTTTGTAGAGTATCCACATCATTTGGGGATTCAATAATGGCTCCCAGACCAGACCATAAACAAACTAAGTAAGCAAGCAGGCAATTTCTACAGCTTTATAAATATAAAACTTGGAATACATAATGAAATGCAAAAGTGAAATAAACTTAGAAGACTTCCCTACAATTTTTCAAAGTAATATTCTTTGAGCTTTATTTGCTTACGGAAAAAAGAATGATAGGCAGAATACCGACTGCTGTTTTCCACAGAAAATCTTTGCCAGTTCAGTTTCTAAGTGAGTGTGTGTGTGTCTGTGTGTGTGTGTCTGTGTGTGTGCGTGTGTGTGTGTGTGTGTGTGTGTGTGTGTGTGTGTGTGTGTGTGTGTGTGTGTGTGTGTGTGTGCGTGCGTATGTGCGTGCGTGCATGTGTGTGTGTGTGTGTGTGTGTGTGTGTGTGTGTGTGTGTGTGTGTGTGTGTGTGTGTCTGTGTGTGTGTGCACTAGCAAGGATTCACTGTTTTCAACCTTCTTCGAGTCGGTGCAAATGTGAAGTTGGTATATAAAAGTTTTAGGTAGGGGTGTAGGGGGGCTTGCTCACCTAGAGGATCTAGTGTCTGTCAACCCTAGATGACATGCTCGACAAGCCATGTTGCTTCGCTAGGGTCGGCTTGCACCTGTCACCCTTAGGATTTCGTATACTGGCCAAGGCTCTTGCCACCCCCATAGTGCCTTTTTTAGGCAAGGCTCAAAGGACAAACCCACCTCCATAGACAACCCAAGGATAAAAAAACTAAAGGTAATGCTACTCAATGCCAGAAGTCTAAACCTCAAGATGCACGCACTCAAGGCTCTCCTCAGTATGGAGAAAATCGATGTCTGTGCAGTAACAGAAACCTGGTTCAAGGCTCCTGAGAGCACCCCAGCACTACCAGGTTATAACTCATACCATGCGTTTCAGCCCCAAAACTCGGACCGAAGCACTAAAGGAGGGGGAGTATCTATATTCATCAAAGATACCTACACCTCCAGTTTAGTGGCACTGCACGAAGCATCGGAAACCATCCATGTGCAACTAACAGTGGGCAAAACTGCCTTTCAGTTTGTAGCATGCTACAGAACACTCTCCCTATTACAGAAACCCCACTTGGCATTCCTGAGAACACTGGAGAATATGAAGGTCTCTCCAAACACTATGTTATTGGGTGACTTCAACTACCCAAGCATTGACTGGGAAACTACTCAAGCCCAAACACCCTCGCCCAACGGTTCCTTGAATTTATAAACTCTAACACAATGGAACAACTGGTCACCACTCCCACAAGAGGGAACAACATATTGGACCTGGTCATCACCAACATGGGGACTCTATGTTCCACACCAGAGGTAAACCCCTCATTGGTAAGATCAGACCATAAACAAATTTCCCTGGACATCCATATCCCGTCCCCACCCCCAGCCAAGGAAATCACTGTAAAGAATTTCTCAAAAGCCAACTTTGCACTTCTCATGACTGAGGTGGAACCCTTCAAAGCCCCTGGGCCAGAGGATAATACAGCCCAATCCACAGAATCCTTTACAAATGCATTCTATGAGCACCTGCAGGAATGCATGGATCGTGCTATCCCAAATAAAACCAAGACTCACTCCTCCAAAAACAGGAGACCGGTCTGTTGGACCCCGGCCATAAATAAGCTATACAACAAAAAGAGGAAGCTACTACATGACAGAGCAAAATCCCAAAATGGGAAGGCATCTCTGATCAGTATTAGCAAGAAACTTCGATCCCTCATAAAATCATCAAAGGCTAGCTTCGAAAGAAAAATTGCCCTAGACACTAAAGATAATCACAAGGCCTTCTTTAGTTATGTCAGGAACATGGGCGGAAACTCCCAGATATGCTCTGAACTGTTGCATAATGGTACAAAATATACCGAACCTACAGACATAGCCAACATCCTGGCAGACAGATTCAGCGCAAACTTCTCCCCCCCTTCCCCCCCAAAGGAACAAATGCCTATCCCAACTGAATGTAACCTCCCTGACATCACAGATGCACAGGTGAAAGCTGCCCTCTCCAAAGCAAAAAACACAGCATCTATGGGACCGGACGGTGTCCCAGGCTGTGTCTTACACAAGCTCCAAGAAGAACTAAACCCTCACATTAAGTCACTGTTCAAACTTAGCCTTACTACAGGATATGTACCCAAAGAATGGCGTACAGCTACAGTGGTCCCACTTCACAAAGGTGGTGCCACAACGGACTCCGGAAACTATCGCCCCATAAGCCTGATTAGTCTGGTCTGTAAAGCTATGGAGCATATTATCATGGAACTCATAAACAAAGACATTGGGAGCCTCCAGACACTGGACCCTACCCAATTCAGCTTTGTTAAGGGCAGATCTTGCCTCTTAAACCTAGTTGATTTCTTTGAAACAGTTACCAAAGCCATAGATGAGGGCAAGGTAGTCCACACAGCCTACCTGGACCTTGCAAAAGCCTTCGACACAATACCCCACTCGGGCATCATAAATAAGCTTATCAGCTTAAATATCAACCCCTATATCACAAGATGGGTTGCAAACTGGCTCAGAGATAGAACCCACATGGTCAGAATCGCAGGTGCCATGTCCGAATCCAAACCAGTTACAAGTGGCGTCCCACAGGGCTCAGTTCTGGGACCTCTCTTGTTCGGTATATACTTCTCTGAGGTTCAGGCTAACACGGGGGGTTTATGGCTGACAAGGTTCGCAGATGACTGCAAAATGGGGGCCATAATCGAATCTCCAGCTGACACAAGCATCCTCCAAAAGGGTCTCACAGAGACAGATGCTTGGTGCCAGAGCCACGGCCTCAAGCTAAATGCTAAAAAGTGCATAGTCATCCCCTTTGGGAAAAACAAGGTGCCCACAAATTACCACATAGGTGGTAATCCATTAAGTATGGAAGAAGTAATTAGAGATTTGGGGACCAACGTAGACAGTAATCTCTCCTTTGATAATCACGTTGTCAAAGTGGTTAGAAAGACCTTCTATATAGCCCACCTTATCACGAAAGGGTTCGCATCTAGATCAAGAGAGGTCATTGTGCCCCTCTACTCATCACTCATCAGGCCCATAATTTAATACAATGCCCCTTTTGGGATGTACCTTACCTGACACCTGCAGCAACTGGAGAGACCACAAAAGTACCTCACCAAGAGGATCATGGGCTACAAACAGATGTCCTATACAGCTCGACTAAAGAAACTCCAGCTCTACTCGGTTGCTTACTGCCTACTCAGAGGCGATCTATGCCTGACGTACAAAGCCATGTCAAACCCAGAATTAATGGACATGCTCCACCTCAAAAAATCCAAGTCCCTTAGAGCTACACGCTCCAGGGACCTAAACCTCAGCACAAAAATAAATAGGACATGCTGGAGGGACAGATTAATTTCCAGAGGCTCCCCTCACTCTGGAACAAAATCCCAATTCATGTTAGACATAGCCCCTCGCTGACCCTCTTCAAGCAAAATCTAGACGCATGGATGGGAAATCGCAAATTCACCCCTGGGATCTCTTCTGTGTCCCTGCTAAACAGAGGCACAGTAAACTAATCTTAAAAGGGTACCTTCTGTGACCTACTTTACAAAGGCACAGTAGGCTAATCTAATAGGGAGGCAGAAGCCAAATACACTCTGGCTAGGCTTATAAATGCCCTAGGGCAGATAGCCTAGCATCTACCTATGAACCTATGAACCTATGAACAATAAATGCATAAAATTGATTTTTTTTTGCTCTTCATTTTTTTTCAGGCATTAGTTTTGGCATTTTGGAAGTTCAGGTTGTACCTTTTCGATATTTCATAGTAGAAACAATTAAAGGAAAGAGCATAGAATCCAAAGGAGGAGAGCACACACAACATATAAAGTTGCAAAGGAACTGAAAAAAAGGCAAAATAAAAACAAAACAAAAATACCAGTAACAAAATGAATGATTTACAGATCTGCAGAAAAATATTGAAAAGTAACCAAACTTTCCTACTGAAATTCTTGAGAACCATCACTGTGAGTGTTGACACTGAAAGTGCAAACAGATTAATGCATACTAAGTCCAAGACAGCAATGTCTCAGAATATAATCCAAACTCAAGCATAATAGTGTTGGAGTTAATACGCATATTAGCAGGAGTGTGGCTAGTATATGCCCAACATTAGAAATACACTCCCTTCAAAAAGGCATCACAGTGTTTATAAGAAAACATCAATATTCAAAAACAGTTTCAGCAGTCCATATATAATAGTCCTTGTTGACAAACGTCATTTATGAATCCCACAGTTACAATACACAGCCCAACATAAGAAACTAGAAATAAACCAATAAAAAAATGAAAAAAAAAACAGATATGAAAGAAGAGAAATATTGGTGATTTAAAAACTGCATCACTAAAAAGCAATCTTAAACCTGGAAAAAATGAAGAAGAACAAAGCTGTAAAAAAGATGTTAAACAAAATAATTCAAGATTTGTAAAGAAATAATACAGTAAAGTAATAAATGCCATATTTACTTTAAAGAACCTAACTAGTAAGAGAAGACTGCACTGAATTGTATTGCAAAATAAACTTCCAAGCCCCTCCAAACCTAGATGACACTGAGACCTATTCTGAGTTGTACACAGAAGCACTGTACAACCACATTCATAGCTGCATAGAGGAGACAGTACCTATCAGACTCAAACCTGTGATTACTAGCAAAAGTAGACCCCTAGCATAAATAGGCTATTCAGCAAAAGGAAAAAAAATCCTCCCTGAAGCCAAGAAGGAACAGAAAAAATGTTGCAAAAAGACACCCACCACTCTAAACAAATTAGAGAGCTGGTTAAATCTGCCAAAGCAAACTATGAGCAAAGATAGCCTCCCAGGTGAAAGATAACCATAAGGCTTTTTTTAGTTATGTTCATGACCTCAAGGAAAACACTCCACAATGTGCCAAGTTACAGTTACACCTAGCCTGGAACTATAGCAAACCTCCTGGCTAACAAGTTCAGTTCAAACGTTTTCTCCACAAGGGAACAGGTCCTTACTGCACTCACTAAAGCCAAAATCACAGCCTCCATGGGCCCCAATAACATTCCAAGATGCTTCTTAAATAGCTTAAAACAGAATCTATCAAGGCCAATAAAACCCTCCTTAACCACAGCCTCCGGACGGCTTTGTCCCAGAAGAATGGAGGACTGCAACAGTCATCACACAAGGAGGGGCATCTATTGACCCAGGAAACTACAGACCCATAAGCTCAACCAGTCTTTACTGCAAGAACAGGGAGAGAATTATCATAGACCTTATCGATAATGACTTAGGATATCTCCAAACACTTGACCAGATGCAATTTAGTTATGTCAAAGGGAGTTCTTGACTGCTCAGGTCTAGTGGATTTTTTCAAGAAAGTCACCAGAAGCAATGGATGAAGGGGAAATGGTATTCACCACTTAGCTAGACCTGGCCAAAGCCTTTGACACGGTCTCCAAGTGGAGGATTATAGATAAACTCACTGAGTTACGCATAAACCCTTACACTGTCAGATGGATAGCAAACTGGTTTACTGATAGGACATATGTCGCACAGATTGGTGAATCCACTTCCATTAAGAAACCTATTTCTAGTGGTGTCCCATAGGGCTCAGTTTTGGGACCCCTCATGTTTGGTATATACATCTCTGAAGTTAAGGCCAATGCTAGGGGCCTCTGGCTCAAATTTGCTGATGACTGCAAGCTGGGAACAATCACTGAATCCACAAATGATGCTGACATCCTACAAACAGGCCTAAAAATGACAAATGACTGGTGCCAAAACTAAAGTCTGAGACCAAATGCTAAAAAATGCATAATCATACCCTTTGGTACATCAGATATCCCTATCCCTACAAGTAGACCCGGTGGTGGTTGACCTAAGAACATAGATAGCTAGTAACCTAAACTTTGACCACCTGGTAGCTACGATAGTGAAGAAATCCTTCTGTGTGTCTCATATTATAAGTAAAGGCATAGTATCAAGATCAAAGAAAGTCATAGTGCCAGTGTACTCGGCCCTCATCAGGCCCATGATCGAGTACAATGCTTCCTTCTGCATGTACCTAACCAGACATTTACACCAATTGGAGCAGACCCAAAGGTTTCTCACTTAAAAAAATACAAAGTATAAGACACACATCGTATGCAGACTGACTAAAGGTCCTATCCCTTTACTCCATCTCATATAATTTATTGAGATACGACTTATGCCTGACCCAGAAGTCATTCTCTGATACAGCCCTGATGAAAATGTTACGTACAAGGGTTACACACTCCATGGAACCAAACCTCATTTGTGACTCTAACAGAACTTGCTGGAGACAGATTTGTATCAATTGTAACCTTATCAATGGAATAAACTTCTCAGCTTCGTAAAACAAAGCCCATCCCTCACTCTCTTCAAAAATAATTTGGACAAATGGATGGGGAACAGTAAATTCGCTCCTTGGGTAGTGCCCATGTCCCTTATGAACAGAGGTAGTCTGTAAAATGACTCAGAGCTCCAACACCCAAAGATCCATTACCCCGATACTACCCCTTCCCATATCTGGGGAATTAAGATGTAATATTTTCATATCCTGGGTATTATTGGTTTGGCTTACAAAGGCTCTTGGGACATTAGCTTAGTAATCACCTGGGAACTTATGAAAACATTCAACTATTTCCACCTAATATGATATTCTATAAACCGTGTATACTATAATATAACTCAATAATTAAAAAAAGTGACTGACATATACAGCATTCTGTCCTTGAATGGACATGACTAGACAAAGATCTTATTGCTTAACAGAAAGATCAGAGCCATCTTTTTACCAACAAGGGCTGAAACAAAGAAAGAGTTTCTGAAGTTTCATATGAGCACTTTAAATAAATCCCTCAGTCATCAGGAAGATAATACTGGTATCAACGTATGTGATATCAATACTTGCTGTTAATTTTGGAGCTATTACAGAGATCTATTAAATCCTTTTTTTAATTGTCAGCTGAGATGAAGGATTGTTTTGTAAGGTACTGGTAAATGTCAGACAGACACACATGAAGAGTGAGAGAGTGAGAGAGAAACACAAGCAGTGAAAGCTTGTAGGAGGCTACATGTTTATTTATGGTAGGGGTGACTGCATAGTAAAACCACTATTAGAATGTTCAAGTGGAAAGTGAGAGGAAGAATGAGTAAAGTAATGTAGATGGATGAGATAACAACTAAAAAATAGGATGATTACAGTAGAATAAATAAGATACATAACATGAGTAAGGTAGTGAGGCAGAATCAGTAAAGTAAATGAGACAAGTGTCGCAGTATAAGTAAGATCAGAGAAATGATTCAGGTAAAACAAGCAAGGTAAATAGCATGAACAAGACAGTGTGAGTAAGGTGAATGGGATGATTGAGGCAGTGTGGTGTAAGGTAAATGAGATGACTGAGGCAGTGTGGAGTATGGTAAATGAGATGACTGAGGCAGTGTAAGTAAGGTAAATAAGATGACTGAGGCAGTGTGGGAAAATGTTATTATGACAGATGAGACAGCATGAGTAAGGTAAATGAGATGACTGAGGCAGTGTGGAGTAAGGTAAATGCGATGACTGAGGCAGTGTGGAGTAAGGTAAATGCAATGACTGAGGCAGTGTGAGTAAGGTAAATGAGATAACTGAGGCAGTGTGGAGTAAGGTAAATGTGATGATTGAGGCAGTGTGAGTAAGGTAAATGAGATGACTGAGGCAGTGTGGAGTAAGGTAAATGCGATGACTGAGGCAGTGTGAGTAAGGTAAATAAGATGACTGAGGCAGTGTGGAGTAAGGTAAATGCGATGACTGAGGCAGTGTGAGTAAGGTAAATAAGATGACTGAGGCAGTGTGGGAAAGGTTATTACGACAGATGAGACAGCATGAGTAAGATAAATGAGATGACTGAGGCAGGGTGGAGTAAGGTAAATGCGATGACTGAGGCAGTGTGGAGTAAGGTAAATGCAATGACTGAGGCAGTGTGAGTAAGGTAAATGAGATGACTGAGGCAGTGCGGGAAAGGTTAATGCGATAGATGAGACAGCATGAGTAAGGTAAATGAGATGACTGAGGCAGTGTGAGTAAGGTAAATGAGATGACTGAGGCAGTGTGGGAAAGGTTAATGCGATAGATGAGACAGCATGAGTAAGGTAAATGAGATGACTGAGGCAGTGTGAGTAAGGTAAATGGGATGACTGAGGCAGTGTGGAATAAGGTAAATGCGATGACTGAGGCAGTGCGAGTAAGGTAAATGAGATGACTGAGGCAGTGTGGAGTAAGGTAAATGCGATGACTGAGGCAGTGTGAGTAAGGTAAATGAGATGAATGTGGCAGTGCGAGTAAGGTAAATGCAATGACTGAGGCAGTATGAGTAAGGTAAATGAGATTACTGAGGCTTTACCTTATAGGTTCAAAGGTAAGTGCTAGGCTATTGGCCCAAGGGCCTATGTAAGCCTAGCCAACAAAGTTCCATGGCTTTCACCACCCAGTAAGTTTATTTTCCTGTGCCCCTGTCGAGCAGAGCCATAGAAGTGATCCTCGAGGCAAATTTCCTATTTCCCATCCACTCATCAAGATTTTTCTTGAAGAGTGCTAATGAGGAACTCTGCTTGACATAGATAGGTAGCTTGTTCCAGAGTATGGGAAGTCTATGGGACAGGAATCTATCCCTCCATCATGTTCTGTTTATTGTTGTGACAAGGTTTAGGTCCCTGGAGTGTGTAGCTGACAGGGATTGGGATTTCTTTAGGAGTAGCATGTCCAACAGCTCTGGGTTTGACATAGCTTTGTATGTTAGGCAGAGATCACCTTGGAGTAGGCAATCTGCTACTGAGTAAAGTTGGAGTTTTTTTTAGATGGTCAGTATAGGGCATCTGTTTGAGTTCCATAATCCTCTTTGTGAGGTATTTTTTTTAGCCTTTCCAGCTGTTGCAGATGTCTTGTGAGGTACATTCCAAAAGGGATAGATGAGAGAATGAGTAAGATAAATGCGATGACTGAGGCAGTGTGGAGTAAGGTAAATGCGATGACTGAGGCAGTGTGAGTAAGGTAAATGGGATGACTGAGGCAGTGTGAGTAAGGTCAATGCGATGACTGAGGCAGTGTGAGTAAGGTAAATGCGATGACTGAGGCAGTGTGAGTAAGGTAAATGGGATGACTGAAGCAGTGTGGAGTAAGGTAAATGCGATGACTGAGGCAGTATGAGTAAGGTAAATGAGATGACTGAGGCAGTGTGGGAAAGGTTAATGGGATAGATGGGACAGCATGAGTAAGGTAAATGAGATGACAGAGGCAGTGTGAGTAAGGTAAATGGGATGACTGAGGCAGTGTGGTGTAAGGTAAATGAGATGACTGAGACTGTGTGGAGTAAGGTAAATGAGATGACGGAGCCTCTGTGGAGTAAGGTAAATGTGATGACTGAAGCAGTGTGAGTAAGATAAATGAGATGACTGAGGCAGTGTGAGTAAGGTAAATGAGATGACTAAGGCAGTGTGAGTAAGGTAAATGAGATGACTGAGGCAGTGTGGAGTAAGGTAAATGTGATGACTGAGTCAGTGTGAGTAAGGTAAATGAGATGACTGAGGCAGTATGAGTAAGGTAAATGAGATGACTGAGACAGTGTGAGTAAGGTAAATGGGATGACTGAGGCAGTGTGAGTAAGGTAAATGAGATGACTGAGACAGTGTTAGTAAGGTAAATGGGATGACTGAGGCAGTGTGAGTAAGGTAAATGAGATTACTGAGGCAGTGTGGGAAAGGTTAATGGGACAGATGGGACAGCATGAGTAAGGTAAATGAGATGACAGCGGCAGTGTGAGTAAGGTAAATGGGATGACTGAGGCAGTGTGGAGTAAGTTAAATGGGATGATTGAGGCAGTGACACTAAGGTAAATGGATGACTGAGACAGTTTGAGTAAGGTAAGTTGGATGGATGAGACAGTGTTTGTAAGGTAAATGGAATGGCAGAGGCAGTCTACGTGAGGTAAACGGGATGGCTAAGAAAGTGTGGGTAAGGTAGATGGGATGACTGTGGCAGTGTGGGTAAGGCAGAAGGAATGGTCGAGGCAGTGTGAGGAAGGAAAATGGGATGCCTGAGGTAGTGTGAGTGGCAACACCCAGATCTGCTCAGAGTTACAGCACAATGGCATGAAAAGTTGAGAACCAACTGATATAGCCAACATCCTGGCTGATAGGTTCAGTGCCAACTTTACCCCTCCACCCCGAAAGGACCCATATCCATACCAGAAGAATGCAGTGCCCCTGCAATCACAACTGAGCAGGTAAAAACTGCGCTCTCCAAAGCCAAGAACACAGCATCCATGGGACCGGACAACATCCCAGGGTGCATTCTACACAAACTTCAGAACGAACCGAGCCCCCACCTAAGCACCATGATCAATCACAGCCTCACATCAGGCTTTGTATTCACTGAATGGTGCACAGCAACAGTTATACCACTCCACAAAGGGGGAGCCATCCACGGACTCTGGGAACTATCGCCCTATTAGCCTGACAAGCCTGGTTTGCAAGGTCATGGAATGCATCATCATGGAACTCATAAACAAAGACATTGGTAACCTCCAAACTCTGGACCCCACCCAGTGCTGGTTTGTGAAGGGCAGATCATGCCTCCTGAACCTGATCGACTTCTTTAAAACAGTCACCAAAGCCATAGACGAGGGTAAGACAGTTCACACAGCCTATCTCGACCTCGCCAAGGCGTTTGACACCATCCCCCATTCTGGAATCATAGATAAAATCACCAAACTGGGTATAAATCCATACATCACATGATGGGTTGCCAGCTGGCTCACTGACAGAACCCACACTGTAAAAGTTTCAGACTCCAAATCTGACTTCAAACCTGTGACAAATGGAGTACCACAGGGTTCAGTCTTGGGTCCTCTCCTGTTTGGTATCTACTTCTGTGAAGTACAGGCTAACACAGAAGGCCTCTGACTGACAACATTCACAGATGACTGCACATTAGGTGCCATAGTCGAGTCCCCGAACAATGTGGACATCCTACAGAAGGGCTTCACTGAGACTGATGCCTAGTGTCAGAGCCATGGCTTCAAGCTCAATGCCAAAAAGTGCACTGCCATCCCCTTTGGTAAAAATTCAGTACCCATGAACTACCACATAGGTGGCAGTCCACTTAATGCCAACGTTGTGATAAGAGACCTTAGGACTCAGGTGGACAGTAGTCTCTCCTTTGATAATCACATAGCCACAGTAGTCAGGAAATCCTTCCACATGGCACACCTCATCACAAAAGGGTTCTCATCCAGGAAAAAAGAAGTCATTGTTCCCCTCTACTCGTCTCTCATTAGACCCATTACTGAGTACAACGTCCCTTTTGGAATGTACCTCACAAGACATCTGCAACAGCTGGAAAGGCTAAAAAAAATACCTCACAAAGAGGATTATGGAACTCAAACAGATGCCCTATACTGACCATCTAAAAAAAACTCCAACTTTACTCAGTAGCAGATTGCCTACTCCAAGGTGATCTCTGCCTAACATACAAAGCTATGTCAAACCCAGAGCTGTTGGACATGCTACTCCTAAAGAAATCCCAATCCCTGTCAGCTACACACTCCAGGGACCTAAACCTTGTCACAACAATAAACAGAACATGATGGAGGGATAGATTCCTGTCCCATAGACTTCCCATACTCTGGAACAAGCTACCTATCTATGTCAAGCAGAGTTCCTCATTAGCACTCTTCAAGAAAAATCTTGATGAGTGGATGGGAAATAGGAAATTTGCCTCGAGGATCACTTCTATGGCTCTGCTCGACAGGGGCACAGGAAAATAAACTTACTGGGTGGTGAAAGCCATGGAACTTTGTTGGCTAGGCTTACATAGGCCCTTGGGCCAATAGCCTAGCACTTACCTTTGAACCTATAAGGTAAATGGGATGCCTAAGCTAGTGACAGTATAGTAAATGGGATGAAGAGGCAGTGTGATTAAGGTAAATAGGAAGACTGAGGTATTATCAGTAAGGTAAATGGGATGCCTGAGGTAGTGTACATAAGGTAAATGGGATGCCTCAGGTAGTGTGAGTAAGGTAAATAGGATGGCTGAGGTAGTGAGACTAAGGTAAATGCAATGCCTGAGGTGGTGTGAATAAGATAAATAAGATGATTGAGGCAGTGTGAGTAAGGTAAATGAGATGAGTGAAGCAGTGTGGAGTAAGGTAAATGGGATGACGGAGGCAGTATGAGTAAGGTAAATTGGATGACTGAGGCAGTATGAGTAAGGTAAATGGGATGACTGAGGTAGTGTGAGTAAGGTAAATGGGATGACTGAGGCAGTATGAGTAAGGTAGATGGGATGACTGAGGTAGTGTGAGTAAGGTAAATGGGATGACTGAGACAGTATGAGTAAGGTAAATGGGATGACTGAGGTAGTGTGAGTAAGGTAAATGGGATGACTGAGGCAGTGTGAGTAAGGTAAATAGGATGATTGAGCCATTGTGGGTAAGATCAATGGGATGACTGAGGCAGTGTGAGTAAGGTAAATAGGATGGCTGAGGTAGTGTGCGTAAGGTAAATGGGATGCCTGAGGTGGTGTGCGTAAGGTAAATGGGATGTCTGAGGCAGTGAGAGTAAGGTAAATGGCATGATGGAGACAGAATGAGTAAAGGAAAACATGATGACTGGGTCTCAAAGGATGAGATAAATGGGATAGGTGTGCTACAATAAATCAGGTGAATGCTATGATGAAGACAGAAACAGTAAGGTAAATAGAATGCCTGCGGCAGAAAGAGTATGATAAATGACTTGAGTGATGTAGCAGTAGTAAGGAAAATGAAACATGATAGTAGAGTAAGCAAAGCAATAAAAATAAGGTAACTGAGGTATGTGCAAGAGAACAGGAAAGCTAAATGTGATGAGCCAGAGAGAGAGGGAGTAAGGTAAACGGGATGAATGTTTACAAGGGTTGTGATTGTATGAAGTTTCCAAGGCTGTTACATCATAGACATTTTTCCTAAAATTTGGTGGTATATCTATGTAAATAAAATCCAAAAAAAGTATATCCAGTTCTTGCATTTAAGCCATTGTAAATATTAAGACAGCATAGTAAATGTATTAGAACATGACAACAAGCTGCACACATTTCACTTTGAAAATTTGTAACATTTCATGTATCTAAAATTCATAAAGACTGTGCAGGAGAAAAACAGATGTTACTGACAAAGGTATTTAGTGAAGGTGATAGGATGCAAGTGTGGAACAGAGGACATGCAGGAGTTATACAGCATTGTTTCAATCTATTAATAATTCATGTAGAAAATGGCAGCTGTCTGAGTTATAGGCAGAGAATAAATGCATCAATAGTCCCTTATTTATTACTTTAAAACCAGTGCAGTTTAACAGGATCATCAAAAAAACAAGTCATTGCTTTTCTGGACCACAATGATATAGAGGGAGTTTCATTCATTTATTTGTTCTCTATTGCTCACATCACTTTGCTCAAGACTGACTGGATGCGGGAGCCCATTACAGAAACCGCTGGGAAGAAAACAGAAAAGCAGTAGTGTCAGGCACGAAATTGGATGATTTGCCTTATGAAAAATTAATTTAGTTAATTGATGTGGGTGGTTGTAAAATAGTTTGGGGTTCGGAGATGGTATGTGCTTCAGCCTCCAATTCCTTATTAATCAAGTGGAATGATCCATGCATGGGGGGGGGGGGTTCAGGCCTAGTGCTGTAACCTTCACTTCATCTGTTAAAAAGTTAGTAATCTATGTGTGAACAAATACAGGGAAGCTCAAAGCTGGAAGCTGACAGGGGCTACAGGTGTGTGTGTGTGTGTGTGTGTGTGTGTGTGTGTGTGTGTGTGTGTGTGTGTGTGTGTGTGTGTGTGTGTGTGTGTGTGTGTGTAGATATGGGAAGTGTAGGATTTGGAAAAGCTGCCAAAGCTGGACTCTTCCATGTGAGTCTGCGTAAAGGAAAGAGCCTCGATCCAGAAGCTAAAAGGTACCACAGCCCTTAATTCACCTGTTAATCAGGTGGTGTCATCCATCTGTGTGGTTATGAGGAATTTGTAGGTTTGGAGTTTGTAAGAGCTTTAATGCTCTTCTGGTAATCAGTTGACCTTAACTATGTATGTGGGTGGGAATTGGGGGGGGGGGGTTTGACTTGGCAAAAGTTACAGCTTTGCAGTCACCTGTTAATCAGATGAATTGACCCATGTGTGTGAATGTAGAGCAACTGAATGGCTACTGAATAAATACATAGCCCTCCAATTATTTCCACAGTCTGTTACCAACTGTAACTCTGCAAAACAAGCCATGAAATAATACAATTACTGACTCCCACTGTATCAGCCAGCAGCTGTTCTTGAAAGTAAGCTCAAGGCAGTGTCAAATGTCACATCACTGGGATGGCAGAAATGAGTACAGGTCATGCCTGGTGTTGTACCTATGTGAAGATGTACTGGTAGAGGGGTTATACCAGTCATCCCTGCTAACTTCTCATTAACCCGCCCCTTCCTGATGACTTCTCATTAACCCACCCCTTCCAGATGACTTTTCATTAACCTGTCCCTTCCTGATGTGCACAGTGTAACTTCATGGAAAATTACTTTAAAATGAGGGGAATGAGGAAGGGATAGTCTTTCCATGATTAAAGAAAACCCCATCTGGAAATTACCTGCCAAGATCATTGTGTAGCCAAGACACCTGACAATTTAGATACATATAACCTTTCAAGCCTACAGTATAGTAGGGTCTATATTATATATATTTAAAGCTTCAAAATTTCAAACCTCATATGTTCGACAACATATAAGCAAAACTTGAAGCCATGAATATATAATAAAAAAGTAAAAAAATAACTTATCCCCCCTGCACCCCCCACACCCCCCCTACTTAAATATACCAACTCTGAGACCGCATTTCAGTGCAGAAAAGGGAAATTTTCCCATTTTATGCATACAGAACCATTGCCTTTCACCTTCAAACTTTTCAAAGTTCGATTATATGGTGTCGACCATATGACATTCGAACTTTGAAACCTTCGGCAATTTAATAGGGATCCATATAGTATACACAATAATTGCTCAAACTCTTAGAATGAAATTGTTTCCCAGGGTAAAATGTAACAAAACACTCCTCCCCCTTAGACTGCTATATGTCTTGTGATCCTTCTGTGGAGCTCTCAGTCCATTTTCCCTGGATACTACCCTGCTTATAATAGTTAAGAAACAGCCCAGTTCTAACTACTGCATTTCAAATAGATTATAATATGCCTGTTGACTATGACATGAGGAAGGACATCAGTTAGGACATAAGAACATCACCATATGTAATGTTTATTTGTCCTATTCCATGTCCTGTTATTGGCCCAGCTTTAGAAAGTTGTTCTTCATTTCTTTACAAACAGAAAGCAGTGCTTTGTTTTCATTTTCAGAGATGGGAGTGTTGCAGGTTTCAAACCTTGACAGTGGAAAATCTTGGTATGTTTCATACAAATGATTGCTATGCTGCATACGTTGCTTTGCTATCAGTAGCAACAACATCTATTATCCTAAAAGAGGAACATGAAAGTCAGTATTTTAGTTGCTATGTGACATGAAAAATTGTTGTTGAAATAAAAGTATGCTAGCAGCTGTAGAAATAAAGGTGCTGCACAAGCCAGTCACCCGAAATCAGGCTGTTTTATAAAATCAGTGTAGACACAGAGGTTACAGTATTACATACTGGATCATGTTCCAGAATAAATATTGTTATTTGTGTCTTAACATTATTCCCAAAGACACTCCATTTCGAGAAGTAACCCCTCATCTCAAACAGTGTCATTAATACGAATATTAAACAGGAACAATTTTTACTTGAACACTATGGTAATTCTACATCAAAGACCATTTCACACATGAAGCACCAAGTTACTTGTCTCATGATTCAAAATACTGTAAGTCTTGAACCCAAACATTAGTGCATTTCTTTCTGTTAGCACTTGCATGTGTTTTTCTTCACTCTCCTTTTTTTTAACAGGTAAGTAAACTAATCCTTCTTTATCTCTTTTTATCCATGACTCAAGCCCCAAGTCACAAGGGCAAGGCTAGCCAACATGTTTTTTAGAGGTTAAAAGAAACTGGAGCACCCAGAAAAGCACATACAGGCATAGGGATAGCAGACAATATACATAAAGCTAGGCATCAGAAGTAAGACTCAAACCCTAGACCTTGAAACACTTTTTGAGTATGGGCAATAATTAGTGAGCTATCAAGAAGGCCATTTTTCTCTGTTACAACTAAAATATATCTTACCTCTTCTACTCATTAAAACACGTTTGTGTCTGAATGCAAAATATTCATCAAAATTTTAATTTTTGCAGTTTAAAAAAAGTTATATCTTTGTCTTCTGCTTCGCAAAAATATTTATCAAAATGTAGCATTTGAAATAATGTATATTTTTATTTTTACAACATGAAACAAATTCTCAAACACGCCTGAAAACTGCTTAACAATGCAGGTGTGATACATTTTGTGCAAACTATGGTACTATTTAAACAATAAAGGGAAAAAAATGGTATAGTCTGTAGACTTTACAAGTAGAAGGCAAGGAAACTCAGGTGACAGATACAGATATTTCAAATACAAGATGACTGCATTTGTTAAGACATCAGCAGTGGGCAGAAAAAGGAAGGCAATAATTTTTCTGTCAGCTTAATCATTGCAATAATTCAGTGGAAATTCAATGGGCAACCTATCAGACTTGGTAATGCTATGTAAGAGTTATCCAAACCTGAAGGAGTAGGTATCCAAGTGAAGTGGGAAAGAACACGTAATAAATTACTTCTGTGATGAACAGTGGAAATAGATATGACAAATTCATGAGACAGAAGCCCATTTGTTTGATAAAGTGATTCATCTGTAACACGGTTATTCAGAAAGTATGAATGCATAATATTCAAAGCAGTGACAGAAAGAATGTGGCATTTAGAAAACCAGTTACCCATGCATACACTCTGCACGCCCTCAAACACAGATAAATGGGCATGTTTAGTACAAATGCTGTGAACAGGCATAAGCTGAAATGAGAGACAATGCTTTATTATTTTTAGGGGCACATATCTGCCTTACTAAGTCATTGTCCAGAGTGGGCAGTTGAAATGAACGTAAAACCTCTTCATAAATGCAGCGTTTTTTTCTACCACTACTACTAACAATGTCTGATAAGCATCCTGCTTAGACAGACACAGACTGCATAACTAATGTAGCCGGGTTTGGGATTTAGGGAATAACAAAACAGCTTCCTTATACATATACCTGGTGCTGTTTGGGACATGCAGTGATAGCTGCCATCATTTCATAGTCTGTTGACACATCACAAAAATATGACTCGTATAACTCAGTTATGGTTTTATGGACTTTACTTGTCAGACGTTCTGTTGCAGTTAATAATAGCAGAGATTGTTTGTTCTTTTCTATCAACATTGCATATCTTCTCACAAGCAAAGAGTGGTGCCAGGTAAGAACATAGTTTAATATTTGTTTTATATTAGGTAAATATATTAAGCTAATAAAAACAATGTTCTTTGCATTAGTAAGGCTAAATCCTTACATAAATTTCTTGAATAATTAAGCTGTAGAAAACTCAAAACATATATATATATATATATATATATATATATATATATATATATATATATATATATATATATATTTGACTTGCTATATTCTATTTAGAGGGGCATAAAAGTAAAGATGAGACTTATAACAATTATACAAATAAAATTGTCCATATAAAGAATAGTAAATAAATGAAATAAGATGCCAACTCATATTAAAAGAGCAGAAATAAGTAACAGCTCTTAAAATTAAAACTAGATGACTTTAAGGGAGACAAGAAATTTCATTTTAGGTAATAAAGATTAATTATTGATACTAAAGGGAAGTCTGCAACTTTTATTATCTCAAGTACAAATAAATATCATGAACATTCTCTGTAAATTAAAAACAAATAGTTCTAGTGATTTCTTTGGGCTGAAGACTAGAAGATGACAAAACCTGAAAGCTGGTTAAGTATGCATAGCTTTGGTCATACAAATTACAGAATGCAATTAAATAAAAATATAAATTTTACTAACTTTCTACTACATGTGCTAAGTATCAGAAAGGTAATCAAGTAATGCTTCTATTGTTTCAGTAAGACTCAGTGTCTCTTGCTAAAAGGACAAGAGACACACTATGGATTTCTGAAACATGTATGTTCTCCTTATTATATATATTACATATAAATAGAAAACCCACCTAACTCATGGCACAGAGGTGTACCAAGGATTTCCAAACATGCTATGAATATGTAATGTGCAGCATTGCATTACTATTAATGAAAATACCCAGAAAAGTATGGAGAAGTACTGCAGAATGGAAGACTCATTAAACGTTACATTTATTACAATGAACGTGAATGCCAACATATAAAGTTATGCTTCAGACATTGCATTACACAGCTGCTTTGTACTGCAGTGAGGGCCCCCACAGCCATAAGTTTTGTGCAGTTCATTGTACCTCGAAACTACATACATTATTGTATTTGCTGGTCATTCATATACTAAAACTTAGAATATTTGTAAAATAACACTCATAATTCTACTGGCTATGGGATACCATTTGATGTGATTTATTTTGATCTTGTTACGAATTTGACATAGTCAGTGACCAAACCATAACTGAGACACTAAGCACATTAAATGTCAGCCACCTTTTTTTTTGTTTCTCTTTAGTAAACAGGTAAGTAGTTGACTCTCTTAACCATACCTGAAGAATAAGGATAAGAAATTATTTTTTATGAGACAGGATATACCACAGGTGTGAATGCTGGAGCCATTCGTATTGATAAGTACATCCCCACCTTTGCAGCTCAGGACAACATATGAGTGGGTAAGTTTACATGGCATGAAACTGGGTACTATGGTGACTGGCCTGAATGATACAATAAACCTGAAAGTCCTCTAGGACTCTGTTCACCACCCATCTGGGAACTGCATTCTGCTAACACCAAGAGATATCCAGCAATAAAGGTATCCATCATCAATTAAAAATCAGGTGCTGCTAACTATAATATGTGACAGAGTTTCATGCTGCTGGAGACACATGTTTTGCTGTTAATTCCAATCTGCTAGTGGGATGGAATTTTATTTCTATGAAAGGTGTTTTACACACTATCTCTTCTATAAATGCAAAAGTAAGATTAAGATGTCTGCATTGCCGCCTACTTTGTGGTGTTTTCCAGCTTGCTAAACTTTATATCTGTATTAGAAACTGTATTTAGAACACATCTAGAGCCTGTTTACTGCATTTCCTGTGTTGCCCTTATTTTAAAATCGTTTTTTTTTCTTAAAACTTGCATTTTACCTGTCTCTGGCCTAGCACTCAAGTGTGGGGTCATTTATTGCACTGTTCTAACTTGTTGCTACTTGTGTATCTCTGCTATCTTTAAACAAAAAAAAACAAAAAAAATATTACTTTTTTCCCACTTTCTGAAATTTAAAAAAAGTTCAGTTACAGATTTGCTGTTCTGAACTGTTTGTACGTTTCTTGGAGGCCATTGCTTGCTTGGGCTAAAGGGAAGTCTCTGTGTTCATCAGTGGCAGTGGTAAACACTGAACGGCCTGCCTGCCCCTGTGAGAGTGGTTACTGCCTAGAAACTGTAGTTTTATTGGCCATTTTGGGTCAATTCCAAACTCCTTGATCCCCCTCTCTTAAAACCCGATTGTCTTATGGTTTTGGCGTCTTTTCAGACTTGTTGGCTGTTGGTGAAGCACCCACCAAGAGGAGAAAACGCTGAGAGAAGAAAGGAGCCACTTTTGAGATTTTAAGTATTTTTCTTCAGATTATTTGTTAAGATTTCTGCATTGCCGCCTACTTTGTGGTGTTTTCCAGCTTGCTAAACTTGATATCTGTATTAGGAACTGTATTTAGAACAGATCTAGAGCCTGTTTACTGCATTTCCTGTGTTGCACTTATTTTAAAATTGTTTTTTTCTTAAAACTTGCATTTTACTTGTCTCTGGCCTAGCACTCAAGTGTGGGGTCATTTATTCATAGGTAGGCAGGTTTATAGGTAGGTACTAGGCTATCGGCCCTAGGGCCCATACAAGCCTAGCCAAAAAATGTACCCTGGCTTTCGCCACCCAAGAAAATTATTTTCCTGTGCCCCTGTCGAGCAGAGCCACAGAAGTGATCCCCGGGGTGAATTTCCCATTTCCCATCCAATCATCAAGATTCTTCTTGAAGAGTGCTAATGAGTAGCTCTGTTTGACATAGATAGGTAGTCTGTTCCAGAGTATGTGAAGTCTCTGGATCAGGAATCTATCCCTCCAGCATGTTCTGTTTATTGTGGTGACAAGGTTAAGGTCCCTAGAGCGTGTATCTTGGAGGGATTGGGATTTCTTAAAGTGGAGCATGTCCAACAGCTCTGGGTTTGACATAGCTTTGTATGTTAGGCAGAGAT
Source organism: Protopterus annectens (assembly GCF_019279795.1). Lineage (NCBI taxonomy): Eukaryota > Metazoa > Chordata > Ceratodontiformes > Protopteridae > Protopterus > Protopterus annectens. The sequence goes on along the minus strand of NC_056737.1, from coordinate 149,847,951 downwards.
CGCCCCTGAGTAGGCGATATGCGATGGAGTAAAGCTGTAGTTTTTTGAGATGGTCTGCATAGGGCATCTGTTTGAGGCCAGTAATCCTCTTTGTGAGGTATTTCTGTGGTCTTTCCAGTTGTTGTAGATGTCTTGTGAGGTACATACCAAAAGGGGCGTTGTACTCTATAATGGGTCTAATGAGTGATGAGTAGAGGGGAACAATGACCTCTTTTTTTCTGGATGAGAATCCTTTTGTGATGAGATGAGCCACTTAGAAGGATTTCCTGACCACTGTGGCGATGTGATTATCAAAGGAGAGACTACTGTCCACCTATGTCCCAAGGTCTCATCACATTTTCGGCATCAAGTAGACTACCAGCTATGTGGTTGCTCATGGGTGCAGAGTTTTTACCAAAGGGGATGACAATACACTTTTTGGCATTGAGCTTCACGCCATGGCTTTGACACCAGGTATCTGTCTCAGTGAGGCCTTTTTGTAGTATGTCCACATCGTTAGGAGTTTTGATTATGGCTCCTAGTTTACAATCATCTGCAAACCTTGTTAGCCAAAGACCTTCTGTGTTGGCCTGCACTTCAGAGAAGTAGATACCAAACAGGAGAGGACCCAGGACTGAACCCTGTGGTACTCCACTTATCACTGGTCTGATGTCGGATTTGGAATCCGCTACTTTCACAGTGTGGGTTCTGTCCATGAGCCAGTTGGCAACCCATCTTGTGACATAGGGATTTATACCTAGTTTAGTGAGCTTATCTATAATTCCAGAGTGGGGGATGGTGTCAAAAGCCTTGGCGAGATCTAGATAAGCTGTGTGAACCATTTTACCCCCATCTATGGCTTTAGTGACTGCTTCAAAGAAGTCAATCAGGTTTAGGAGACATGATCTGCCTTTTACAAATCCAAACTGAGTAGGGTTCAGAGTTTGGAGATTACCAATGTCTTTGTTTATGAGTTCCACGATGATACGTTCCATGGCCTTGCAGACCAGGCTCGTCAGGCTAATGGGGCAGTAGTTCCCAGGGTCCATCATGGCTCCCCCTTTGTGGAGTGGGATAACTGTTGCGGTGCACCATTCAGTGGGTACAAAGCCTGAGGTGAGGCTATGATTGAACATGGTACTTAGGTAGGGTGCCAGTTCATTCTGTAGTTCATGTAGAAAGCAGCCTGGGATATTGTCAGGTCCCATGGATGCTGTGTTCTTGGCTTTGGAGAGTGTGTTTTTTACCTGTGCAGCTGTGATTATAGGAACTTTGCATTCTTCCGGTATAGATAGGCCCTCTAGGGGGTGAGAGGGGGGTAAAGTTAGCACTGAACCTATCTGCTAGGATGTTGGCAATATCAGTTGGTTCTGTATATTTAGTGCCATTATGCTGTAACTCAGAGCAGATCTGAGTGTTCCCATTTAGATTCTTGACATAGCTATAGAATGCTTTGTGGTTGTCTTTAGAGTCAATGGCAATTTTGTTTTTGTAACTAGCTTTGGAGGATTTTATGAGGGATCTCAGCTTCTTACTGAGGTTGACCAGGGAGTTCCTCCAGTCATGGGATTTTACTCTTTTTTGTAACAGTTTCTTTCTTCTGTTGTAGAGTTTGTTTATGGCAGAGGACCACCAGATTGGCTTCCTTTTTTTGGAGGATAACATCTTGGTTCTATTGGGGATAGCATGACCCATGCACTCGTGTAAGTGCTTATAAAGTGCATTTGTGTAGGATTCGGCAGTCATACCGCTATTGTCAGTCTGCATGGGTGTCATAAAGTTTGCCACTTCTGTCTTAAGAAGTGTAAAGTTGGCTTTTGAGAAGTTTTTTACAATGGTTTCCCTAATTGGGGCTGGGGGTGGGATGTGGATGTCTAGGCTGATTAGCTTGTGGTCGAATCTGACAAACGATGAATTGACCTCTGGTGTGGAACACCGATTTCCCATGTTGGTAATGACCAGGTCTAGGATATTGTTTCCCCCTGGTAGGGGTGTGAATAAGTTGATCCAAGGCGTTGGAATTTATGAATTCTAGAAAACGTTGAGCAAAAAAGTTGGTACATGAGTAGTTTTCCCAGTTAATGGTGGGGTAGTTGAAATCGCCCATTATTAGGGTGTTGGGTTGTACCCTAATACTTTCCAGTGTATCAAGAAATGAGGCGTGTGAAACCTGGGGCATGGTGGGGGGTCTCTAGCAAGCTACAATTTGGATTGCGGTCTTGCCCAGAGTTAGTTGCACTTGGATAATCTCGGATGCATTATGCTGTGCAACTAGCCTGGAGATGTGGATATCCTTAATGAATATGGACACGCCTCCGCCTTTAGTGCTTCTTTCTGGGTTAGGTGGCCGAAAGGTGTGGTATGAATTGAAGCCTGGTAATGCAGGGGTGCTCTCTGGAGCTTTGAACCAGGTCTCTGTCACTGCACAGATGTCAATGTTCTCCATTTTAAGGAGTGTCTCGAGTGAGTGCATTTTGAGGTTTAGACTTCTATAATTGTGTAGCATTTCCCTCAGATTTTGCTTGCTTGTACCTGTTATGGTGGTGAATTTGTTATTTGAACCTTGCCTAAAAAAGGCAATCCTAAGGGCGACAGGTGCAGGCCATCTCTGGTAAAGCATCGTAGACTGTCGATCATGTCGTCCCAGGCAGACAAATACTGGATCCCCTTAGAATGACACCAGAAGCTTAGCCAATTGTTGAAGTCAATCATTTTGTCCTTGTACTGTGGTATCATTCTGGGTGATGGCAGGATGCTATTCAGGGTTAGGGTCATACCTGCCTGGGATACAAGATCAGAGAGCTCCTCCATGTCTCTTTTCATGTAGTCCAGGGAGGTACGTCTCACTATTGCACTGTTCTAACTTGTTGCTACTTGTGTACCTCTGCTATCTTTAAAAAAAAAAAAAAAAAAAAAAGAATCTTGCTTTTTTCCCACTTTCTGAAATTTAAAAAAAGTTCAATTACAGATTTGCTGTTCTGAACTGTTTGTAAGTTTCTTGGAGGCCATTGTTTGCTTGGGCTAAGGGGAAGTCTCTCTGTGTTCATCAGTGGCAGTGGTAAACACTGAACAGCCTGCCTGCCCCTTTGTGAGTGGTTACTGCCTAGAAACTGTAGTTTTATTGGCCATTTTGGGTCAATTCGAAACTCCTTGATCCCCCGCTGTTAAAACCCGATTGCCTCATGGTTTTGGCATCTTTTCAGACTTGTTGGCTGTTGCTGAAGCACCCACCAAGAGGAGAAAACGCTGAGAGAAGAAAGGAGCCACTTTTGAGATTTTAAGTATTTTTCTTCAGATTATTTGTTAAGATTTCTGCATTGCCACCTACTTTGTGGTGTTTTCCAGCTTGCTAAACTTGATATCTGTATTAGGAACTGTATTTAGAACACATCTAGAGCCTGTTTACTGCATTTCCTGTGTCGCACTTATTTTAAAATCGTTTTTTTCTTAAAATTTGCATTTTACCTGTCTCTGGCCTAGCACTCAAGTGTGGGGTCATTTATTGCACTGTTCTAACTTATTGCTACTTGTGTATCTCTGCTATCTTTAAACAAAACAAAAAAAAAAAAAAAAAATCTTGCTTTTTTCCCACTTTCTGAAATTTAAAAAAAAGTTCAGTTACAGATTTGCTGTTCTGAACGGTTTATAAGTTTCTTGGAGGCCATTGCTTGCTTGGGCTAAAGGGAAGTCTCTGTGTTCATCAGTGGCAGTGGTAAACGATGAACAGCCTGCCTGCCCCTGTGGGAGTGGTTACTGCCTAGAAACTGTAGTTTTATTGGCCATTTTGGGGCAATTCCATACTCCTTGATCCCCCTCTCTTAAAACCCTCTTTTGAGCGATTTTGCACATTTTTGCGCATAGCGCAGCATCGGACAGCGCCGCTTAATCAGGTATAAACTATTCCCGGCTCCACAAAGTCTGCTCTTCACTTCTTCCCTTAGAACTGTTCCAAATCTCAAAGTAAGCACTTCTAAAACCCAGCAGTAGCTAGGATAAGTGTCCAAAAGTCAGTTTCAGGTTTACTCTCCAGTCCAGCTGGTGAATATGGGAATCTTGAGGCAATGTTACAACTGCCTTATGTACACAGACCACCGTCTCCTCTTCCCAACAAGCTCATATATATGTGAGAGATGCAACTATATAGCCAAACTGGAGGCTGAGCTCTCTCAACATAGTACTGGCACGGTCAGTCTGGAGGAGAAGGTAATCACACACACCACAAATCCAGTCTCACACAGACCTATTGCAACAGCAAACCAAACACATAAACGCACAAAAACATACTCGGAGGCTCTAAATAAAAATCTGCCCAAGCAACAGAGACCTCCAAAGCAGACATCCAAGCAACCGCTACCCCACAACAATACCCACGTATCACATATTTCACAAAGTCAGTGTGCCACACAGTCACAGCCCTTAAGGTTAAACACCACACCTAATACACTTGTAATAGGTGACTCTATTGTCAGACACACTGACGTCCCTCTCACCAGGCTGAACAAGGAGAAGGTCACTGTAAGCTGCCTGTTGGGTGACAGGATCCGCCACATAACACAAGCACTCAGGTCACTCCAAAGCAAGTACAAATATGACTCCGTCATTGTCCATGCTGGTGTAAATGACCTGAGACGTACCTCCCTGGATTACATGAAAAGAGACATAGAGGAGCTCTCTGATCATGTGGCCCAGGCCGGTATGACCCTGACCTTAAGTAGCATCTTACCCTCACCAAGAATGATACCACAGTATAAAGGCAAAATGATCAATTTCAACAATTGGCTAAAGTATTGGTGTCACTCAAAGGGGATCCAGTGCCTGTCAGTCTGGGATGACATGCTTGACAAGCCACGTTGCTTCGCTAGGGATGGCTTGCACCTGTCACCCCTGGGTTTTCGAATACTGGCCAAGGCTCTTGCCACCCCCATAGTGCCTTTTTTAGGCAAGACTCAAAAGACAAACCCACCTCCTTAGACAACACAAGGAAAAAGAAACTAAGGGTAATGCTGCTCAATGCCAGAAGTCTAAACCTCAAGATGTACGCACTCGAGGCCCTCCTCAGTATGGAGAATATCAATATCTGTGCAGTAACAGAAACCTGGTTCAAGGCTCCCAAGAGCACCCCAGCACTACCAGGCTATACCTCATACCATGCTTTTCGGCCCCAAAACTCGGACCAAACCACAAGAGGAGGGGGAGTATCCATATTCATCAAAGATACCCATACCTCCAGGCTAGTGGCACTGCACGAAGCATCTAAGACCATCCATGTGCAACTAACAGTGGGCAAAACTGCCTTCCAGTTTATAGCCTGCTACAGACCACCCTCCCAAACTCAGGAACCCCACTCGGCTTTCCTGAAGACACTGGAGAATATGAAGGTCTCTCCAAACACCATTATATTGGGTGACTTTAACTACCCAAACATAGACTGGGAGCACTACTCAAGCCCCAACACCCTAGCCCAATGGTTCCTAGAATTTATAAACTCAAATGCTATGGAACAACTGGTCACCACTCCCACAAGAGGGGAAAACATATTGGACATGATCATCACCAACGTGGGGAAGTTAAAAATGCCTTCCTCATTTCTGGTAAATGATCCTACAAGACTGACCTTAGCAATGTTACCATATTTATGTTCAGTTAAACTGTTTCAAGTCTGTTTCAGTTTAATTCACATATTTAAATGGAGACATAATTATAATTTCTGTTACTATTACAATGCCCTCAACCAATTTATTCTCATATTTTCTAAGCTCTTTTATGGTTTGTTTTATCCACTAGTTTACATGACAACATATATGTTTAATTATAATATTTATGTGATTTCCTTTATGTATATTATTAGGTGCATTTTGTCCACTCCTAATCATACTCTGGTATGGTAATTCTTCTGTATTTTATACGGTTTTACTTGTATTATTGAGCTATAGTTGCCTACAATCTATTTTTTACTTTAAATGCTTTTCTATTTTGCTGACATAACTGGCCCATAGCTGACAGAGTCCCTGTGGTACAGTCCACCTAGCTGCTGAAAAATAAAGTAAAATAAACATGTAATCCATTTATTTAAATGTCTCCATTTACTATATATACTTGCACAAAAATTGCCTGCTGGGTGACGAAAAAAAAGTCCATATTCTTGAAAGTGTTATGTCATACTATTTATATGAAATGTGACATGAAGGAATGCTTGTCTGAATACCAAACTGTCAAAAATACCTGCGTACATTCATGTATTCCTGCATGTTTTTATCTGTTAAATCACTGTTTTTAGTGATTATGTCAGTCAGAGTGCTGGCAGTGTTATCTCGAGAGGTGTCTTAGGTAATACTGGCTAGATTTGTCACAAAAGGTTAGAGTAAGTGAAGTCCATTCTGACTAAAAGAAAGTTAATAGGGAAGTGCATCATAGGTATAGATCTCAGAATGAAATATCTTTATAAGAAATAATGTAAAATGACAAAGCGAAGAGTCTCTTTTTGCTGGTGAAACAGTTATGCAAAAGGGTGTGGCACATGTAATCACAGACTGCATATAAAGATGCAAAACTTAAGAAAAGTATACATAGCAGCAAAGTCACTTAGCAGTAAGATCTCTGTCTCACTGCTGGAAAGCCTTGGTCCTTGCCTCCAGTCAAAGTCTGTCTGTCTACAGCTTTGGACGTTCCACCTTTGTCTGCATGGGTGAAGATTTTCTGTACATTCTTTGTATATTTCGATGTCCTTCCATCTTACAAAAACACGACAGTTGGGCAGTTGATTGGCTACATTAAGCTGTGTGTGTGTGTGTGTGTGTGTGTGTGTGTGTGTGTGTGTGTGTGTGTGTGTGTGTGTGTGTGTGTGTGTGTATGTACTCACAAACACACACACACATTTTCCTGTTGTATTTACCCCTGCTCTTGTAGCCTGTGTTGTGAGTAAATAAGTAGATCATAATAGCTGGATGTACAGTAGACAGATGGTAGGACCAAATCTAGAGTACTGCATGTCCCTATGCAAAACCCCCAATCATTCTACGGCCACAGGCTGGATGGTCTACACATTACACACCATAAGTTCTGTAGATTGTCAGAGAAAAGGTCTATGAGCTGCTAATCAGCTGTTGTGGAGGATTTCATTCTCTCAGTCTCTGTCTGCAAATTGTACTATGCTCACCTGGTCACTTAGTGAGAGAGTACACCTTGGTCACCCCTTAAAAGGGCCATTTACACGGGTCTATATTAAAAGCCTGAAAGTATGGAACAGCGAAGCTATGTACATCGATATATAAAGGTCGATATACATAAACATCGAAACACGTAAATGGCGAAAATTACAATGGCAAATGTGTTACGTCAACAAGGAGCGCATCACAGGTACATTAACACCAACATTAAAAACAGAATTTAACTCACTTTTGCAGGGGGGCAAGCCCCCCTGCACCAACCATGTGGGAGGCTGTGCCCGCCACACTCCCCTACTTAAATATACCAACTCCGAGACCGCACTACATTGGGGAAAAGGTTATATTTCCCTATCCCTACGATCAAGCTGCTGGCTTAACAAACACGTTCGGCATTGTGATTTTTGCTGTTTACGTGTTTCGATGTTTATGTACATCGACCTATGTGTCGATGTACATAGCTTCGCTGTTCCATACATTCTGGCTTTTAATATAGACCCCATTGACACATACTGAGCACAGTTGTTTAGTGAATAAAATATAAAATAATAAAATTAATATAAAGACAGACACTTGTATAGTCTTTAAGAAAGAAGACACTGCCTAAAGATTTACCAACTATGCAAGTGTATATTTGTTTTTCTGTGTGTATATGACTGTGGAGGAAGTACACCTGTGTCTCTCTTTGGTCTCTGCTATTGATTGGATCACAGCCATATTAAATAGCGACAGTAATTAGCTTCCCCTATCCAACATCAGCTGGGGTAAGCACAAATACAGTTACAAGCGTCCACTGTCGAATAGCAGCTGGGGTAAGCACAAATACAAGTTATGACACTGTGTATGCAAATGTGCATGCATGTGTGTGCATGCATGTGTGTGTGTGCATGCATGTGTGTGTGTGTGTGTGTGTGTGTGTGTGTGTGTGTGTGTGTGTGTGTGTGTGTGTGTATACATGCATGTGTGTGTGTGTGTTTGTCTGCATGTGGTCTGCTAAGTGTTTAGGGAGCTCAACTATGCTGTTGTTCAAAACGTCCAGTTGAGTGATTCATAGCTACACAAATTTCCTCCTCTAAGTAGTTGCAACACTACAGGAAATGTACACAAGTATAAAAAACTGGCTGTTTTTCTACCTACGAATTCCACCACTCTCCTTGTTTGATTTAATTAAATAAGCGCTCTAACGCTTCCCTAAAAATATTACGATACATATGTATAAATATGCATGCTATAAATACAATATGTCTGTATATGATATATAAGGACCATGGGAGCACCATTGCCTTACTTTAACGAAGGTAAACTTGCTATCTGTAATAGTTCTTTTAGTCATCAATAAAAATTACTATTCACTTCTTAGGTACAAATGAAACCTATTATTCCTCCCTTCACTCACACAGTGATGAGAAGGCAACACTTAACAGATGTCACCATGGCCTCCTATTTGAAACTCTCTAAATGTGGATCTTAGAAGTACTATTTAATTAATAGTTTTATCCAGACTCTTATGTAACTTGTCAACAATTTGCATTTCAAAAAAAATCACATATTACTGGGTAACCTTTCCTGTAGCTGCAAACTGGCTATGCAGATTTTTCCTTTTTTTTTTTTTTGCTATGCAGGTGAATCACATCTGATGTTTTCTCTCCATTTGGTTACCAGATATACTTGATTGTAACTTGGATGTGCTATAATAATTAGACACATTGTGGTTACTATTAATTAAATAATGTGTTATCTCAACCTATTGGGTGATATTTGCCCTGGTCCCCTTCAATAAAACACACATCACACCAAATGATGTTTGATGACCCTTATTAAACCTTGAAGCCTAACTACCCAAACTTATAAAATAACCACGATCCCCCACTGCTCCAGAAGGGAGGGAGAGCAAGTAGCAACTTCACGCTAAAATGTGATTCCTTTCCCAGTTACACTTGCATAAAACCCATTAAGCCACTCCCTACCCTTACCTCATTTCCTCCCAATCATCCTATATTCCCATTTAACCCTTTCATCCCCCCAACCCACTACCTTACTTCCCCCAACCTTTTAATTTCCATTACTATTTCTACTTAACCTCCACTTGAAGATGTCCCTCTTCAAATTGGTTTGTTACCAAACCTCATTTGTCCCAGACCTCTTCAAAAAAACACACATCACGCCGAATGATGTTTGACGACCTTTATTAAACTTCCATAAACACTTTATTAACCAATATTATTTATTAATCACAACATAAACATCCATATAACTGTTAACTAGGGCAGCGTGAGCTCGCTCACCCTACCCCAATAAGCAGCGTCCTTACTTCCGGTTGCTTATCTTACTTAGGAAGCAGCGTGCCATTCACTCACTTCCTTTACTACTTATTGGATTAAACATCCAACCAAATAAGCAGCTTTCTTACCTCGACTCACTTATTTTATTAACAAGTAGCATCGCTCTGCTCACTTTCCTTTCCCACCTCATTGAAATGAACATCCAGCACCAGAGGGGGAACATAAGAGATCAAGCCTGCCCCTCTTCTCCACCCACCAGCCTGACCTTGCAGTTCCCCTCCTTCATACCAAAAATTTCAAACAAAACTTTTCAAAAGGAACCGAACTGGACATAAAAAAGGTCAAAGCCAAACATCATTCAGTGTACTCCAGTCTCATTGCACCAAACTGGTTCCATGTCAGCAGTATCCCAAAGCCGTATTATATAAATAGCCAAAGCAACCAATTGCATAAGCAGCTGAAATTAAAACTGATGATCCCATTGTAATCCTAAATAACCATGCCCTAGTAAAACATTTGTAAATATACCCAGGTCATTACCTGCAAAATGTACCACCAACACTGGAAAGCACAACGCCATCCAACAAATGAAACCCAGTATTAGAAGGCAAAACATTCAATGACCAAAATAGCATTCGCTGACCCATGCACCACCCTCACAAAAAATTGAAAACATCCCTAAATGGAATACCCCCCAGAAGGTAAGTCAAAGAGCCTCCATCTACCACCACCAACCCTCATAACAATTCTTGTCAGTACCCATAGCCTGTCAGTCTTCACAATGTCAAACCTAACTCCAATCCTTGAAACACCTGACCACCCCATCCCAGCATTATTAAAATCACCTAATCCTGTTACCAGTATAACCATACTAATTAAAAGTAAATCTGTCTTAACCAACCAAAGTACCTTACCTTGTACCTAAGCCTAAAAACAATTTAACAAAATCCGGTAATGCCCTAACCTATACCTTTCTATGAAAAGCTGCCCCAAAAATACTATACCACATCTGATCATTCCAAACCAACCTGATACATTGCCTGACAACAGCAGGGGCTCATACCACAGCCCTATTGTCCAAATTAAAATTACTCATTTTCCCTCACTTCTTCCACTAAACCTCAAGGCCAGGCAAATTACAACTAAATCCAAATAGTAACACCCCTCCTCCAAATATCCATCCATCCTGTACATCCCTGCTCCAGACATCCTTCCATCCTGTCTTCCAACAAGCTAAAACCATTCCCCCCATAATATGCAAAATTCAGGAGGCCAATGAGCTCTATGACTTCCCTAATCACCCTTGTCCCAAAATATCAGCCCTCAAAAAAATGTTTTTAAACTTTTGCATCTGGTAACTCAAGCCATAGCCTGCATCCACTAGCAACCCCCGAAACAGTGTCTTGCTTGGACATTCATATGTCTGCTTAAACAATGGAAACCAGTTCTCACACATCCCCCCCCCCCCCACACACACACACACACACACACACACACACCTTGTAATGCTCTGTCTACCATTCACATAGTCTTAAAGCCCCACCCAGTACTACCTACTCCAATGGAGAACATTGCTAACTCCTAAAGTAACTCAAACCCATCTACAATGCCCACCAAATCTGACCCAACCTACTATTATTGTGACTCTATCCCACACGTGGACAACCCCAGACCTGCTTGACCCAGCCCCAGACATAACTCATCCTCGTCAAAACCCCCACTACTCCCAAACCGCACAGACTCTTAAGCACCTAATAAGGTGATTACTTGCGACCTCATTGTGCACCATTCTAGTAGCAGGAACATCCATCCCATCAGAGTGCATCACATTTCAAATCCACTTCTTTCAGAGCACTGCCTGATGATCACTCTGTGCTTCCCCATCTGCAAAAGAAAAGAAAAACTGTAAATTCTCTCCACACAGAAACCAAGCATTTCCTAACACTGAGCATGGCAAAGGACTCCTGCCACATCCCCATCAAATCCTTTCTCTTTCAGCGAGAGAACACACTGCAGCAATAAACTGCCTCATGCCACCAACAGCAATAACTGAACCACTACATTTAAGTCACCTATTAAAATGCAGAGTACAAATTGAACTACCAGATGGAGTATGTTATAACTAAATGCTACATATGAGGAATAATTGAAATCTCAAAATACCTGGATCACCTTGTGATTTCTATACAAACCTGTACAGCACTATATGGGTTAACTTATTTCTACAAACAGTCTTGAGGACATTTCTGCACACAAGTACTACAGGAGTATACTCGCACAATCATTCTTACCCAAATTAAAAGTTCATTTGTTAGAAAATGCAACCATGACAGCTTCTCCTCTGTGCTGCCTTTTTCTATAAACAACTGTAACAAAAACATGTACGCCACAATGAAACTTAATATGCTTACCAGTGAATAAAATACTTCCATAACATACCCATACCTCTCAGGTGCACTATATCCCAAGAAATGCTCACCATCAGGGGTCGCAAATTTCATGTTCCTCAAAGCTCCTCATCAAAAAGTCCGCCACACAATCTACACTTACAATTTAACTGATATCAATGTTACGCAGAACTGAATCAATTTTCCATCAAAACCCTATTCCAAATAAATCATCACATTTCAACCTTCCCAAAGGCCTCCCAGTAAATTCATCAGAATGCCAGCATAAAATGTTCCACCCCTTTACCCCCCTTAAACCACACATTTTCCCTTAGATCTGCTAGTTCTCTCCTCTCCTGCACTTTTACTAACTTATTAGTCTAGCACTTTATCATACCAGACTTATTGTAGCAATTATTGTAGCACACAAAAGTGCTACTAGCACTAAATGTTCTACAAGGAAACAGAGTCAGTACTTATTATTAATGCCCACTCCTCCAGGCATGTCTAAAGGTCAGTTCCCTGTGCTTTCTCCTATTAACCTGGTGAACTTGGGCATCTTGAGGTAATGTAGCAACTGCCTCATGTGCACTGACAACACTCTCCTCTTACCTCCCAACACTCAGATTTGCGAGAGATGCACTTATATATCCAAACTGCAAGCCACGCACTCTCCAGCCAAGACCGGAATATCTGGTCAAGAGGAGAAGGTCAACACTTGCACCACACCACATGGAACACATAGCCTTCCAGAACACACACCAGCACTGCCTTCATATAATAACACAAACCACACACCCAGTTTTGTGGAGGCTCTCAATAAAAATCTACCCAAATAGTAGAGACCTCGAAGGCAGAAATGCACTTGACCACCACAACACAACACTAATCACAAGACACATAACTCTCTTAAACAGTTTACCATTCAACCAAAACCCCTAAGGCAAAACAGCATGCCCAGCACAATAGTCATAGTTGACTCAATAGTGAGGCACACTGATGTCCCACTCACTAGATTGAATAAGGAGAAAGTAACAGTCAGCTGCCTATCAGGTGCCAGGATCCACCATATAACGCACGCACTCAGGTCCCTTAACAGCAGGTACAAATATGACCCTGTCATTGTACATATGGGTGTGAATACCCTGAGATGTACCTCCCTAGACTACATGAAAAGAGACAGGAGGAGCTCTCGGATTATGTAGCGCAGGCGGGTATGACCCTAGCCCTGAGCAACATCCTACAATCACCCAGAATGATACCACAGTACAATCAGAAAATTATTGATTTCAACAATTGGCTAAGTTTCTGGTGTCATTCTAAGGGGATCCAGTATCTGTCTGCCCGGGATGACATGACTGACAGACCTCGATGCTTTGCCAGTGATGGCTTACATCTGTCACCCCTGGGCTTCTGGATACTGGCCAAGGCTCTTGCCACCCCTATAGTGCCTCTTTAGACGGTGTTCCAAAGACCAAATTACCACCATAACAGCTACAAATACATGCAATCTGAGGGTCATGCTGCTCAATGCTAGAAGTCTAAATCTCAAAATGCACTCGCTCGAAGCACTCCTTAAAATGGAGAACATCGACATTTGTGGTGTAACAGAGACCTGGTTCAAAGCAGCAGAAAGCACCCCTGCACTACCAGGCTATAACTCATTCCACACCTTTCGGCCCAGAACTTGGACTGAAGCTCCAAAGGTGGTGGTGTTTCCATATTCATAAAGGATGCGCACACCTCCAGACTGGTAGCCCAAAATAATGGATCAGAGATACTTCAGGTGCATCTAACATTGGGTAAGTCAGCGATTCAGGTAGTAGCCTGTTATAGGTCCCCAACCATGTCCCAAGACACTCACTCCACGTTCCTAAGCACCCTGGAAAATATTAGGGTCCAACCTAACACACTCATAGTGGGTGACTTCAACTATCCCTCCATTAACTGGGAAAACTACTCATGTACTTGCCCAATGTTTCCTGGAATTCATTAATTCCAATACACTGGACCAGCTCGTTCTTACCCCCACTAGAGGTAGCAACATCCTTGACCTGGTCATTACTAACATGAGCGACAGTTGCTCTACACCAATAGTCAATTCCTCCCTGGTTAGATCTGACCACAGACTAATCACCTTGGAAATCCACATCCCTCCCACCCCTCCCACAAAGGTAACTACCATGAAAAACTTCTCCAAAGCTAACTTTGGGCTCCTAAGAACAGAGGTGGCTAACTTCACTGCACCCATACAAATGGAGAATAGTTGCATAACTGCCGAATCATACACCAATCAACTGTATGAACACATACACAAATGCATGAATCTCTCCATACCCAATAGACCCAAGATGTTCTCCTCCAAAAAAAGGAAGCCAATCTGGTGGTCCCCTGCCATAAACAAACTCTACAACAGAAGGAGGAAACTGATGCGATATAATGTGAAGTCCCAAGACTGGAAAAACTCCCGTATCAGCCTCAACAAAAAGTTGAGATCCCGCATCAAATCCTCTAAAGCTAGCTATGAAAACAGAATTGCAGCAGATAGTAAAGACAACTACAAGGCCTACTATAGCTATGTAAAAAACCTCCACGGCAATACCCAGATTTGCTCTGAGCTACTTCACAATAGTACCTCCTATACCGAGCCAACAGATATTGCCAATATACTGGCCGACAGATTCAGTGCCAACCCCACCCCCCCCAAAGGACCAATCACAATACCAGTAGATTGTCAGGCACCCAGTATTACTGCTGCACAGGTTAAAACAGCACTGTCCAAGGCCAAGAATACAGCCTCTATGGGACCTGACAATATCCCTGGCTGTGTTCTACATGGCCTACAGAGTGAACTGTGTACCCTGTTCAATCACAGGCTCACCTTAGGCTTTGTCCCTACTGAATGGCGCACTGCTATAGTCATCCCTCTCCACAAAGGAGGAGTGGCTACAGACCCTGGGAACTATTTCCCCATTAGCCTAACAAGTCTGATATGCAAAGCTATGGAACACATCATCATGGACCTAATAAACAAGGCTATAGGGAATCTCTAAACTCTGGATCCCACACAGTCTGGTTTTGTGAAGAGTAGATCATGCTTGCTCAACTTGTTCTTTAACTTGCAAATTCTTTGAGTCAGTCACCAGAGCTGTGGATGAAGGCAAAGTGGTTCATACAGCCTACCTTAATCTGGCTAAGGCCTTTGATACCATTCCCCACTCAGGAATCATTGAAAAACTCACTAAACTAGGCATCAACCCCTATATCACTAGGTGGGTTGAAAACTGGCTCACAGATAGAACCCACAGTGTGAAAGTAGCTCACTCCAAGCCAGACTGCTGAGCAGTCATGAGTGGAGTCCTCTCCTGTTTGGTATCTACTTCTCAAAAGTCCAGTCCAACATGAAGGGACTCTGTCTGACAAAGTTCACAGACGATTGCAGGTTGGGAGCCATTATTAATTCCCCAAGTGATGTTGACATCCTACAGAAAGGCCTCACTGAGACCAACGACTGGTGTCAGAACCATGGCCTTAAGCTCAATGCCAAAAAATGTGTTGTCATCCCCTTTGGGAAAAACCCAGTTTCCCTGAACCACTGTATCAATGGTAATCCACTGAACACAGAAGACGTTATAAGATATCTAGGAACACAGGTTGACAGCAACCTCTCTTTTGATCACCACACTGCCACTGTGGTCAGAAAGTCCTTCTATGTGGCACATCACATTACTAAGGGTTTTGCATCCAGGAAGGAAGAGGTCATTGTCTCCCTCATTAGGCCTATCATCTAGTACAATGCCCCATTTGGCATGTACCTCACTAAACACCTGCAACAACTGGAGAGGCCACAAAAGCACCTCACAAAGAGGATCCTAGGCCTTAAACATTTGTCCTATATGGACAGACTCAAGAAACTCTAACTATTCTCTGTCTCATATCGTCTACTAAGAAGCGATCTCTGCTTTACTTACAAAACCATGTCTGACCCAGCTCTGCTACATCTAAAGAAATCCCAATCCCTCAGCACTACATGCTCCGGAGACCTCAACTTCATTACCACAATCAACAGAACATGCTGGAGGGATAGGTTCATAATCCAGAGACTGCCCATGCTATGGAATAGACTTCCCATACATGTCAAACGAAGCACCTCACTGACTCTCTTTAAGAGAAATCTTGATAAGTGGATGGGAAATAGAAAATTCAACCCAGTGATCACTCCAGTGTCTCTACTCGACAGAGGCACTGGAGACTAAGGTCGGGTGGCATGATGCCAGGTTAATCCTATAGGCTAGGCTTGTAAAGGCTCCAGGGCCATTAGTCTAGTACACACCTATGAACCTATGAACATTTCAAAAGAAGATGTTAACAATCCATTTCCTTAACCCAGTCATCCAAACTACCAATTTTCCAATCTGGATGTTCTGCAGAAATCTGTACCAAGGTATGGTACAAGCACTTCTTCCTTTTTATTTTTCCTTCAGGATTTTTATTCATATTGTCATAAATCATATTACTCAGGGGATAAAAAAGATGAAACATCTCTTGAATATTTTTAACAGGTATTTTCCCATTTAAAATTTACTTAACTTGCTAGCAGCATGCAGTCATTAACACCTAAGCAGTGTTATATGCAAAATATTGGCAAATGCAAATCTAACTTCCTAATTAAATCAGTTTAGTAAATATGGTTAGCACCTATCTACTATGTTCAAAGAGAATTCAAACGTTGGCTTTGTTTACTGTATTAACCCCCCAGCCATTTTTCTCAGGAATGGGTGTGACCTGAGTGACTGACATTCCTACTGTCTGTGATGTGGTATATAAGTGATGCATGATTGAAATGCTATGCAGATCACCTGTGAAATTAACACTCGCTGCCCAATTGTAGCCCCAGTGCAGTCTAGACCCAGCCACTCCAATGCAGAGTGATCTCGGAGCAAGCACATCCAAACAGTGGCCTATAGCCTCCATCAATCCAATTAGTCAAAGACACCTCACCACTCGAATGAATATCTTCCATCCTCCAGCCAAAATGCCAACGGGTGTACAGGTCCATCTACCTCCAGTTGCACATCCAAAACAGCAAGTCATGCACATCCACTGGCAACCCCAAGAAGCATGCACAAGCAATGTGGCCAATGTCTCTAGTCCACAATGCCCCAGAACTCAGCAGCCTGTGGCACCTAAAGCAAAACCACTGTACCAACCACAACATTCTCCACTGCACAACCTATCCATGCATACCAGAGTTCTTTCTCTCCACGACCTGTAATAATGACTGGACAGACCACACCTCTGAGGCAAAAGGCAACAAAGCCCCTGAAGCCTGTACCACACACAAACAGGAGAAGGCAAAAACAATTTAAGCTATCAGCAGACCAAGGAGAGTGCCACAACAACAATTCCAAGCACAATGCTCCCAGACATACCAAACAACCAACCAACAGACAGTCCAGCCACCCCAAATACCTTCCCATAAGGCTTCCCCTGAATTTATTGTGCCCCTACAATGTGCATCTGCATACACATGGATCTCCTCTTCCTGGGCCCCCACTGAAAATGGGCAACCAGCCCAGATAGACTTCCCCGGCAAACAAATGTCAAACAAACAAAAATAAACAACATTTCTCTGCTATACATTGGTGGCTATTCAGACACCACTCCACAGTAGTGAAACCGATGACATGACAGCCCAAGGACAATCACTCTGTGATCCCCTGCAACCACAGCCAGCTGCACTGGGTGCCACATCCACACAGATGTCTCATCATCAAGGTCTGTACTGCAGTGAAGTCCAGGCTGAAAGATAGATTACTCCCCCAGGCACTGATCCCTCCTGCTATACTACAGTCAAGCCTTGCCATTACCCAAAACAGTGTCTGAATTATCATCAATTGAGTGAAGAAATTGAAAATCTAGATAAAAACAAATAACAGACAAGGTGAAATCCCCCGCCAGTATGAACTGTGTTGATACAGCAACCCCCCTGCAGAAAAGACTACCAACATTACCTCTGCAGCACCAGCACCAGTCATCATCTACAAACAGTGGTGTACAAGGGGCTGTCACCTGCCAAGCTCTGCCAGGAAAACACATCCGCCACTCACCCCATCAACAAGCAGAGGACTCTGACGATAAGAGCTGCCAAACAGCCACCTCCACAACTAATCAACCATGTAGCCTGTGTGCCACTATAACCTACAAACAAGAAAATAAGATGTCCCCTAATGCCCACTTGAATCACCACCAGTCCACCAAACACTCCCTGTCACTCCCCTCCAGCAAAAGCACCATAAGTCCATGCGTCCAAAAGGGCACTTCAGCTGTAAATGGCTCACCAACAACAAACATACATCAAAGGGCACCCAGCCTGCAAATGGCTCACCCACACCAAAAACACAGCCTGACCCCATACAACAGCATGAAACAAATCTGTTTGACCCCTTCAGAGTCACCTCGCAACAGAGAAACAGGTTCACCACCCTGCAAACAAGCGAGGCACTTCAAGCCACAAAATACATCCCAGAGGTTTTTTTTTTTCCTTTTAAAACAACTGAAGTCTGAGTTGAAATCTGAACATTCTGGAAAAATCTCGACCATCAAGAGGTATTCCACTACTGGCTGCCACTACAATGCATAGGTGTGGAAGCAGCTGTTACTTGCTGGTGCCTTGCAGCCCGCAAAAATATCCTAAACCAAGGTGAGAACCTTTCCCTTCAACCGTTACCTGCACTATAAGCATACACAACTGATGGCCATCACTTATGTGCACCCACCAAACCCGCGAAGAAGCTTCCACTAAATGACACCCTCAAAATTACACATGGGTCGAATCTCCCCCTGAGTAGCAGACCATCACAATCACGAAATATACCATCTGCGACCACACACAACATCCCCTTATTGCTAAATATGACCATCCCAATATCGCAACCCGCAAAAATGCACAGTCGCCATCTACAGAGCACCCTAATAGGAAGGCACACACAACCATACTTCTCAACCTCTTACAACAGGAAATCTGGACAATGCCATAACTAAAACGAAATGCCCAAAACTCAAGACACTTCAAATATTGCTCCCAGAAATTTAAAATGCTGATAGAATAACAGGTTTTCCACTAACATGAATTCTCCATAGAGCAGGAAGTCTCAAACTCATATATCTGCCATTTTATACTAACTATACTTTTTAATGACTTGCCACTAGTTTCCCAGAAAGCCACCTCATCTTTGTCTGACCACAGTGGATGAACTAAATATGAAACAAAAATCTTGACCTTCTACAAAGTCTGTACAGTTGAGAGGTATACACACAATCCATGAACCCCCACTATATGAACCAACTTAATAGATCACCAAATAGATAAACCTAACAGCTCCCTGCATGTACCCCACAAGCCATTCTTACTATCCATCTCACCATATTCCCTTTCTTTAATGAAAAAAAAAATTACATAGTCCTCCCTACCACTCCAACACCATACAAACCATTAGCCTGAGGCCTACCTTTACCAGAAATACCTAAGGTATTCTCAGATGCAGAACTTGCAGTTACCAAGTTCATACCAAAATGTGATTCCTTACCCAGTTACACTTGCATAAAACCCATTAAGCCCCTCCCTACACTTACCTCATTTCCTCCCAGTCATCCTATATTCCCATTTAACCCTTTCATCCCCCCACCCCACTACCCTACTTCTCCTCCCCTTTTAATTTCCACTACTATTTATACTTAACCCCCACCTGAAGATGTCCCTGGACAAATTGGTTTGTTACCAAACCTCATTTATCTCCAGGTTTTTCTAAGGACCCCGTAACCTGGCACAACCAACTGCAATAATTCAGTGGAATGTGAGTTATGTGTTTGTAAATGTTTATGGTCTGTATCTTACCCTACTATATAAACTGCTTCAACACTGTGTTCATCAGTGCCACTATTCTGAACTTTGCTTCTTTTATCAGATTAGCTACAGGATTTCTGCATCTCTGATACACATATCAGTGTTCCATATTTTACATATAGCTTCAAACTGCTATGAAATCCTGAAAATTTAGATTGAATAATGTCAGGCTTCCACTGTGCTTTAATTTTGTTAGTAATATTAAATGTAAATATTACTCATTAAAATATTTGTAGATGCAGAATATTGACTGCACCCACTTCTCAAATACATTTCCTTCTACTGTATGAAAGCCCTCTTTGATTTGTGTACTTGGTTGTAAATATCTTACAGTTAGAAATAAATTACCATTATAAAAGTTATAATTTATTACAAAATGTTTTCTGCAGCTTGAACTGTTTTCTGATTTAGTCCTCTTTGTAGTACTACAGCGTTTTCTTTTAATGTCCCCTTATCTCTCCCTCATGTTGTCTCATAGGAAAAGAATAGGTATAACTAATATGTATTTGCTGCAAAACCTTTTCCTGTAAAACACCAGAGAATTAAATTGATTTTAATCCACATTAACCTTGTCAGTGAATAATACATGGTTCTTCCAAATACAGTTTTGGAAGTGTTCCAAGTGTCAGAACAAAGGTATTTCTATTTTCTTTAAAGCTCAGTTTGTTCTACTGTAAGCTTGAAAAACAGATTTCTTAAAACCGCAGCAGTCTGAGGTAAACTTATAACGGTCATCTCTGCTTTATGTAGACAGCAATTTATTAGAAGCATTTGTTGTTACTCAGCTAACTGTACTGTATTTTTTATAATTTTGATGCCATGTGCAGAATTTGCTTGGGTGACAGTGGGCAATCAGCTGCATCTTGAAATCTTTGGTAAATAAATACAGTATAACATAAAATATTTTAATAAATCTCTCAAATTGCTAAAATGGCACCATTGTGATGCATTGGCCAGCTGTGATGAATCTTAAGCCAGGATAGCTAAATAATTATACAATCTGCTCATTATTATTCAAAAATTAGCATGCTGATTGGACAGCCCAACCAGTGTGCCCACTGTAAATCAAGCGTATACCAATAGAAAAAAGTCAGGGTGCTGAAGTATCACTGAGCGGCCAGACTTCCTATTGATAAATGCTGACACACAGAGCAAAATACTAGAAAAATGAGGTATGTTCTGCAAAACGAAATGGTGACACACAGAGCAAAATACTAGAATAATTAGGTATGTTATGCAAAACTAAACATCAGAAACATATCTGATTTCCTTGTATTATTGCATTGTTACTTGTAAAATCTCAGTGCTTAAAAAAACAGCAACAGAGGAACACTACAGCACCGTTATATAAATACATTATTTAAGAAAGATCAGCTAATAGCAGAGATTGCATAATTGCAATAATCCACACCTGGGTTTGGGTGCATCAGGATTTACCCTCACTCAGTTGCAGATTGTTGCCTAAAAATAATGTAAATCAGCTCATGAGGACAAAAGAAGTAGAACTTGACTACCATCTTGCATCTGTGAGTTAAAACTCTGGATAAAAGTGTGTGCATTATAAATGAAGTCTGTTCTTATGATTCTTCTTGCATGTGCGACTGAGTGAAAATACCACAAACCATCAGAGTATAAAAGTGGCTCTCCAAATTAGATTATTTCAGCCAGGAAAAACACATCTTAAAATAATACTTGGAAGCTAAAAGTGAGAAGAATGCTTATACAGCCAAGCAGGTTAGATTGCTGAGATATACTTCAATGAGGCCTATCAACATCTATGAACTGTAAGGTAACTTGTGTCTTATTTTAGCTCGTGGGACATGTTGACAGTCTGAAAAGATGCTTAATCTGTTTAATTATATATTTATATATAAATTTATATTTAAATATTTGTGCAGCTCAGAAAACATGACAAAAAATAGAATGGCCACCTCAAGTAATGACATATACAAACATAAATAAATTCAATTTCTGAAGTTTCCACTTTTTCACTGGAGGAGAAAAGCAATAAAAACTAAATATCCACAAATAGTCTTCAATAAAACTGGTATATTAGGATCCACAAGGAGTGGGAAAGCAACCTAATTTTAAACAATGAAAATATTTGCAATCTAGAATTGTAGATGTCTAATAAACCACAAGGAAGGTCTTCCATCTTAGTGGACACACACAAATATCTTTGACCTGTAAAGTACAGCTGATAGCATCAGTAGCAGCATTAAAAAGAGAAGAAAATGAGTTTCTTTATATACCTCAAAATCTGACCTCCAAGCACAGATAAAGGACAGTAATTTATCCCTGTATAACCTAAAACCACATTTACCAAGAGTATGATAAAAAATGATATGTTGAAAATGGCTAAAATTAAATGAAAGAATGTGTACTATTGTCATATCTGGTAAACAACATGCTCTCTCAATGTATAGTATAGCTAGGACTCCAGTCCAAAATGACAGTGTAGTCAGAGATCTTGGTTCCTGGGTTAATAATTCCCTTTCTCTTGACCACAATATAACAACAGTAGTCCACAATTATTTTTTATTTATTTAAAAACATATAATCCAGAATAAGGGATGTCATTATCCTTCTGTATGTGACCCTAATTAGGCCAGATATTTGTACATCTCCCCCCGTGGTATGCATCAGTCTAGGCACATGATATAACTGGAAACCCCAGATATTCCTAACCAAAATAGATTTACAGGCCTGAAGAACCTGAGCTACCAGGGAGCTTGAAGCACTGTCCTTGTACTTGGTATCTTACAGGCTTTTATGAGGAACTCTATGTCTTGCATTCTGTTCTGTTAATACCCTACTGTCCTTATCCTCTTGTATCATTGAAAGACCATTAACTCCACTAACACCAGAACTTCAGACTCAAATCTTCACCACCATATAAATAAAACCTGCTAGACGGGCAAATCTCTGGAACAGTCTTGTCCTGTAAGTTAACCTAATCAACACCCTAGTAACTACCAGAACAGTTATCAGTGATGCCAACAGGTCACAGCAAGCTCCTAGCACAGTGGCATGTATATCAGTGCAGCCTAGAGAAGGCTTACAATGGAAAGGGAAGAAGTTTGCTGCTGTCCTGTATTGTCTTTGTGTGTTATCTGGATAACTGCATGAAGAAAGGTGTATGTGTGTGTGTGTGTGTGTGTGTGTGTGTGTGTGTGTGTGTGTGTGTGTGTGTGTGTGTGTGTGTGTGTGTGTGTGTGTGTGTGTGTAGATTGCATAGCATTATGTCAAATGTGGAACTATGTCATTTTGTCAAAACTCAAATGAACAAATGCTCATTTGTCGAACAACATTTTCACAGAAATGTTTCCTAGGGCAAACTAATGGTAGTCTGTCCTAGTGACCAGAGCGACCGTAAACAAAGCCATAAAAATTAACACTTGTGCAGGTGTGAGGTGCTACACCCCCCACACACCATTGTGGGGGGGCTGCTCCTCCCACCCTTCCTAACTAAATATAACAACTCCAAGATCACACTACAGTGGGGAAAAGAGCAAATTCCAGATGGTGGCCAACCATTAGCTTGCCCTGGGAAACTTTTCACTGAAAACATCACTCAGTGAATAGTATTTTCGCTGACTAGGTGTTCAACAACTGAGCATTAGCTCATTTGAGTTTCAACAAAATGATATAGACCCATCAATTATTCATTGTAGGATTGCATTTAATCACAGTTGTTCAAGTTATTCATAGTTGCATCTTGAGTTTTGGCATAATGGTTAAGGTGTTTATTTCATAGACTCAAGGTACAGGGTTTGATTCTCACAACTGGGAAATTAGCTAGACTTAAAATGGCCCAGAGATTAGCTAGCCTATTACTTGCCTATGAACAGCATCTTTGGAGGACTGGCATAACAAAATTCTACCCAAGATAAACCAGCTGGATATCCTTACTTAAAAGTTACATTTGTTTCAGGAAGGCCACGAAGTAACAATATAATCATTAGCAGTACTGTGGGACACTACCATTATGGCAAGCTTAATCCAGCAGTAGTGGACAGTTTAACAAAAACAACTGTATCACATGTCACAGAGAAAAAATATACAAAGCTCTGCATAGCCCACTTCTCTGTGTTATCATCTTTGACTCATTTGCATCCAGCTGATGCTTTTGTTTTTCTTCTGCATGCCAAAAAGTAAAGGATTGCTTGGCAGGGCTATAACCTAAACTGTAAATTTGCCTAAAGACATAAAACCTAAAGAACCAACATGGCATCCAAGATACAGCTCCTCATATAACATAGCATCAGGTTCAAAATTACTTATCCAATGACTGTCTTTTTACTGGAATTAATCCATATTTAAAGCTTTCAATGAATATCAGCTGTCAGATACTTGTAAAAAAAAATCTCTTGAATAACTGCAGATTTCAATCATGTATCCATGTCACGTTATGTATGTCAACATATATTTCTCATATTCTAGCAGGTTCTACTCTCCATGGATGGCCAAATAACTTGTAACTTTTTAAAGTGGTTACAACTAATTTAAAGACAAGAACTGTTCTTACTTGAGCTTTGGTTGTATGATGAATAGTCAGTGCACATTACCAGAAGGCACAAGTATTTGTCTAAATGTCAGATATACTAGTGAGCCAAAACAACGCAGGGGCAACGTACGATTTAAAATTAAAATGAACTTTAATGATATGTGTGTAAGGGCTTAGCATGAAATGTTCCCTACAGCAAGTAGATTTTTTAGATGTAAAGGTTTGCAAGATGGCAAGAACTTCTACACAGGGGTAGTATGCACCCCACTCATATTTTTACCAGCATAGTGAAAGCACAAGAGCTGAGAGCATCAAGATTAAATGCAGATGCTGATGATATTTTTAAATGAACTAAATGGCCTTAAGGAGAGGTTTATGAAAAGGGGATTTAACAAAAAACATACTGAGAGTATATTAGGGAAAATCCCAGAACTTAGATAGACCAGTGGTAGACTATATTTTTCTGATCCTGGACAATCATAGGATAAACATGATGGATTAGTGAACAAAAATGGAGGCACTGTTCGTGTGCCTGTTTTTTATTCTAGCAATGTGCACACTGTTAACAGTATAATGAAGAGATATATTGGCCCATTTTAACCTGTGATCCTAAGATAGATCAAACAGTAGGAGAGAAGCCAAGCTTTGTTTAAAAACAAAAAAAAAATCTCTTAAGAGAATATAATGCTACCCTAAAAATGTGGAGCATGAGGCAATGTTATTGAATGATTTAGGGACCTTCCCCTGCTTGAAATGCAATTGTTGTACATATATAAGTACTTTGGGGATGTTTCAGCATCTTGATAGAGGGAGAAAATACTTCTTTAAAGTTGGAACTGATTGCAATACATCTAATATTATTTATTTAGCATATTGCGCCACATGTTCCTCTTATTATGGGGGCAAACAAATAGAAAATTTAAAGATAGAATAAGAGAGCACTTGTATAACATCAGAAAATAGAAGTTATGTCCTTACCATAACGTTCCATGTGGAGTGTTCATCTCGCCTTTGTTCTTACACATGGGTTCGGAGCCGATCCTCGGCTCCGTGTCGGCCGCTTGCAAGCTCTGCATCGAGAAGAAGCTCGAGACAACCTAATACCCACAATCCCCCTCTGCCTTTACCTCAGATCTAGTTTGCAAGCAAACCAGTAGTCAGAGAGAGCACACTCATGCCAATATCCCATATGCACAGAAACTAAGAGTCTATATATATATATACATATACACACATATATATACATGTCAACTATATACACAACAACTGCAATGCAGAAGCATAATGCCCCAGACCAGGCACCAAACTGAACGTTCTTCCTAAGGGCGGGAGGGTGGGAATGTAAGAACAAAGGCGAGATGAACACTCCACATGGAACGTTATGGTAAGGACATAACTTCTATATGTGATAGTGTTCAATCTCGCCGTTTGTTCTTACACATGGGTAGCGTCCCTAGCTCCTTGTTCCTGAGGAACTCACGGAAGGACGTTCTTGAGCACAGTGGAACCAAAGGTTGCCCTGTCCCTAGAAACTTTGTCTACCTTATAATGAGAAATGAATGTATGTGGCTTAGACCAAGTAGCAGCCGCACAAATAGCGTCTAGTGGTAGGCGGGCTGCATGAGCCAGGGATGTAGACACTGACCTTGTGGAATGTCCTTTGGGTTTGTGCAAAAGAGTTTGATTTGAAGAATCATGGACATAGATGATACAATCAGTTAACCACTTAGAAAGAGTTCTTTTGGTAACCGGTACTCCTTTCCTGTTATCAGCAAAGGCTACAAAAGTTGATCAGATTTTCTGTGATCTTTTGTTCTATCCAAGTAAAACCTTAGCTGTCTGTGAACATCTAATTTGTGCAACATATACTCCATTTTATTGGAGTGATTCTTGAAGAAAGTGGGTAATTCAATGGACTGATTAATATTATTAATAGAACAAACTTTAGGACGGAAGGATGAATTAGTGCGAAGAGAAACTCTGTCAGAGTGAAAGATCAAATAAGGGTGCTTAATGGAGAGAGCTTGAAGTTCAGATACTCGCCTAGCGGATGTAATGGCTACCAAAAGAGAGTCTTCCATGACAAAAATTTCAACGGGCAAGAGGAGGCTGGTTCAAAAAGGGGCAGCATTAACTTAGATAACAATAAGTTTAGACTCCAAGGTGACGTAGGAGATCTAATTGGTGGTCTAATATGAAAAGCCCCTTTTAAAAGGCTTTACAAAGTCTGTGGGCCATAACAGGAGCCCCACATTCTTCCACATGGAAATTAGAAATGGCAGCCAATTGAACTCTTAATGTGGCAGGAGAAGCACCCTGATGGAACAAGTCTGTTAAAAACTCTAATATTTTATTCAAAGGAGCTATAACAGGGTCCACTTGCTGTGTATTCGCCCAGAATACAAAGCGCTTCCATTTACTAGTATATGTTTTAGTAGTGGAAGCTTTATGAGAAGCCACTAAAATATTCTGAACTGCAGGCGAAAGAAGATCAGACCTGGCTAAGTTAGAATTGGAGCAGCCAAGCTGCTAGATGGAGGGAGAAGAGCGAGGGGTGGGGAGCCCCTGACGAGTGAGTCAATAGATCTGGCTCTGGGTCCAGGATCCAGGGTCCCCGAATGCAGTGTGTCATGAGGAAGGGAAACCAAATTTGACGAGGCCAGAATGGGGCAATAAGGATTATTGTCCTGTGTAGGTTTTTGGCTTTCTGGAGAAAGTTTGATATCAGGGGGAAGGGAGGAAATGCGTACAGGAGTCCCGGGGGCCAATCGTGAATCAGTGCGTCCCTGGGGACTTCCCCTGGAGGGGGTAATAGGACAAAGTAGCTCCTGCATTTGGCGTTCATTGGAGACGCAAACAGATCGCAGGAAGGCTGGCCCCACGTGCGAAAAATCTTTTTCGCAACTGACTGTTTTAGGGACCACTCGTGCGGTAACAGTATTGCTCTGCTCAGCCTGTCGGCTATGACGTTGGATGACCCCGGGATGTGCGTTGCTATCAGAAAGCGACCCGTGGACTCCGCCCATTGCCAGATTCTCATGGCCTCTCTGCATAGCTGATAGGACTTGGTTCCCCCTTGCTTGTTTATGTACCAGACTACCGACATGTTGTCCGTCTGAACTGCAATAGTTCCCAGAGGAAGAAGGGGAGCAAAGTGTTGCAACGCTAGAAACACTGCCCTCAACTCTAGAACATTGATGTGCAGATTGTACTCTAAATTGGTCCATTCGCCTTGGACTGTCTGTCCCTGAAAGATGCCCCCCCACCCTATCAGGGAAGCGTCCGTGGTCACCGTAACTGTAGGCGTGGGTAGCACAAATGGTCTCCCCTTGGAAAGGTTGCACGTCTGAAGCCACCAGTTTAGGTGTGTTTTGCATGTGTTCATTATAAGAATCTCGTGTGTTAGAGGTAGTTGTTGGAACGACCATTGTGCAAACAGTAGCCATTGTAGGACTCTCATGTGCAGTCTTCCCAAGGGTATTGCAATAAGAGAAGCTGACATGAGTCCCAAAACCTTCAGTACTAGTTTTGCTGGGGATTTCCTGGACAAGAGAAGAAGACGTATGTGAGTCTGAAGTGAAAGTATCCTTTCTGGAGGAAGTCTTAGAATTAACTGATGTGTATTTAATTCCGCTCCTATGAATAAGATACTCTGTGATGGCTGTAGTAAGGATTTTCCGAAGTTTACGGAAATTCCTAGGTGAATACACAGTTGAAGAGTATAGTCTCTGGCCTGTACTAGTTGACGCTGGGTGGTGGCAGAAAGGAGCCAGTCGTCCAGATACGGAAACACCTGGAATCCTTGGCGTCTCAAGTGAGACGCTACCACTGCCATGCATTTGGTGAAGACCCTGGGGGCTGAGGTCAGACCAAAGGGCAGGGCTTGAAACTGAAAGTGACTGGCACCCAGCCGGAAGCGCAAATGATCTCTGGATGCCCTGGCCATTTTGATGTGGTAGTATGCATCCTTCAGATCTATTGAGCACATCCAGTCGTCCTTCTGTAAGAATGGAAGGATCGATTGAAGCGTGACCATTCCGAACTTTTCTTTCTTGACGAAGGTATTGAGGTCGCTTAGGTCCAGAATGGGCCTCCAGTCCCCTGTTTTCTTTGGAACTAAAAAGAACCTTGAGTAAGTCCCGAATCCTTTCTGGTCCGCTGGAACTGGTTGGATGACTCTTTTTTCTAGCAGCTTTGAAATTTCTATAGCTGCTGGCTCTCGCAGATGGGGCGGTACATCTGGGAGACTTTTCTTTGGAATGGGATGGGAAAGAAATGGTATATTGTAACCTCTGGTAACCACGCTTTTTACCCACTTGTCTGTAGTTATGTTTTGCCAGGCCTGAGGGTATAAAGCTAAGCGACCCGACTGCCTCCAGAGCAGGACAGTCGGGCCTCCTCTCAGGAGTGCTGGAAAGGTTTACCAGGGAGTGTATCCCTGTCACCTTGATTCTGCGGACCCCCTCTGCCACCAGGGCGGCGTCTTCCACCTCTGCCCCCTCCTCTGCCTCTAGAAGGGGCATCACCCTGTGTGCCTGGGAAAGATCCTTGGGGTTTTTGAAACCACATTTTTCCACCACGTTGCCCTTTGGGGTACGGTCTGGTTGGGGTGGAAAAACGGACTCCGACAGCAGACAGAGTCTTTCCCTCCTGCTCACACCGGGTAAGGGTCTCCTTTACTTTGGGGCCAAAAAGAGTGGCACCGTCAAATGGGGCGTTAGTAAAGGAAGACTTGAAGGCTTCCGAATGAACATAAGCGCATCCAGGATTGTCTGCGAAGAGCAATCGCTGAAGCTGCTGCCCTACTCGAACCTTCGGCTGCGTAAGAGATTAGCCTCATGGACGAGTTCACAATGGATGTAAGGGTATTAAGCTGCGCTGTCACTTTCTCTGAGACAGCAGCATCTGTAGTACCCTGGAGGGTATCTCCCAACTCTTTGACTAGATCCCTCTGTAGTCGTGTAAAGTGGGTCAAATAGTTCAGGGATCGCATGGAAAAAGCCGCTGAACTAAAAATGCGCTTCCCATACCTGTCCATAGTCCTAGAATCTTTATTAGGAGGATGGACAGATGAGGAAGATTCCGACATCTCCTTTTTCGTGGCCGCTGCCACCACCATAGCGTCAACTGGAACTCCTTTTGTCAAGTAAGTTTTGTCCTGGGGTGCAGTGATATACTTATTGGGCTTCCTAGGGACTGGTTCCACTGTGTCAGGAGCCTCCCACGCCCTTCGAGCAATAAGTTCCATTAATTCATCGAAGGGCGGAGTGACCCAGGAGGAGGAAGGGCGAGCACCGAATGCCTTCAGCAAGACTGACTCATCCTCAGAAGGGAGAAGGGACTGCCAGTCACCTCTCTGTTTCAGGATCTCCAATATGTCAGAAAGAGACATCTTCTGAAGGTGACTTAGGGGACCCTTCTGACTCATCCAAGTCAGTATCGGATGTCAAAGATTCTTGTGGAGAATCTAAGTGTCTCCTCTTACACAACCTTTTCCTAGGGACTTCTTCGTGGGGAGCATCCGAAGAAGCCTCAGAGGAAGAGGGGGCACCCTCCAGGGGTGGCTGAGACACCGGTGCTCGACGCTTGGTTGTGGCCGTGGGTGCAGAGGAGGATAACGGCCCTTTATGGGGAGGAGAGGTTGCTTCTACTGATGTGGTTGTCTGAGTAGACAACACCTTCCTCATGAGATCAAAAGCCCCCGGGTCCCGAGTCAAAGAATCTCCCAGTTCCGAAGAAATGGGAAGAATCCCCGAGACAGGCACCGAAGGCATCGACCCCGAGGACGGAGCCGAATCGATCCGCGCCGAGGCCCCGAGGGGAAGAGTTGGAACCGAAACGTCGGTTCGACTCTCGGCCCCGGAACCAAGGACAGATCGTCGGCTCCGAGACTCCGGTACCGGGTCCGACGGAGTCGAGGTGAGGGGAACAGACCGAGAAAAGGATGGTTCTGGACCCGAGGGCTCCACAATCAGAAGATCAACCTCTTCCGGCTCCAAAGACTGGACAGGTCTCGGAGGAGGAATGGATGGAGACAATGGAAGGCCTTCAAGTTTCGACACCAACTGGGTGGAAACCGAAATAAGTTTGGATAGGGCCGAATGCTCCAATAACTTCTGCACCACACGATCCACATCGACATCGGAGAGCTTAGAAGAAGAACGGGTCGAAGGAACCGAAGACGGAGCCGACCTCAATAGAGTCGAGGGAGGGAGCTCCATCATCGGTTCCAAGACTCAAGGCTCAGGAACTGATACCAGTTGAACACTCGGCCCCGAAGTCTGTGGAACCGGTGATCTAACTTTACTCGAAGAGCTCGGAGCCGATGACTTGGGCTCCGACGTCTTCGATTCCTTCGAGGATTTGGATGCCTGGTCTGAAGCATCCAGAGCCTCCTGAAAGGAAGGTTTTAATAACCCCCTGTCCATGAGTTTCCTGCGCCTATCTGTCATGACCCTCCCACTAAAAGAGTGACAAATTGAACAGTCCTCTTGTAAGTGGAGAGGGCCAAGGCAGTAGACACAGGAACTATGGTTGTCAGTAACTGACATTTTTTGGCCACACTGGCAACGTTTAAAGCCTGATTTAATTTTCTCAGACATCTTACAGGTAAGAGAAAAGTCAAGTCCAGTAGAGAGACAAATCCAGTAGAAACAAAGTCGAATCTGATATAAAGTCAGTCCGGTTGTCAAATTTTAAGTAAGGGGTGGAAGGCCCCGAAAACCTTAACCAGTTTAAGTAAACTTAACGGTACCGAGAATTAACCTTACCACACACACATACACAATGCCTACCAAAAAGTACTTTTAGAACAAATTCTACTTCAAATATAACAAAATAAGTTATATCTTATCTGAAGTCGCTCGAGCTAGATCCCAGTGATGCGAACGCAGCAGCGGCAAACTAGATCTGAGGTAAAGGCAGAGGGGGATTGTGGGTATTAGGTTGTCTCGAGCTTCTTCTCGATGCAGAGCTTGCAAGCGGCCGACACGGAGCCGAGGATTGGCCCCGAACCCATGTGTAAGAACAAACGGCGAGATTGAACACTATCACATTAGAGTACTTACAAATGCACCTGCAAAACATGTGACACAACACGATGAGACACAGAGATTCAAATTCCTGGTTATGGAAGTAGTCAAGATAAATAAACAGGGAGGTGATATTGAAAATTTAACAGAAATATCTGAAACCAGATGGATTTTCAGAGCGAGGTCAGATGCTGCGAAAGGTATGAATGATAAAGTATCACTAAAACCTATTTTAAAGGCCAGGAATCTGCATAGGTAATTAATGTCACCAATAAGTATTGTAAATATGTGCATTTACCTTTCATGAGTATTTTATGAGTTATCTTAACCATCTTCGTATTTTTATTAAGTCATTTTTTAATGTAAGAATTTTTGAGAGTTTTATATATGTGCTATTATAACTTAAAATTACTTGAAGCAGCAAATTGATTGCAATTTTGTTGCCAAGGTAAATAATTTTCTTGAATGAATGAGACTGGTTAGTTTGAACCTGGTGTTATTATACAATTTACAGTGTAATTAGCTGTTAATGTCTGAAGAAGCAGTCTGTGAAAAACTGTGACAGTGCTTACACAACTATTATTAAAGTTTGTATTAATTTAGTAAACTATCAATTCTATCCGCTTTTATTTTTGTGGTGATACTCTGAATTTGTCTGAATGTGTTTTCCTACAAAAATGCTTATTCAAGATTTTCTATAGTCTGTCTGGGTCTATAAAAACATCTAGAAAACATCCGTCAAACGATGTTTAATCATATACTAATAACTGAAACTCAGTTTCATCATATAGGCTTTTTGTCATAATTTATTATCCCCTTATAAATGTGCGATCCTGGAGCTGGTACATAAGTAGTGTCTGGTGTTTACCGGATTGCCCTCTTGTGGGGGGTGACCTCCACACCCCCACTAATTATATACCAACTCCTGAATTGCACATTTATAAGGGGATAATATTGTTATTTATTAACATATGAAAGACATCCTGTACTTTATTTTATACAATGTGCACTTTAGAAGTCGTATTTCTGAACATTACTTTTGTTTAGTCTTAGTTGACAGCATCATCGGATGATCCCGATGTTGGCCAGCTATTACTGTTCAATGATATGGTTTAAAATGTAAAACCTATATGACAAATAGCAGTTTCAACAGATGATTTCTTTG
This sequence comes from Protopterus annectens, assembly GCF_019279795.1. Classification (NCBI taxonomy): domain Eukaryota; kingdom Metazoa; phylum Chordata; order Ceratodontiformes; family Protopteridae; genus Protopterus; species Protopterus annectens. The sequence goes on along the minus strand of NC_056737.1, from coordinate 149,815,531 downwards.
ACGATTACCATTGACCCAGTCTGCCTTTGTTTAATATAATTTTGTTATACAGTTACATTTTACAAGCTTTCAGAAATATTACAAATATTACAATGTATTATTAATTAAAGAGTGTCCTTTGTCGCCTCTTATGCATGATGGCTTCTATATCCTATAGGTTAACCATATAACTTCAAGATGTTGCTCAGTGTAGCCAGTTCTTCAGACTTGCATCATATTTTTCAGAAAGGTTTTATTTACTGATAAATATTAAGCTGGAAACAACAGTGTGTGTGTGTGTATTGAACATCCTCTTTCCACACATATCACCAGCACCTTTTTCCCATTTCCAACATGGAGCTGGGGTGTCACCTTAACAGTCACCATCTCTCTTGATTCAATACCACTCTTCTACCTTCCTTGACAGTTATGCCTGACTGTCAATGGTCTTCTTTCACATCATCCATCCACATATATGGAGTATATTAATTGTATTTCTCAAAAGATCTTTTGCTATTTTGGTCCAAACCACAGTTTAGTATTCATCAAACACTGTGACCCAGAATATAACATCAATAATATGAATCATGAATTTTTGGGTTTTAACTGGAGGAAAGGAGTTACTATTTATATACATCTCCCTTTAATAGTACATATTATATTTTGTAGCTAGTTGTGCAAAGCCTGTGAGACTCCTTATAGTGTCTGAAGGGGAAATAATTATATCCCTGCAGTATTGGTTTCACTGATAACTATTATATTCACCTCTCCTGCTTTACTGAGGACACTTGTAAGCTATCTAAAATATGTCTCTTATGACCTCTGAGTAACTCATCCTGTCTTTTCAAATGTGTACTGTGCACCTTGTAGACATTTTGTTTAAAAGCAACTCAGATCTGTCCCCATCTTTATATCCAGTTATTGTATTTTAATTGTTCATAAAAGGATCAAGGGATAGCTTTGAGTTTCTTGCTCATATTCCGTACATACAGTGCAAAAAGGCTAAGTATGTATTCTGAGGTTCCTAGTTTGGGTCTTTGTTATTACAGACACATATCTCATGACCTCTAGTAATCAGTTTCAGTTACTTTACATTAATCGGTCTTAATCAGGTTATTATAGCAAATTTTTCACATACCGTCATTTACTATCCAGCTTAAAATGTTTTGACAGCTAGTTGCATGTTTCCTGGCACAGAAGGAGAAAAACAATGATCTAGTTTATAAATATCTACTTACCAGGGTTGATGAGTTACTTCTATTTATAGTCCTTTGCATTTCCTAAATACCTTAAAGTATAAATTAAATTTAGTGCCTTATAGTATACTAAAGAGCAGAGCAGCGCATGTGATCTGAACAATGTAGACCATTGCTGTAAATTAAATACTTGGACTGGGAAGTTCTATTTTTGGGGTGTAATGGGGTGCTGAATATGATTTTAATGTACTAAAACTCATTTTTTTCAGCTGGCTAAAATACAATGTGATAAGGTCCTGGCGAAGGGTGCTAGTTGTCTAGGGTTTACTGTCCTCACTGACACTATGAGACTTATTTCACATGTCACTTTGTGTTTCATAGCATCATTTATTAAATGGTACAGATATCAATGTTCTAACATGCAATTTAGCATTAAATACTTTCTATCCAGCAAGGGAGTAAGGAAGGCATGTCTCATTAAATCTTAATCTTCTAAAAATCTTCAGTACAGAACATAATTTCTATGAGATATCTGAGCTACTTATATTGTCTAGGAACTTGCATGGAATACATATGTTTTTGAAGAGAAAACTTTTTTGCTATTTACAAAATGAAAACAAATATATGCTTCATATGAGAAATGTGTATTCTTCACAATTTCACATTTATGGTAAAAATAGTCAGCATCTAAATTCGCTTCAGGTAATTCAATTTACAGATGTGGTACGGACATTTTAATTAAACTAAATATTTGTTTTCAGGTAGAAAGGAGTTTTTTTAACATCAAATGTACTAGTCCATTATAGTTTGTTAGCTTCATTTATTCTCTGTACTGAAAACTACTAAGCTTCTTTAAGTATTTATTTCAGAACCTATTTTTAACTAGCATGACTTTATTCTAGGGAGGAGTGGAATTTAACTTTGAGTTTCGTACATGAAAAACAGTGGTACTTGGGGCTTGTAATCTGTACATTCATATATTCATAAATATTTCAAGGTCACTGTATCTGTCCCATGACCATTCATGCCTTGCCAGTCTCCACCTTCAGGAGGGTCATAAAAGTCAATCCCAGAGAAAATATGTTTTTGCTTAAATGACGATAGTGAGTCACACTGCTTAATATGTAGAGGAAGAGTATTCCAGAAATTTGGGGGGCACTGGAATATGAAACATCCCCCCAATTTTTTTTATTTTATTTTTTTTTATTTATATATTTATCATTTGTTGACCGGGAAAGTCCGACTAGGTTCCATGGAGCCTGTTTTCAGCGGAGGCCCGGGGAGAAATGCTCCAGATGCATGTCTTTGGAATGTGGGAGGAAACTGGAGTACCCAGAGGAAATCCACGTGAACACAGGGAGAACATGCAAACTCCACACAGAAGGCACCCCAGCCGAGAAATGAACCGGTGAACCTCTTGCTGTGAGGCGACAATGTTAACCGCTGCACCACTGCGCCACCCAATGTGTTTTATTTATCTGTTGGTGAGGCTGTAGGTCCAGAGTTCTAGAACAGGTGGAGATACTAAATTTGCTGAGAAACAGGAGGACCAGGACAAATGGATCCTTAATTGTGCAGTAAGACAGATCTCCCTTCATAAGTCTGTAGGACACTAAAGGAATAGAGCTTCCTGCCTCTGTTGGTTGCTTGGCTCTTTAGGCCTGTAATCTTTTAGTTTGGAAACTTTGGGGTTTGTCTAATTTTCTAAATAGTGAGATACATCCCAAAGGGGCACTGTCCTCATTTATTTGGCCTGATCAATGCAGAGTGTAAGGAAGTGATTACTTTTGTAGACATTGATGATTATACCCTTTGGCAATTAGCTGTGCTAAATAAAAGGATTTCCTTGCAATTGCTTTTACATGAGGGCCAAAAGAGAAGGAAGTTATCAATCTAAGTACCTAAGTCACTGGCTACATTTTCGTGTTGTAGTATTTTGTTGATACAGTAAGATGAGGGGAAGAGTTGTCTACCAAAAGTGATGATAGTATATTTTTTAGCATTTATCTTGAGACCATTTTTAGTAAACCATGAACTTAATAGTGAGAGTTCATTCTAGAGGGTTTGGGAGTCAGATTTCACAGTATTAATTAAGCAGCCAGATATATCACCAAGTTCCATATAGGAAATATTTTTGGTCTTGGTTAGCAAATGAGATTTAGCAATAATTAGAGGAGTACAGGATTCAGACATTTTAGACTTTTAATTAGAAGTTTCAGATGTAAATTTGGCATTAAATTTGTTTGCACAAATATGGCAATGTCTAATAGGTTTGAACAGGAGTTGTTGTTACGAATAAATTTTTTTTAGTTTAGTTTTCGATCATAAGTAAAGAAGGATTTATAATTAACTTTGGCTTCAAAGGCCAGCCTAATTTCATTGCCTTTTTCAGTGGGCCTGAAAGTTGTCATAATTTTTTTGTAATGCATTTGATATTATCTTTGAGAAAAAGAAGAAGAAATTTGGATCTACTAAATAATTTAAGAAGCTTCTTTATTTCTATTGCTGTACGGCTTATTTATGGTGGTGGTGTGCCACCAGGGTGGCTTGTATTTGAATTTCCCAAGATACTTGATTCTGGTAGAAATTGTATGCATTTTTAAATGGGTGTAGAATTTCTTAGTTAGGCTTGTTCAGGTATTATGGTCAGGGGTGGTGCATTCATATGGGAAGTTTGATATTTCGTCGCACAGTAGGTTGAGGTTGGCATGTTTGAAGTCTTAAATTCAGTAGGGTTTACTGTAGGAGCTTTTGGGAGTTTAAAGGAGAAGGTCACAAGTTTATGGTCAGACATCACTGGTTTAGGAGATATCAGAGGAGAAGTGCAAGAGGCAGACATATTTGTAAAAATCAAGTCAAGAATGCTGTGACCTCTACTAGTTTATTCACCAACTGCTCAAGGGAATTTTTGTTTATTAAGTCTAGCAATTTTGCGGCATTTTCACATGGTCATCAGGGGACAACGAATGTGTTTTATTCTGTAACAAGCTATTAGTTGATAATCAGTCCTGTTTGGCCTGATCTGTAGTTCAATTAGTCCATTTCATGAGTCACTACTCAGATTTTCATAATACTTATGAGGAAAGTTTTGTGGCTAAGAACTCACATATTTGTGAAAATGTTATAAAACATTTTCTAATTGGTTTTACTCCAAGTATGGCATCACTTTAACTGGAAATGCTCACCCAGACTCTGCCACAACTTGCTGTGAGGAAAAGGTTAGATTGCTTTTGCATCCTTCTCCAAGGATGATGCCACAATATGAACAAAAGATGACTGACTTTAATACTTTCCTTAGTTTCTTGTGTAATTCTAAAGGGGTGCAATATCTGTCAACATGGACTGAGATGGTCAACAGATGATGCTGCTTTGCAAGGGATGGTCTACAACCTCTCCCCTCTAGGCTTTCAAATAATAGCTAAAACATTGTTCTCACTTACAGTGCCTTTTAGGCAATGCCAAACTGAAATTACTTCTGACATAGCAAATCAAAACCAAGAAAATCTGAAGGTGTTCCTGCTCAATGCTAGGAATCTAAACAAAAAACTCAACTCCCCAGAAGGTCTCTTCATATTATAGAATGCCGACATCTGTGTAGTCACTGATATATGGTATAAAGCTGCAGAGAACACACCAAAAGTGCAAGGTTATAATGTCTTCCACACATTTAGACCAGCTACTACACAGGCAGGAACTAAAGGTGTCTCAATTTACATTAAAAATAAATATAACTAAAAACAGCAAGAGATATTTCAGTTTACTGAGCAAAAGTACTATTAATACCAAGATTCATTAATGTTAAGTTATCTTTTGTTTTATTTGCATAGTCAATTGTTGTGATTATTCTTTTAATATTATCATAAATATATCTGTTTAAGATAAAGCTAGTTTGATCTTCATCAGTCATGCAGAGTCAAATATATTTTAATCTATTAGCATGAATTGCCATGAACAATTTATAATCTACATTTAATAGTGAAATCAGCCTGTATGAAGAGCATTTAGTAGAATCTTTTTCAGTTTTTAAATTTGGAGAGATAAGGGTATATTTCCAGAAAGGAGGAACATTAGCTAGGTCCTTGACTATAGAAAAAAGCTTATGTGGTATGTCTAGGGCTTCTTTGGGTAACAGCTTATAAAATTCAGATACAATCCCATCATTACCTGGTGCTTCATTAGGTTTCAATTTAGAAACTTGAGTTTGACATTCAGACATAGAGATCGGTCTGTCAATTAATTTCATTTGGTCATCAGATAGTCTAGTTTTTACATATTTGTTTGAGAAGTATTTTAATTATTTCTTTTGGATCTATTAATATATGATTTTGATTGATTTTATTATAATAATCTCTGAATTCCTTTAGAATATCTTCTATCTCTGTTACTTTTCTTTTCTTCCTATATGGGTAGATTTCTTTTATGTGATTGGACTTACTGAGTAATTTTTTTGTGGCTAAATTGTGCATTGATTTTGGGTTATTAGAGAAGTTAGTCATCTTAAACTTCTCATAGTTGATTTTGGTTTTATGGTTTAAGATTTCCAGGTATTTGTTGTTTAGCTTATTAATTTCTTCTATATTATTATTTTTATTTGTCTTTTTTTCTAATTTTAACTTATCAAGTTTTTCCTGTATTTCATGTAATTCTTTGTCCCATTGTTTTTTTTTTAATTTGACAACCAATTAGTGACTCTGTCAAAAAGATATCCTTTTAGTGCATCCCATAAATAAATTTCTGAAGTATCTTCTATATTATTAATCTCTATAAAGGAAAGGATTTTTTAATAAAAAAGTCTTTAAATTCTTTAAAACAAGTTCTAATGCTGGTAATCTGATTTTAACATTATTATTAGATTTCAAAAAAAACTCAAAGATAATTGCATTGTGATCTGAAAGTGGACAGGTTACTGTTTTGACTTTGCCTAGGCTATCAGTCAGGTCATTAGAGACATAAACTCTGTCAATTCTGGATTGTATTCTGTGTCTATGGAAATAATGGGTAAAAAATAATGAATTCAGTTCTGAAAAATTAATTTATGTCTGTAAGATGAAACTATTCAGTAAATTTTAACAATGTCTTTGTAGGTGCCTGCATTCTCCTTTTACCTATTGTGTTAGTATCACTTGGTGACAATATACAATTAAAGTCTCCTGCTAGAATGATATTGCCTTTTGAGTTTTGAATTACTTGTTTTAGATGTTGGTCAACTGTTTTAATTCCTATTTCAGGAATCTAATGCAAATTAATAAGACTTAATATCATCTTATTATACTTTATAGTTACAGTAAAAAGCATACCTTTATCATCTTGATATGTTTCTGAAACTGTAGGCATAGGCAGTGAATTTCTCCATAATATAGCAACCCCTCTTTTTTTTAATATATTGTGAACTGGATAACATAGTGTAGTTTTTAGTATTTAGCCTATCTATGTCTTCGGTTAATAAGTGTGGTTCCTGTAAAAAATAACTTGAAAATTAAACAACTTCAAATATCTGTTTAAGCTACCCCTTTTGCATCCATTATGTAATCCATTGAGATTTATGGAAATATAGTTAATATTTCTCAAGTAACTTCACATATCTTATTAATCTTCTTTATAATAATTGTTTTGCATACATTAAAATAGGTACTTTTACTTCTGATTCTTTATAAATTTTGAAAGGAACCAAGCAAAGATGACCTCTTTCACCTCTGCTTTTTACCCTAATTATGGAACCATTTACTAATTTTCTCAGATCAAATATAGATATAAAAGGTATTAACATAAATGAGATTTTAAACGCTAAAATTCAACTGTTTGATGATGACATTCTACTGACATTAAATGGCAATGATAATTCTCTATCTGCAGTTTTCTTAGCAATGGGTATTTAAAAAAATCCAGTTTAACATTTAACAATGACAAAACAAAAACCTTACCTATAAATACAAATAAGAATAGAATAAAAAAAGAAATTCATTAAATATATTGTCAAAAAGAAGAAAATGAAATACTTAGGAATAATTATAACAGATAACATTAGGGATAAAATAAATCATAATCATACTAACAGTATAAACAATATAAAGAGTGTAACAGACAAATGTAATAAAATTTTCTTCATGATCTAAGAGAGGTTATCTGTAATCAAATGATTATCTTACCAAAAATCTTACATACTATACAATCACTATCATTACCCCTCACAAAAACTTGTATTAAAGAATTTAACACTTCAATTCTGAGATTTCTCTGGTATCCCAATAAACGGGTTCCTATTACCTGTTTGAACGTTTAGGTTAGCGAACACCTAAATGTCAATATGGTAATAGCGAAAGCAAAAAAAAACATGAACAGCCGATTTAATGCTGGGAAAGAATTTCCTTGGCTGGTATGCAGATTTTGCCCCTTTCCCCACTGTAGAGTGATCTCAGAGTTGGTATATTTAGTTAGGGGGGTACAAACCACCACATCACAGGGTGTGGAGGCGAAGCCCCCTACTTCAATTTGGTTAAATTTTTTTTTAATTTTGCAGCCGAGGGATTTCATTCCCTACATTAAATCATCTGTTCGTTGTTTTAATTTTTTGATATTACCAGTTTGACATTTAGGTATTCGCTAACCTAAATGTTCGATCACGTAATATAGACACCAATAAACTAAGAATTGCTTTAAACCATTATATAAGAGACTGGGCAGCAGGAGGGATAGGGTTACCAGATCTAAAATTATATTCATTCTCATCAATTATAAAAACAATATATCTTTGGATTAATAACACTTACACAGCTAGGTGGAAAGAGTTTTTAGGAAATATTTTTAAAAACTCTAAAGATAATAGATATTCTAATAACCATATCATACTAAATAACAGTCAACATTGGTTATTAAAGGATAACCTTATAGAAAAAAGTAAACAAACAAGTAAATCCTATTTCATTTCTACTATATTAAATACTTTTAAAAATGTTATATAAAGAAATCTGGCATATAAAGCATTTTCTTTATATTTCCTATGACATATACCCAAAATAACATCTTCACCTCAAAGTTAGAAATAATGATCATATTTAAAGAGACAAATCTGCTAAATTGGTTTCAATTAATGAAAGATGAAAAAATACATTATATTGATTATATTAAGAACAAATACAATTTAGATAAATACACATGGCTAGATGTACAATCTTGCAGACAACATGTAGAAGGGGAAATTAAATTAATGCAACCAAGGATAAGACATCATATCCCAAAAATAATTGAATGTCTAATATTCTTAATGCAACACAACACATTGGGATAGATTCTCTTATCTAAATTATACACTGTTGTGAGGAGAGAAGCAAAAAGTTGCAGTGACAATTATTGGAATTATTTTACCCAAATTACTAATAGATCTCCAAGTGAAGAAGATAAAAAAATAATTCTAATATCTTCTAAGCATACAACTTCATCTCTTAGATGGAATAAATTTACTTGGAAATTTTGGAATATATCTTTCTTCACACGACATTGAATTAATGTTCAAGCAGAAACAAGTTTGTTGGTGATGTAAACAAGAACTTAAAGCTTATTTGCATCACATGTTTTCTGACTGTACTATGTTAACACCTTATTGGAATTATATTATTCTCTTTTTTCAGGCTTCTTTTGGAGATACATTTATTTTATATAAATCTAATCCTTTTTAAGACTCCTACTCCTATATGTGTTAAAAAATGAAATATCGCATTTTGTGGTCTATACTATCTATAGTGAGAAACGTTATAACTTAGAACTGGAAGAATGAATCTATACCCTCCTTCAAAGAATTTATAAATATTGCAACTGAAGTCTGTCACCTAGAAATCATTACAATTCCCGAAAGCTTTGCTTTTTAATAAAGAGAGCGTTTTTTTTATTCTATTTGTTTTTTTGAACACTGATGACTATACAGAACTATTCACAGAAACCCTATACTAGCATGTTAATAACTGCATAGAGGCACTTGTACCCACCAGGAAAAAGTACAGAACCAACTCAAAAAAACAAGCCACTCTGGAGGAATCACAACATCAATAGTCTACATAACAAGAGGAAGAAAATCATGGCAAAAACTAAGACATGCAGCACCCAGCAGGATAAAAGCACTCTCAACAAACTAAACAACTCAGAGGACAAATAAAGTCTGCCACCAAATTTCAGGTATATTTGGCCTCCAAAACCAAGGACAACAAGACATTCTTTAGCTATGTCTGCAACCTCAAAGGCAACATACAATTGTGTGCAGAGCTCATTGTAAATGGAACCACTTATATTGAGCCAGAAGATATAGCAAACCTACTGGCCAACAAAGTCAGCTCCAACTTTACTTTACTCCCCCTCAACATTCCCTCAGGAAATACCAACAAATATAACTCCTCCTGATACCAGCTATCACTAGGCAACAGGTCCTTAAGAACACTGCATCAATGGGCCCAGACAATATCCCAGGATGCCTTCCAAATAGCATGAACATTACCTATCAAGCTTTCTGGAATTGTTATTGCACTGTAGCCTCCAAATAGGCTTCATGCCTCATAAATAGAGAACAGCAACAGTCATCACTCTGCACAAAGGTGGGACATTTACAGACCCTGTAAATTATAGACCCATAAGTCTCACTGGTTTCGTATTGAAAGCCATGGAAAGAATTATTATGGAAAGGATCAATAATGACATAAGAAACTTCCACACACTGGACCCAACACAGTTTTGTTTCATCAAGGGAAGATCATGCCTACTCAACCTAGTGGACTTCTTTGAGTAGGTCACGAAAACAATGGATGAGGTTAAAATGGTTCACACTGCCTACCTTGACCTGGCCAAGGCATTTGACACAATACCCCACTAATGCATTGATGACAAACAAGAGGTTGGGTACATACCCTTATGTCACCTGGTGGCTAGCCAACTGACTCAAAGACAGGACCCAGGAAGTTAGAATTTGGGAGTCCACCTCTACAAAGAGGCCAAAAAAAGGTGAAGTCCCTCAGACTTTGGTCCTGGGACCACTCCTTTTTGTCATTTAATTCTCCAAAGCCAAGGCCAATAATTGCAAATTAGGAGTTATCATTGAATCATCCACCAACACAAATGTTCTCCACTACGAGCTGACGCAGACAAGCAACTGGTGTCAGGGCCATGGACTACAACTAAATGCCAAGAAATGCACAATAGTGTCCTTATAGAAGTCATCCATCCCTGGTAACTATCATATTGGCAAAACACCCCTAAGAGTTGACCCAGTAGTCAAGGAAATGGGTATACACATATACAGTAATCTAGTCTTTGGCCATCATGTGCCTTCAGTAGTGAGGAAATCATTCTATGTTGTGCAACTTATAAATAAAGGTATGCCATCTAGGTCTAAGGAAGTCATCGTTCCACCACATTCAGCATTGATCAGCCTTCTCATTGAGTATAATGCCCCCTTTGGTATGTACTAACCAGACATATCCAACAACTGCAATGTCCACAGAGGTTCCTCACTAAAAGAATACAAGAAGAAAATAACATATACTATCCAGACCACCTCAAGGCCTTATTCCTGTATTCTGTTTTCTACAGTCTGTTGAGGGGAGAGCTATGTCTGCCATACAAGGCATTGTCAGACGCCACTCTGATGGACCTCCTGGATATGGACCCCACTCTGATGGACACCTATCGTCCCATAGCACTACTTTCTCCATTAGCTAAAATAATGCATAAGTGCATCCACAGACAGTTACTAGACCTCTTACTCCAGAACAATTTACTGGCCAAATCTCAACATGGCTTCAGGCCTTTCCACAGTACAACAACTGCACTCCTATCCTTCACTGACAGCATCAACAAAAACTGTAATAACAATCTTCTCTCTTCAGCACTTTTCATTGACCTTTCAAAAGCATTCGACATGGTCAACCACCACTTACTTCTCAATATTCTAAAATCCTCTCTGGACACAAAGACTATAAAATGGTTCAAGTCCTACTTTGATAACAGACAGCAGGCAGTGCTATGGGACAACAACCTCTCATCCCATCTCCCAGTTACCCTAGGTGTTCCTCAGGGCTCTATATTGGGCCACCTCCTTTTCTCAATATTTATCAATGACCTCAACCTAGCTATTCCTTTAACTAACTGTGTACAATTGCACAGATGATTCGACAATAATCTGCTCAGCTAAATCTCAATCCCATCTACAGACTCTAACTCAGACAATGTTCAATAAAACAGAAAATTGGTTTCTACAATGCACCTCCTCTTGAACCCCCCAAAAAACAAACTCCTCCTCTTCACTCCTACCCATAAATCACTCCCAATTAACTTTTCAGTCTTATCCAATAATGGTACACTCATATCTCCTGATCCAACAACTAAACTTCTAGGGGTAACCATTAATAACATTCTGAACTTTGAAACCGATATCAACAATACCATAAAAACGGTCAACAGGAAACTAGGCTCCCTCTATAGGATAAAACCCTTTCTCTCCCCACTAGCCAGAACCACTACTGCCTATTCCCACCTTATCTCCATATTTCTCTATGCTTCTTCCATATATACTAACTTGCGAAAAAATAACCTTAACAAGCTAGCCAATGCTTACAATAGCATTGCCAAATTTGCTACTGCTTCCTCCTTTAGGACCCATCACTGCCATAATCTGAAACAATTAGGCTTATTAAAGCTTCTGAATCAGATTCACTTTAAACAACTCACCATTGCGCATAAAACCCTTTTCCAACCTACCAATACCCCAATACTTGCTAGTCTCATTACCCAATATAAGAACCTTTCAACTTTACGCTCAACTAATAAACTACTTGTATCAACATGTAAATCTAATAACATGGCAGGAGATGCTCTGTTCTCAAATGCAGTTGGAAAGTATTGGAACCAACTCCCCCATGAACTTACATTACTGTCTTCATTTACACTTTTTAATCACAATCTGAAACTCTGTCTTAAAACCCATTGGTTATGTCTCTGTACAAATCCAGACTAATCTCATACTATATCCCAAATACCCTCTCTTAAGACCTAATTCTTTCTCTATCTGTGTCTTTTTAGATCAAGGCCTATCCTTGGCAACATATCTTATCCTAATAAAGATAATTTAAAATACCTAGTAAAATTGTTCTGCATATAATTCTAAAGCATCCTGCCAAATGGCAGGCAGCAAGTATTGTTTAAACTGTGAGCATTGCTGAACTGTTGAAACTTGAAGTATGTATTTAACAATTACTTTCTAGTTACTAATGAAGTCTTGTACATAAAGTCTAAAATATCTTATCTAATGCTTGTAACATGTTTTTTTGTATAAACTGTGAAGATTTCTGGACTGTTTAAAATTTGTAGTATTTAACTGTATAACAACTAGTACCTGTATGTTAGTAGTCTAGTAATCTCTTGGGGCTTATCTCCCCGGGACTCTATTGAAAATGGACATAAATCCAGTCAGACTATCCCGGTCAACAAATATAAAATAATAAAAAAAAATAATAATTTGCACAACACACAGCACCAGCATTTCCCATTCTAAAGATTTAAGCCTTGCCTGTGATATAAATATGACCTGTTGGAAAGACAATTATATATCCCCGAGACTGTCCCTTCTCTGGAACAGGCTCCCCCACCCATGTGGAGCAGAGTTCCTTCCTAACCCAATTCAAGTGTAACTTGGACAACTGGATGGGGAGCAGGAAGTTCATCCCTGGTTTGGTACCTGTCTCTAATGGACAATGGCACCTGTAGATGGTTCATCTCCCAAGTCTCTGCTTCTGCTTATACTTATCAAGTGGCCAGAACTTGTCAGAGATTTGGGATGCATGGCTAGACTTAAAAAGGCCCTTGTGGTTGTTAGCCTAGTAAACACCTATGAGTCTAAATACATATATAGCTCTTGATGAAATTTAAGAGTACACTCTCAGGTTTTAAACTGGTCAAAGTTTCAGGACTAGATTGTTTCAATGTTTCTGTTTGTAAGACACAATATTAGCTATCTCCAATGGGATTAAAATTATACTAGTATGTAAAACATATGATAATAGTGAGGAATATTTAAATGTCAAGAACAATTGTATTCTCAAAACTCAAATCCCCTTCTTGTCAAGATTTACATACCCATTTCACTAACAAACTTACATATAAGAATATAGTCCACCATCTTGCATAAAAAACTCTGTATAGTGGTTGTTCACATGAGATCAAAGTTCTGTTCTGACTTCATGAATATGAAATACATCCAGAAGATTAATATAATATGTGAACAGATTTTATACCATAATTCAAATATTTGTAATAATCATGTAGTTTCTCATCTCTGTGCAAGTAAAGTCTTGTTGGAATTCATATTCTCATTCTAGTTGCTGTCCTGAGAAAAACTGCCTTCCCTGACAGATTTAGACTGTCATAACTTTGTATGAATTTGACTGTTTTATTACAAATGGCAGGCTACTGACTCTTGTTAACATTATCTTTAATTTATTTTTGACACAGGCATAACATTTTTCATAGAGATTTCATTTTGTATTTTCATAATCCAAAAAAAAAAGCGATTTCTTGTTTGCTTAAAATTAACAATTAGAGTGAAGCATGAAAGTATACATTAACCTTGACAAATCAACTTTGTTTCCCACTAAGAAGAATATAATTCATTCTTCACTGGAGGCTTTCCTTAACATGTCAGTCAAGGAGCTTAAAATACCTATGAGTCAAATATAAATATGTTATCCATACTTTTATTCATACAGACGAATTTAGCATCATATAGAATTAAACTGGAATAGAAAACTGAAGCATACCTCTCAACTGTCCCTGATTTTCAGGGACGTCCCTGATTTTGACTCAGATTTTAACTCTGTCCCTCTTAATTGCTCCTAAAACTAGTGACTTTTGGAGGAAAGGTGGTGAATTACACTTAATGAATAATGACAATAATTAAGAGTTATAAACTTATTTTACTTCAGAAAATGTGTATTAATTCATATGCTTTGATTCTGCCAATGTTTCAAGTTAATAACACTAATATTTTAAAAGTGTCCCTGATTGTCCCTGATTTTTTCTTGACTTGTCCCTGATTCTGTTAAAATTTGTCCCCAATTGGTTGAGAGGTCTGAACTGAAGTAAACTCAAATTTAGTTTGCTTGTAAGATCATCTGTGAAATTGTGCTATTTCCAAAGCTGCTCTAGTGGTGTAGAGGTATAAAGCACTGACTACAGCCCAGTCAACCCAGCATTGATGGGCTGCTTGGGTATCTGATGGAGTGGCATGGAGGGATGGACATCACCATTCCTGATGGATGGTTCTGTGGGCATATATTTTGATGATCCCTGGTAAATTCCGAGGATGCCACCCTATAAAGCATGTGATAAAGGGGGGAATAGGGTGGGGACAAGGCTGAGCTTCTGCAGACTGTATGCCCATCCCTCAGACATACCATAAGGGGTCAAAGGGGGGAGAAGTAACAGGAGTAGATCATAAAATGAAAACAAAAACCTGGCAGATGTGAATGGCCAGACCAACGGGACACCCACAAGTTCTACATTGTCTCCAGCCTTAAGTTGTTAGTATGAGGGGAGGTAAACAGGTGGCAGGTAGACCTGGTGATAGACATGACTCAGTGGATAGGGATCTGTAGGATAATGCAGGTGGGAGAAAAAAATTCTCCCCAAAATGTACATATTTCCAGAAATCTTTTACTTCTGAAACAACTCACATCACTTTAAAACAGAAATCACTCAATTAGTTTGAATAGTTTTTCAGATCAAAAACACAAAGTCAGATTAAAACTACCTAATTTACTTTCTTGTATACATGTCCAGGAGTCTTTGAATTACTAAACATGTATGGACATTTCAGTGTAAAAGCAATTATTTCTGACAATATATGCTTGGTTGATTTGACTTTGCTCAGGCCAACACTGAAAAGTTGGTCTGTATAATATTTTATTATGTTTAAGTTCAATATTTATGAACATGCGTGGTTTAACTCTTAATTACTCATACTTGTGCACTATGTAATGCTTCGTTGTATATGACCCAAGTCATGGCAGAAAAGTACCTTGGAATGAGCCCCCTTTAACCGGTTTAACAAATTCATATAGTTAAAAAAGAAATACTTTCTTTCTCTCAGGATTAAATACTTTCTTTATTGGAATCATATAGATCCCAATGTATGCCGCAGTGGTATGGCGGTAGCATTATTACCTCACAGCAAGAGGTTCTCCAGTTCGATTCTCGGCTTGGCTTGGGAGTGCCTTCTGTGTGAAGTCTGCATGCCCTCCCTGCGGTTGGGTAGTGTTCGAAAGACATGCGTGTGTAAATGGGCATGCCTTCGTTGAAGGTTGGGTGTCGAGCTGGCACCTCTGCATTTTTTAAAAAATCTACTGCTAATCATTAGCGGACCAGAGTTCTGTTGTGGCAACCCCTTACCGGAAAAAGCCGAAAGACAAACAACAACAACAACAATATAGATCCCAAATGTAGTTCAGCTAAATCAATTCCTTTCATTGATAAGATGCGTTTTCCCACAACTCTGCTTATGCATCGAGTTATTACTACTCAGTAAAAGAACATAGAGCACTATAAAGGATTCTTCCCACTACAACCGCTTTGATAATGTTAACATTTAAAGGATTAGCAATGTTTAAAACAATTGCACTTTCCCATCTTAAAAGATCTTTGCTTGAAGCATAACACAAAAAAATAATATATTATTTTCAAATGCAGAAATGAAGGACTACCTAAGAAGTGCCAGTCCACAACAGAACTAGATAAGGATAGCTCTCTGAACTTTCTCTGCTGTTCAACTATGATAATAATATATTCAAACCGCTTGCATTATGGCAGAGTTGCACAAAAAAAGAAACATTTTCTCTTGGTGTTTTTTGTTTATGAATACATCACAGTCACTCTGAAGTTCCACTCACTGTTCTCATAGCCACACTTCCTATTATTGCTTACTGCAATTAAGTTAACTATACTTAGTAATTTGGAACAATGCATATAAAATCTGGTTTCCTATCAGTAACTTGCTACACAGATGGTCAAGTCTACCAATACTCGAAACTGTTCTATAAAAGTTGGAATACTGGCATAATCAAAACAAATACTGAACCACAAAAATTACCATGAGTCCAGAACGGGTACAAATATGAACAGCCATTAATGTTGGTGTTTGACATTCCAACATTCGGGATATAGCTAATTCAGAAAATCTTACCCCCTGTGAAGGGTTAAGCCTAAAAGAGGATGAGGACCACCTCGGGGTGGTCGTATGGTGGAGGTCTTGTGAACAGAGTCCTGTGGCAACTCCAGTGTATCAGGTTTTCACTGGTCCCTCTGCTTTGATGTACCTTAAGAGACTAACTGTTCAGCTATGCTACTTGCTCATTCGATGGTCTTCATTGGTGGAAAGCTCTATTGCTGAAGCCTCGTTCACAGCAGCTTTTTGTTTCACCTGGAGTTTCTCATCTGTGAAAACTACTTAAAAATGTTTCTACGGTGGAGACTAGGCAGTCAAAAAATACACTGATGTAGAGCTTTAAGATCCTTTATTGGTTTTCAAGAATAAGGCATTCAAGCGCTGAACGTTTGGGATTATAGGAATCGTGCAGCTGGGCTCGTCTACCTGTGTGGCAGGTTATTGATAGGACCATTAAATCTATCTCATAGTATACTTATACAGCAGTACTTGATTCTACATGATTTCTACCTGTCTACCTGCAACCTAGCAGTTACAAGCAAATTCACATTACCCAACAGCAAACTTTGCAGGTGTAGTAGCATATATTTAGTGAATGTGAGTTTATTCAATCAGTATTGTCTTTTTTGCAAAATAGTTTTAAAAGGTCCTCAAGGAGAGGTATTCACAAATGAGAAGCAGTATGCAAAGTACTGCTTAACCAGACCATCTATGTTTTTAACTTTCGTAGTTTCAAAGCATAGAGCTACAACGCTTCTAAACTACACATTTTTGCATTTGAGTACACAAGGCATATTTGTCCTATATGACGAGAAACTAAGAACGTTTTACAAACAGCAAATCATGTGGCACTTTGCACAGTGCAACAAATTTGTGAATACACCCCCTCCCCGCCCCACCATCTCTTTCCTCTAGAAAATATTAAAAAAACTTTTTACAAATTGCAGTTAAATTTCCTGACTTATGATGCAATCTTTTATGCCTCAGTCATAACAATACTTACTGAAATAGACATTAACTATTGCCTGAAAGGTTTACTTCCTATTATATTACATATGTTGTTTTACCTTCATATGTACCATGATATAATTACGGATGACAATATGTTTTACACCTATATATATATATATATATATATATATATATATATATATATATATATATATATGCACACACACACACACACATATATATATATATATGTGTGTGCATGTGTGTGTATACATATATATATATATATATATATATATATATATATATATATATATTTTTTTTTTTAATATAGATTTTATCTGTTGTTTAGTTTGTTTCCTACACACCTTAGTTGACAAAACCGATGGTCAATAGGAGCGCAAGATTGTACAATCCCTGAAGAAATATTACCTTTCCCTATTACTGTACAATCTTGGAGTGTGTAAATATAATTAGCAGGTCATCCCTGAAAAAAAAAACCTTGTTTTATTGTTGCATGCTCTGAGGTTATGTGCCATCTTCTATGTTTTCAACTCTTTTTTGTGTCACTGTTAATGAGATTGACAGCAAGTCATATAGATTATAAAGTAGATTCATATATGTATATATACCTACACACATACACAAACCCACACAATTTACATATATGCATATATGCATGAGAATGGGTTCACATTTAAATTATTAAATTAAATCCAAACGTGCATATACTGTATACCTACACACACAATGTGTGTGTATATATATATATATATATATATATATATATATATATGTGTGTGTGGGGGGGGGGGTGAATGGGTGTCGATATCAAATGTTTGTATAGTTGAATGGGTTGTGTACATAAGATAGGACTTGCCCCCCCCCTCAAGACCTATGTTAAACCACATACTGGTCTTTCTGGATGGGGTTTTGCATGGGGGGGGCAGAGTTTCTCCCATACAGGACCAACAATAAAGCTTATTCCAGTGTTTTGATGCAACAGACTTTAGTAATTTGGTATGGAATTGTTATACGTCAACTACAGAACAAGTTGATGAAGGAGAATAGACTTACACGTACATCCGTCTGTTTGTCTCTCTCTCTCTCTCTCTATATATATATATATATATATATATATATATATATATATATATATGTGTCTGTATACATGGTATACGCATGTATGTGCATATAAGATTCATGATGAAAATAGCAAAGTAGAATTAACTTGTTTTGGAAATATCAAAGGATTACAAAAGGCACTTGTTGAACTGTTTTCACATTGCTTGACTAATTAACTAAAAACATAGCGGAGACACTCTGAGAAAGTTATAGAAACTGAGATTCCAGCACTCTATGGATTGAATCCAATTCATTATGATTACTACCAAATAAATCAATAAACCTGAAGAGTTTTATCAATATTTTCCTGAAATAAACTGTCAGAGTTCTAGCAGGCTCCTCAACACTTGCATATACTTATGCGTTAACAGCAGGATGTTGCCATCAAAATGAAATGTAGTTTATTACTTTCCAATGTACAACTCAAGGAAAAAGAAACATATTTAGAGTGTCAAATACCTCAGAATCTTTGGTGTCTGATAAATATAAATGAAAAAACTAAATGAAACAAATAAAAACTGCTATTTTAACCTAGATGATATTCAAAAACATGGACAGATCAGAAATAAATCCAGACTAAGCAAATTCTGCCTCAGTCCTTAGCCTCATCCTTTCTAATAAATAAGCAATTGGTCTTGCCTTATCTAGTAAGGCAGAGATGAATAATATATCAGCAGCAAAAGAAATTGTCACAATTATTAAAAAAATCTGAAGAAATAACTCAAAACAGTTAATGGAATATGCACTTGATCTGTACATAATGTAATGCTAACTGTAACCAGGTATAAAACCAAGCAAATATGGGCAAAGGATATAAATCATAGATATTTTATTGAGCAAAATATAGTTGTAATTCTATAAAAAGTGTACACTTAAACCGTTGGCTATGGCCACTTGTGGGAAATTGTTAAAATTATTGGCTCTAAATGTAGTGCAATGAACTCAATGAATAATTCAATACTAAACATAGTTTTATGTTTCACTGCTTTAAATTATAGCAATAAGATACTTTGAGTCAAAAATGTTACACCCTACTGAGCTACAAAAGAACTAAGAGTTCACTTGACATTTGTTATAAAACCTTTGTTTATCCATTCTACGCAAACGCATCTTAGAACTTGAGAAATTAACTTAAAAATCTAACAGGATCCCAACAATGAAGGTAGTTTATTCAAATGATGAAAAATCTTGTAATGGACATTGTGTGATTAAGAAAAACTTCAGACTCCCTGAATAAAGAATCTTCTTCCAGCCATATATAATATTAGGAGTTCTCCTACAAACTGGAGTCTGACCACAAGACTTATATGATTGTAATGGTTGATGATAATCCCCACCATCTCTTACATTAAAATGTTTCTAAGTGTTTGTTATTCTATCAAGTTGTAACTTCTTATGTCTAAACTACTTTAAAAGTTTAGGCCTTTATTGTTAAAACAAAATCTTCAATCACAGTAACTAAAATACTAGACAACCTCTACAATAACTATTCTTCATGGACAAAACCTGCTCTCCATCTGAATACCATCACATCCTTTACCTGTAAATTACACTTGTACCACTTTTTACAATGTTCACTACATTGCAATTATTACAAAACAGATAATGATTCATGGCAAGCTCTTTCATTCAAGATTTATTGCATTTAAAATGTTCTTAATTATACAGAAAAACAGTTAGCATGCTATAAGTGGTACAGAGTTATTATTGTTCAGATCTATGGAAATAACACTTGAGTAATACTGAGTTCAGAATAATAAATCAATTTACTCAACAACAAAAAAAATAAGTCCATAAAATTTAAATCTGATAGTGGATTCTAGCTAATTCTAAAAAGGTTATCAATTAAACTTGTATATAATTCAGCCAGGAATCTCATCACAGGAAAATATATAGAATAACTATTTATACAGATTCTAATAATGATCATAGTGGAAATCCATCTGTTACTGATGGAGATTAATTCATGCCATTGACACCAGTTTTGGAAACCAAGCAGCGATGCCACTCTTGATTTATAGCCATTAAAATAAAATAAACATAGTGAGCAGCCTGGTGAATTAAAGAGAGATACCAATAGAGGCACAAACTACATTGTTGAAAAATACTCTCCCTCTAGATAATACGTATAAAGAAGGAAATGCAAGTCACAAGACCTTAAAAGTGAATAAATACACATTGTACTTAGACAATACAGAAGTCAAGATGGTGCTAATAGAGATATTAAATATGCACCGTCAAACTATACAATGAAGAGAAAGCATTAATCAGTAGCACAGTCAGAATATTTACAGAACAAACTCTGACTAACCTAGGCAAACACCTTAGCTTTTTCTAACTCATACAATATTAAATCTTTACCTGTGCTAAGTAAATATATATATATATATATATATATATATATATATATATATATATATATATAGTTACAGGTCATTAGAGTGAAGTTTCAAATGAATGAATGCTTTTTAACCTGCAAGTAAGAGTAAATGTTCATATGAACATTGACTCTTATGACTGCTAATCATATATATTTAGTTTTGATAAAATCATTACATATATATATATATATATATATATATATATATATACATATATAAATATATATATATATATATATTTCAGCAAACAATCTTTTGCATGGAGTTTTTGCTGGTAACATATTGCATGGGATCAAGCTGTAGCAGGGTAAAGGAATTTGCCCTTACCCTACTATTGTATGATTTCTCAGAGAGTGGGGTTTATGGTGCTTACTCCCCCCCTGCAAAAAAAAAAAAAAGATTTTTTGTTTATTTATGATTATTTGATTAATTCTAAAATCATCACTCATTTTACATATGCTCATAGAGTATTTTATGTTAGATGAGATATTCATGTGTGTGTGTGTGTGGGGGGGGGGGGATATTCATGTGTGTGTGTGTGTGTATGTGTGTGTGTGTGTGTGTGTGTGTGTGTGTGTATCTACTTCTAAAACACAAAAGCTCACTTACCTGACTTTCAAAAGACCGAGATGAAAAAAACAAAACTCCAGAAGATCGACCGCTCGCAACACCAGCGTATCACTACAGGTAAGTAACCATTTGGCCAACCCAGAAAACAAACTAAAACCAAAGGAAAGAAAACTCATGCCACACACCCCCCTAACTAAACCATCTCCAAGATAACACTACCGTGGAGGCAAGGGGCAAAGATCAACATACTGGCCAAGCGGTTACTTGCCTGTAGTGAAATGTCAGTGTTCTGAGCTGTCGGTCTTCTGGGGTTTCTTTTTTTTTTTGTCTCGGTCTTTTGAAAGTTCAGTAAGTGAGCTTTCAGGTTTTAGAAATTGACTCGTGTGTGTATGTGTAAATATAGCGACAAGCAAATGGCAAACATCAAACATATATATAAGATGGGGTCACCTGAATGTCTCTCTGCAAGTCTGATGGACTTTAGATTGATTTCACCTCGAAATATATATTTTTGAGTTTATAATTTTTTAAACACAAAAACCCCAGATGTAACCAGTTTCTCCACATCCAGCCACCCCCTCCAAGGAAGTAATTGAAGAGCTTTATATTTGCATACTATGGACTGGTTTCCAAATTCTGGTCAGCTCTTTGAAGAGTCTTTTAATTGTATTTTTATGGCCCTTAGTTTCCTAATTCAGTTTTGCAATCTTATTAAAATTACAGGCAATCAACCCATTACTGTGAAACTGCATTTTCTCACACACAGACTATAGAAAAAGGTTACACCATTCTAACACATTTTTCTTCTACATATTACATGAAAGAATAAATACACATTTCCTGCTACTGGTAGGACATCTTGTAAATACAATTTCATAGAACAGTTTTCTGCTACATATTTTGCAAAGTACACTGTTTTAATTCCTCTCACACTACCTTTATGGGTATACAGTCACATGTTTTCTCCTGATCCACAAAACACATAGAGCATATAGTTAGGTCTTTTGACCACTCAATTATACATTCAAGAAAAAAATAGATGATATAACATTTCACGGCCGGGAAAGTCTCTATATTGCTTCTCATGATTCAAATGCATAGCTATCAGATGGTACCTATTTCCAGACCTATGGTATAGGCTTTCTCAGTGAAGCCATTAAATATAATCCCTCCATAACTGGAACAAACATTCCTGTCCGCCATACTGAAAAAGGAGATGACCACCACCTAGTTTCCCCATTCTAGAAATACTATACATTTTTCTATGCAACACTGACAAAAAACAAGATAAACAGGATTCCCCAAAAATATGCATTCCTACAGCCATGCCACTATGGAACAGTTCCACTGCTGCAGTGGCCACATTTACTAAAATGAGTCCAATTCTGCCAGATTATTTTGGCACTACATCAGTAAAGGAGCACATGCCCACTGGGTTCAAGAGTTTGTCAAAGTGTTTCTTTCTAAAAAAAAAAAATGAGTTGTACCATTGCAAAGATCACTAGCTGAGCTCAGTATTGTTTCCCTCTTACTGAGAAAAGCCTGTACAGTGCTTTGTCCCTGCCTCAGGCTACTGTTTAGTTTGTAAAACCTCTTTGAAACTATTGAAAAAAATTTCTGTACGGCCGTCACAAACCTCCCACATACATGCCTTCACTTTGGAAACTGTCACAGTAGCTGTTTTCCTGGTCACCTGGTAACAAACCCTCAAGTATGAAGAACACTCACAACACCCCAGCCAGCACTGAGTGGAAGGCCTCTAAAATTGAAATTGATGAATTCTCTCATTGCTGATATATACCAGCAGATTAGGATTTTGTTTCATTACAAGTACTGTACACATTTTTCCCAAATCTCATTCAAGCAATCCCACTTCTTTTTTTTCAGAACTATAAGTCTATAGTACATGTAATCTGAGTAATGCATCCCTAAAGAATTAAGAACATTTTACATTCAATAAATGTAGACTGAAATCTCTTTCCTGCTGGAGATCTTCAGCATGGCCCACTTACAGTCTATATTCCCAACATTCCCCTGTATATGGAAATTCTTGCACTAGAGAGAGATGAATTCATATTGCACAGACGCATCTGCTAGGTTTTTCCAGAATAACACAATATATATTAGGGCTCCCCAAGACTCTAGCTGCATTTCCATCTGTCTTACCCAACTCATCTCCAAACTGGATTACTTCATAGCTCAGTGCTAGTCTTGACCTGACTGTCCAGAACATATGATCTTAAGTCTGACTGCATAACTGAAAAGTTCACCTCTGATCTGTGGCCAAAGGTGCTCTCGTACAAAGCACCTTTAAATACAGTCTTGTGTTTGAACAAGAGATTCATTATGGAGGAAAGCATCTAGTACATAAACCTACAAAGAGTTTCAAGTAAGGCTGGCTGTCCCTTGTAGCCACACCCATCTAAAGTATATCCATCCATCCACAGTCCATTTTTCCAAATTTCCAAGTGGGGTCAAGGTGTCACTTCAACAGTGACAATCATCTAGATCCTAGATTCACACCACTGGGTGGCTAGCCCTGCCAAGGCTGTTCTTCCACACCACACACTTGTATGCACACTCACACCTCTGGACAATTTAGAGTGTCCAATCCGCCTTCTCCGTGTCTTTGGAATGTGGAAGGAAACCAGAGCACCAGGAGTAAACCCATGTGAATGTAGGAAGGATGTCCAGACTCCACACAGAAGGCACCTTAGCCAAAAATCAAACCGGAGAATCTCTTGCTGTGAGGTAACAACACTATCTGCTCTGCCACTGTGCCACCCTTTCAACAAAATATATCCATTACTCCATAACAGAGTACTAAATTCTCATAGTTTCCAAAAAGGTTTGAATGCTTTAAGTAGCTGTTAGTTGAAAATGCAACACACACAGTCTTACTTTCTGTAAGTCACAGGTATATAGAGGTGTCTCACTTATCTACTAACACAAAATCAAACTTCAAATGTACAACAAACAGCCTTAGCCTTTTGAATATCTCTACACTTAACCAGAACCTGTCTTTAAAGGCATCTCCAGCACAGAAAGAGAGAACTATGATCAACACATTTGTTTCAAAAGCCAGAGCGCTTTAGCTACTTGGTACTTCTCAAGATCCATCACAAAATACTTGGCTTTTTTTCCGTAAGTGTAGTAGCATTTCACATCTCAACAGCCAGTTTCCATCCAAGTATATTCTCCATCACAAAAAGTTATGCTTCTACCTGCCACTTCAATGAGATCACACCACATACCACCCTTTTGCATCATGAGTGGTAAGCCCACGATGACTCCTTTAGACTTGGCACAACTGGTCTGTGCATTACAACCAGCCTCCAGGCTCAGTCATAGCCACTTTCATATGGCTTCAGAAATGAGACCCAATATCTTTCTTAATGGAGTCCTCTTATTTCTTGAATGGACCATCATGTGGGAATATATCTTACTGGTTTATGCCATTTCTTATTTTTTTTTTATTTTATTTTGTATTTATTTTATATGTGTTTACCAGAAAATTCAGACTGGGGCACAAACAATCCTTTTGAGCAAAGAGAAAAAATAATTTAGAGGCACAGTAAGAGAGCTAATATAGTGGAGAAAAGTAAATCTTTTAAGTTATAATAACTTTATGATGAAATTAAAAGAAAAGGGAAACATATAGAAGTAGTACTGGGGACTTAGGGAGGAAATATGATGATGAGAAAAGGCAAGGGTAATGTATGCCAGGAGTCAATAATGGACTTGAATATGGGCAATGAGTTGTCCATTTTGAAAGAAGGTGTAATTTTACCTGGAGTTTGAAGTGTCAGAGAATAAAACTTTCACAAACAGACTGTGTAAGGAACAGCTCATTCTGATCCCCACTAGAAGAAGCGACATCCTCGACCTGGTTATCACCAACATGGGAGACCATTGCTCCACACCTATTATCAATTCCTCCCTGGTTAAATCTGACCATAAACTGATCATCATGGAAATCTCCATCTCACCTATAACCCCTGCTAAGGTGACCACCCTGAAAAACTTCTCCAACGCTGACTTTGGGATCCTAAAAACAGAGGTGGCTAACTTCTCAGCACCCATGCTAATGAAAAATAGCTGCATGACTGCGGAATCATATACCAATGCACTGTACGAGCATGTACACAAATGCATGGATCTTACCATACCAAATAGAACCAGGATGCTCTCCTCCAAATAAAGGAAACCAATCTGGTGGTCCCCAGCCATCAATGAACTCTACAACAGAAGGAAGAAACTGTTGAGAAAACAAAATTAAGTCACAAGACTGGAAAAACACCCTTATCAAACTCAACAAAAAAGTTTGAGATCCCTTATTAAATCCTCTAAAGCCAGCTAATAAGGCAGAATTGCAGCTGACAACAAAAGCAACCACAAAGCCTTCTATAGCTATATCAAGAACCTCCAAGGCAATACACAAACTTGCTCTGAATTATTGCACAGTGGTACCTCCTATACTGAGACAACAGATATAGCCAACATACTGGCGGACAGATTCAGTGCCAACTTTACCCCTCCCCCCCCCAAAGGCCCTACCACAATACCAGAAAAAAGCCTGGAATCCACCATTTCTGTGGCACAGGTAAAAGCTGCATTGTCCAAAGCCAAGAATACAACATCCATGGGACCTGATAATATCCCTGGCTGAATCCTACATGAGCTACAAAATGAACTGGCACCACACCTGTGTGCCCTGTTCAATCACATCCTTACCTTAGGCTTTGCCCCTAATGAATGGCACACTGCTACAGTCATCCCTCTCCATAAAGGGGGAGTGACTACAAACCCTGGGAACTATCGCCCCATTAGCATGATGAGTCCGGTATGTAAAGCTATGAAGCAGATCATCATAGACCTGCTCAACAAGAATATAGGCAATCTCCAAACACTTGACCCCACACAGTTTGGTTTGTCAAGGGGAGATCCTGCCTGCTGAACCTGGTTGACTTCTTCGAGGCAGTCACCAAGGGTGTGGATGAGGATAAGGAAGTGAATACAGCCTATCTCGACCTAGCCAAGGCCTGTGATACCATTCCACACTCGGGTATCATTGATAAACTTACCAAACTAGGCATCAATCCTTATACCACTAGGTGGGTTGCAAACTGGCACTCAGAAAGGACCCACACAGTGAAAGTTGCAGATTCCAAGTTAGACTGTCAACCAGTTACGAGTGGAGTCCCACAGGGCTCAGTCCTAGACCCTCTCCTGTTTGGCATCTAATTGTCAGAAGTCCAGGCCAACACAGAAAGACTCTGGCTGACCAAGTTCGCTGATGACTGCAAGCTAGGAGTCATTATCAACTCCCCAAGTGATGCAGACATCCTACAAAAGGGCTACTCTGAGACCAATGACTGGTGTTGGAACCATGGCCTTAAGCTTAATGCCAAAAAATGTGTTATCACTCCCTTTGAAAAAAACTCAGTTCCCATGAATTACCACATTAATGGGAGCCCACTAAACACTGAAAGGGCCATAAGAGATCTGGGCACCCGGGTCAACAGCCACCTCACCTTCGACCATCACATTGCCACTGTGGTCAGAAAATACTTCTACATGGCACATCTTATAACCAAAGGTTTTGCATCCAGAAAGAAAGAGGTCATCATCCCTCTCTACTCATCCCTCGTTAGTCCAATCATTGAATATAATGCCCCATTTGGTATGTACCTAACCAGACACCTACAACAGCTGGATAGGCCACAAAAGTACCTCACAAAAAGGATCCTAGGCCTTAAACACATGTCCTACATGGACAGACTCAAGAAACTGTTCTCAGCTCAGTCAGCTGTTCTCAGTCTCTTATCGGCTACTTAAAGGTGATCTCTGCTTGACTTACAAAGCCATGTCTGACCCAGCCCTACTTAAAATGCTACACCTAAAGAAATTCCAATCCCCTCATGCCACATGCTCCAGGGATTACAACCTCATTACCACAATCAACAAAACATCCTGGAGGGACAGGTGCATCTCCCAAAGACTGCCCATACTCTGGAATAAGCTTCCCATTCATGTCAAGCACAGCACCTCACTGGCCTTCTTCAAGAGAAATCTCGACGAGTGGATGGGCAACAGAAAGTTCACTCCAGGGATCACTCCAGTTGCCCTACTATAGATATATATATATATATATATATATATATATACACACACACACGTAGGTTGCCTGAAAACAGAGAACCAGGAAGTTATGTTGTTACACAGAGCATCATTTGAAGGACGACATAGAGCATGGAGTGGGAGATCCCACATGGAGTAACCTGAGAAGTGTGCCTTTTGTAAGTACGTACTTAGAGAACAGGAAGCAGAGCCTGGTAGAAGAAAACAGCCTTATTTGTTTAAGGGCTGCCTGTCTTTTCATGAGGCTGTGTTAACCATGAATTTTGAAACAAAAACAAACTGAGTTTCTGTGTATTTTATTTTGATTTGTAATGCCAAGTGGTGGTAATAAATTTGTATTTTTATGTAAGTCCAGCCTTTAGTGCAGTCTTTCCTTGTTCTTACAGCTTACTTACTGTGAAACAAATGGTAAACACAGAGCATGCAAATGGCTATGAGACTAATGATAGTACCTAGCGATAAAAAGCATACCTCCAGAACTGTGCAAAATCTACTAAATGCATATAGCTAGTGACTCCAGGGGCAAACGCACATACATGACTTTATCTTCGTATTACATAATTTACGGCATGGGTGGAGGTGCATACATCCAGTCACAAAAGCTTTCTTATTTAAGAGGTATAAATAAGATATTTACTTGTTATATAACAGCAACACAGTAAAGAAGTGCCCCCTGTGATTCTTGTAGTCTGCATAGTGAGGAGTTCACCACACTATCCGCCATAGAAACTAAGTATTACAAAAACAAGTCAGATGAAGTGAAAGCTTCTGAAACAACATCTTTGTCTATGTTTAAAAGGCCGTATCTCAAATCCTCCTTTCAGTCATCATTATGATAAGGTCAGGCAGCAACAACAAGCTTTTCAGCTACAATAACACCTAAGACTGCTATTCCACCTTTACAGTTTCAATCAGCACTGAATTAATTTAAGTACTTAAATTGCTCTAACCTATGGCATATTAGCTGTAGACTGCTGCAAATGAAAAATACATTTCTGATTACATATATACAATTGTTACTTCTTATATAATGACAAGAAAGCTAAAAGTATTCTAGGCCATTATTATAGTCAGCACACAGAAGGTCAACTCAAAAATCATGTGAAATATCAGTCTGTGGATTATTATAGTTGGCACACAGATGGACAACTCAAAAATCATGCCAAATGTCAATCTGTGGTGGTGAACACCTCTGAACTAATGGATCTGTTGCCTGTAAATAAAAAGCCATGTCTTAGCCCCCTGTTTATGACTTGATTATAAAAGTTTCACCAGCTATCAGAACTATTTACAGTAGAAAATACACATAAGGCAGCTAATCTTTCAGTTTCAGTTTTTGAGATTTCTATGCAGCTCACTGTTAAATTTAACTACACTAGAGCTACAGCCATGGCATGTTACAGTTGAAACAAATCTTGCAAAATATATAGTAGTGTAACATCTTATGTAAGGAACAGCTACTGCATATATATTTTGATTATTAGTTTGAACTGGCTTTTTGAGCAGGGTCAAATAGCCCCTAGGTGGAAACCAAGTATAATGACAGACTGGGAGAACAAAATATCTCTGAAACATTAGATCTGCCAGCTGAGTATGAGGCAACATGTCCTCCTATAGCAGGTGACAATAGAAAGTGTCTGCATTTCTAAAAAATACAAAATATACTAAAGAATTCCATTTTACTCCCAATTATTTCCATGTCTCAAGCCTGATTTATGTGATGGCACACTGCCTTTGTCATGACATAATGGTTTAGGTCACGCAGTATATGTAGCTGCAGAAATATTGCTTTGCCTAGTGAGATAGCTATGATTTTTACTTCTGACTTTTTTTTTATTTATTTTATTACAATTTTGTTACTAGATAGCTGGGCTGGTCTGTTAATTATTTTCAGCCACAACCTGGGTACAATACTACAAAAGACAATAAACTTACAGTAAAATTATTACTTCTAGTAAACTAATTCAAAAAATAAACTTACAGTAAACCATTAAGGAAGAATAATATTCAGCATGCAGTTACAACTATCAAGACTGGAGAGCAAAAATATTTACTTTATATGAAAGAGTAAACTTTATTACATATTTGCCTACTTGCCATTATAAACTGCCAAAGCAGTGAAAATAGCTGCACTTAGATTCATCTTGCAAATGCTGCCTATGTTTTTTTAAATATTTGAAGTTTTTCTAGACTTTTTATATCAGAAAGTAGCTGGTTCCATGAAACCAGTCTTAATCTAGAGAGGGCTTTTTTCTCCTATGGCTGTTTTGAATGGAGGTCTAGATAATGTGTACTTCTTTGGCTGTTTTGAAAAAAGTAACTTTTTTCTCTGATTTGGAGTAATTCTTTGAGAGATGGGACTAAAGAAAAATATAAAGATACCAGGGGTCAAAAAACACCATAAACGTCACCAAATGAAACTAGACCATGAACTGAACACAAAATTCTTGCAGAATAAAATAATAAACCTTTTATTAAACAATGACCCCCCCCCATTAATATTCCAAAACGTGCATGCTGATTGGTCAGCGTGCACATTGTAAATCAGACTTATACCAATGGAAAAAGGTCCGGTTGCCTGGACTTTTTCCATTAGTATAAGTCTTTTTTTACACACTGTCTCGCTATGTTAAAGGAGTTTAACATAGCGAGACAGCTTTAAAAAAAGCAACGGAGAAAGCAAGATCTCTGTTGCTTTTTACAAACTGTCTCGCTATGTTAAATGGGTTTAACATAGCGAGACAGCTTTAAAAAAAGCAACGGAGATTCTCCGTTGCTTTTTTTAACATAGTGAGACACTTTGTAAAAAGCAACGGAGATCTTGCTTTCTCCGTAGCTTCTACCCACAGCTCTGATGTACTGCATAAGCATACGCATGCGCAGTACATCAGAACTGCCGCAGAATACCAGACAGCTGTGGAAGGGCAGCAAAGAGGCATTATACAATGCCATTATTTAAGAAAAGTCATTTTTTTTTTCTTAAATAATGTCATTGTATAATAGCAATAACCCACTTCTGGGTGTGGGTAATGCTGGATTTACCCACGGTTGTCTTTGTTTGGCCACTCAGGCTTTGCCCTCGTGACCAAACTACACCAACCGTGGGTAAATCCAGCATTACCCACACCCAGGCATGGGTTATTGCTATATTAATACATTTTGAGAGATGGGCACTTCTCAAGATGTAGAATTTTGAATATTAGTGAACTGTGGAGAAAGGTGGCTATCTTAGCTATTGGTAGTCAGTGAGCTTTTACATATAACGGACAGTGATGGTAGTCTGAATCTTCAAGCACCATGAATCAAAACATTTTCTGCAACTTGAATTGTTTGGGTGTTTTTACCAGACTGCAGTGTAACAAGGGGAAGAAAATATTCAAGCTTTGGTATTAGAACATTTTTGGCTACAGTCGTACTTGTACTGGAAGATACAAGGTGTGAGAGATGGTTAATTGTTTTAAGACTTTGGTGGTAATTTTATCTGTGTGTATATTAAAATTCATTAAGGGATTCAGAGTTATCTCAATATATTTTTCATTGCTTGACGTTTGGGATAACATTACTTTTTAAATCTGTTGTGTATAGTGGAGGAAGTGATGCAAATTTCTTTGCTGTGGAGAAAAGTATATTTATTCTGGTACTATTAGTTTGGAGTTTGTTATTTTGTAGCTAGTTGTAAACGTTTGTGAATTGATTCAGAGGTTTTTTTGTTTGTTTTTTTGTTTTTTGATTTTTCTTGTAGTATATGGTGAGTTTTGTGAAAACCTCTAGGGGAAAGATGTCATCAGCATATATAATTATTTTTAATTTTAGTAAGTTGTGACAGATATCATATAGAATTAATAAGAATACTAAAGGATGAAGGACTAAGCCTTAGGGAAATCCTATGCTTAGTGTACTTGTATCAGATGATATACTGTTAGCAAAGATTTTAAACAGTCTGCCCTGCAAATAGTTTTTAAACAGGTGTAAGTAAGATACTTTCCCCAGAATGAAGTTCTTGATGTTTGCTAAGTAAAAGGTTATGGCTTTTTGTATCAAAGACACGAGTCATATCTACAAATACCACTGCAGTAATGAGTCCATCATTAATGTTACTGTAAATGGTTGGAGGAGTTTCTAAAGCCATATTATGGGTCACACAGCAGTCCATAGCTATTTATGTATTAAAAATCTCTCAACAATTTTTTGTACTGGTCAGAAGTTTGAAATTGGTGAAAGCACTAGAAAGACATATTCTGGAATGGGCTGCATTTTGCTAGTTTTAGTAGAAGTTGTACTTTCATACTCCTAAGAATGAAACCTGGTAATATGACACATTCAAATGGCCACGAAGTTCCAGTGGTATAGAATTAGAAGGTTTTTATATCTGCAGTTGTTTGACATTTTTAGTTAATTTTAAGTGATTCTGAATATTTAATTGTAAAATGTGGTTAGGGTGTGCTTTTAAGTAGAAAGGTGATAAAACAACGGCACACCGAATTTTTAAATATCAAGTCATAGCTCATGGTAATGCTTTCTTTTTTTTTTGAAATAGCATTTATAATGCTGAAAGATATCATCATCAGGCACAAGGGAATTTTTTTTTATTTTTATGTAACAAAAGCAAAATCTAACAATAATTTTACATGCTGAGTATTCAACAAAGTGACAAAAAGTAAAAATGTACATATTTGTTGAAATATTAATCTAAAGAATCTTATTAATGAGGCTGTGAAATAATAAAGATATAACATGAAAGCTGAAACATGCATTGTGTCTATGAAGTGTCTCTAAAAATGTAACAGCCTAGCTGCAATCCTGTGTCACAGAGGATTAAAGCCTCCATTACAACCCAAATGACCCACATTCAAATAGCGGGCCTAGGTGCTAGAAGAAAAGAACCATGGGTGGGTGGGAGTGAACAGTTTTTCCTAGCTTACTATCAATGGGAAAGAGAGGCACTGGGACCACATCACTGTGACTCCTTAAGTACAGGTATTGCAGTTCTTAGCATTTGACCACAGATGACATGCTGCAGACAGGCAAGGAAATTTCCTATGATGTAGGAACACACAGGAACTTCTCTTAAGCAACAGTACTCTTCAAGGTCTCAATCTCCATGGGAATAAAATTAAGCTGAGGCTGCTGCCCACACAACTTGCATACTGATCATTATAGAACATCTAAACTCTTGCCTCCAGGGAATAAATGAATCAAATTAAGCACTATCCCAGGCTGAAAAAAATAAATCATAGGAATCTTTCCCAACCAGTGAGTACATCTGGCTTTTGCTTCATAGAGGAAGCAAATAGGCTGATTACATGCCATTAGTGGAATCACTGGTCCAGTGGGGGTTATGCACTCAAATAACGTAACATTCACTTCAGCACCCTTCATACAGAATATTGCAGTAGAATGACCACCTCCTGTGATTGTGACAAATTCAAACATAATGGCCATTCTACTATCAGAAATATATAGTGCCCCCTCAACAAGCCATATCAATGATTATTCAACAGTGATCAGACAGCTGCCCTTTTCCTGCACATATAATCTAACCCCAAAAATGATAGCCACATACTATACACTTCTGATTTCCCAGTGAGATGAAAAGGAAAGCTGTAATGGTGCAATAATGCACTTCAACTTTCTTCTGTCAAATACATACACTCCCTAAAAAGTCGTATCATTCACTTTTTCCACATGGATCATTTGTGTATTCTGCTTTCATACACAGCCTGATCATCAAAACAAGAATTCCACTTTTGTGGACATTTCTGATGTGATTGTGAAGAAAATGATATACACACTGATATATCTCCACGTGTTGCTTACAAGTACATACACTGCCTTTATACAAACTAGACAAATGATTCTGTTACTCCACTGTGCTTTCACATACTACCTGCTTCCTACCACCAAAAAATCCTGCCTTCTCTGATCCGGATTATGTGATATTGTCATGAAAGTAAAAGGAAAATAGCCAGAATAAAATATATATGTAAAGACGTGCTTAGCTTCCTATGTTCTCACCTATACAAGCAGTGTACAAGTGCAAAATTGTGCTAATGAACAAAATAATATTTCACTTCCATTTCCCATCAATGTTAATGGAAAATTGTATAATATTTTTGATTACTACAATTAAATTACTAAGCCAATAATTAGCCTGCTAGTATTCTGGACTAGAGAAAAAAAAAAAAAAATATATATATATATATATATATATATATATATATATATAATTTTCTGGTGGTTTAAAAATAAAAAAATGTTAAAAAAAGATACAACTGTATATCCACAGCAGTGAGACATTGCTTTGTTGTCAGCTTATCTTGGTACCCACAATTAAAGGATTAATAACAGTAACAAACTACTGTTCTGAGCAAGGAGGACATTAAGACTGTTTTAGTTCATATAGGTGACAGAAGTGACCCATTGAATGCCACACTGCATGCCATAGACAAGTATTCTTTTTTGAACAGTGATTCCAGTTTTGGTGTCAGAAGTCAATATATTTGAAATAGTGCACAGAGCGTAGAAAGTCATCAAGAAATAAGTTTATGGACCAAGAATTAAAAATCCAAGAGTGGTGCTGGTGCTGTGGAGTTCTCAACTGCACAGCTTTAGTTCTGTTTTTCTGAGGTTATTGCTTGCATTGAAGTGATCACTGGTTCAGTTGGTATTTTCTACAGAAGTATGATAGACCAATAATACCAAATCAATGGTGTACCAAAGTGTAAGCATTCTAAATCAGGCAATGCTGAAGGCATCTATTAAAAATAAAGTCAAAAGCAGTAGGTCCAGTTTGGAGCCATACAAAACCCTTATTTTAACCTGATCTGTATGAGAGAATATGCTGACTTCCTGGACATTGAATGATCATCCACTCAAATAATTGTTTGTCCATTTAACAGCAATGATCACTAATGAGTTAATTCTTGAAGAAGCCATGACTGTTGGACAGTGTCAAAGGTCAGTACCATTCACTGTCCATATCACAGATGATGAGATTAGCGAGGTATAACTTGACTGCTGATGTTCTATAACTTTCGGCTGAGAGTTTAAGAGGTGAACTATGATAAGACAGGAGGTCAACTGTTATAATGCAGCTCACTCCAGAAATTGAAGCATCTATAATTTAAGACAATATGGAGAAAAGACCAATGTAATATTAGGAGAACAGTGAAAACAGAAAACCCTGCATTGAGTGTGGAATGACTTTAAATGACTTCCACATATCTTGGAAGGTACCTTTGAATAATAACAGTTAATGACATGCCTAAGAGCCCGAGGATTTTAGGAATTTTAGGATCATGCCATCAGATCCAGTAGTCTCAAGAGTTAGGTGATTTTTCACCATTTATATTTTGAGTCCATATAGTGTGAAATTGTATGGTAGGGATATAATAATTTAGTTAAGTTTTCATCTGAGCAAAGCAATTATTAGCAAAATGGATATGAGTTTCACAAGGTTATTTAAATTCATGAACAAATAAAACTGATATTTCTGAATAACCAGTGAAGATCTGATCATTGTGTGGGCTTCTTAAAATATGTGGATTTTCATTGTAATAAGCTGCATTACTACATTGATTGGGGTTACGGGGGATAATAAACATTAGTAAACTCTAATATTTCTTCTCATGTGCTGCTCATGTCTTTAATGCATAATCCCCCAACCCCTAAATTACAAATCTTTTCCCCATCTGGCTTAATTTTTCCAATCTAAATGCATTGTATCCTACTAAAATGCTAATGTTAAATTATTTTAGTAGGACAAAAATGTTAAAATATTTTAGTAGGATAAGTACAGTATAAAATGGTATATTATAATTGCATGCTGTTCCTTCCTATAATCCCATACCTTAAAGCATAAGCTACAAGAAGTGGTCCTCATCTACTTAGGATGCTTAGACTAAGAATAAGCCTAAACTGGCACTGTCTATGCATTTTTCTCTACAATACCATGGTACAGACCATAGCAACTGCAGGAAATGGGCATGCTTCCTGTACTGGTCCGTGGAGTTAGCAGGCACAGAACAGAATAACCAAGCATTGAGCAAGCTATAAAGTACCCACTTACATGCATATATGCACAAGTGCATGTACGTGCCCACACACACACACACACACACACACACACACACACACACACACTCAGCAGAAAGACCTTGGGCAACATGCCAGGCTTGCTTTTACTGCCTTTTGCCTTAGTCTGTTCAAATGAACACAAAATGACTGCATCTGTCTTCTAATAACCATTGTAATAATGCTGGGAAATGTAATGCAACAGAAAATGTAATTTATGTAATACAAAATCAATACTGCTATAAAATGAAGAACTATATTTTCTACTATTCTGCTACCACTTGTTATTGATAGTTACACTATGTGATAGAGAAGCATGGCTATATCTTTATATAACTTGGCCACTGTTACATATCCCACTCATGTGATACTCACAATCTTATATTTGGCTTTTTGTACACTTATCATCTTATAGACTATTTGCAACTGTCAGTTAGTAGCAGCTATACGGCCATATTGCCACATAGTAGGGCATGATTATGGCAGTTCAGTTGAGGAATTAAGTTTACTGACAGCTACATATATGTGTGTAACACACTATGTGACCAAAAAATCAAGAATATCTGTCATACATAGTAAAAATAAGGTATATATGTTTTGCAGTTGTACAATCATATTTTAGTGAGGGATTCTTCTTCAGTGAATAAGAAGCACACAGATCATAATGGACTGTTTTACTGCATTCATTTTCTTTCTTGTGTTTCATAATGTTTATTCATTCATTCTCCATTTACTTTCTTAATCTAATTTGGAGTTACAGGAGATGCACAGCCCATGTGGGCACTCACTGGGGATACAAATTCTGAACAAGGTGCTGACTCATAGCATGATTGCACATACTCACTCAGACATAGTAAACAAACCTCCATGCGTAGAATAGAAAATGACAATTTAACTATGATATGTGGAATGTAAAAGGAAACCAAAACACCTGGAGTAAATTCAAATTGACTTATGGAGGTTGTTCAGAGTTTCCACAGAAGGCATCCCAGCTGAGGACTGAACAAAGCACTCTGAGGTGGTAACTCTAACTATGCAGCACTGTGACACCTTGTTATATAACATTACTTCTCTGTAATTAACAGAATGCAATATCTCTGAGCTTTATGAATTTTATGCTGAGAATCTTAACTGTGAATGAAACTACTGTGTAAACTCATGTTACATGTCATACAAGCATGACTGT
This sequence comes from Protopterus annectens, assembly GCF_019279795.1. Classification (NCBI taxonomy): domain Eukaryota; kingdom Metazoa; phylum Chordata; order Ceratodontiformes; family Protopteridae; genus Protopterus; species Protopterus annectens. The sequence continues at coordinate 149,778,736 of NC_056737.1, read as the reverse complement.
TGTTTAATTTGTTCCAAGGGCCTCATGTAGGACTGGAATACAAAGAAGAATGCTTTTGCTGAAGGACTGCCCTAAAAACAGACTGCAGGAGGCAGTACTGCTTATAAATTGTTCCTTTAAAAATATTATCATATGGCAACAGAATACTAATCATGCAATCCATTTCACAAGTTGAACTTCTCATTTTTTCTTTTTAAACCTAAATGTATAGTGAGCAAATGAATGTCCATTTTATGTACACTCAAATGAAAAATAGGGCATACCATTACTCTCTCTCTATATATATATATACATATATATATATATATATATATATATATATATATATATATATATATATATATATACCGTAGACCGGGTCTTATATTCTTTCTCCCGGCGAAATGCGCATTAGGGATTACTATCAGGGGATGCCTTATTTACCTGCATCATACAACAATCTACCTTTATTCAGCTATTCATGTACAAAAATTGACATTAATTAATGAACACAAATCGACATTTCTTCATGTACAAAAATTGACATTTATTCATGTACACAAACTGACATTTATTTTGTACTTTTCTATTACTGGAGAACAGTTCTAATAATGGGTGACAGTTGTGTGTGAATTCTACATAAGCAGTGCAACAAACATTTCAAGTCCAGAATATCTGCACCTTGGCTTTCACAGTTATTCAAATACAGTCGTCATCTTCTTCTGGGACATTGCCATACGTGCCCAACCCCTGAATTTTGGCCTGAATTTCTTGCGACTCCATTTCCTGTAGCACCATTAGCCCCAGTCTGTCATGCCTAGCAATAGAGCTCTCCTTAAATGAGCACTGCTTGTCCAAGTAGCCTGCTCGTAGTGCATTGGCAACACAGCTGTCAGTGATTTTATCCCATGAATTTTTCACCCAAGTCACGACCTCTTACAGGCTAGGCTTCACAAAGTTTCCATGCTGATTTTTCTCCATTCTATTTTCAATATAGTCATTGAGTTCCATGCACAAATGGTCCTTGAATGGCTTGTTTACTGCAATATCAAGAGTCTGGAGATAGGCAGTCATTCCTGCAGGAATCATTATTTGATCTATTCTCCTCCATGCTAGGAATTTCTTTGTTTCTTTAGTGTGGTGAGTGCTGGCTAAATCCCAGACTAGCAGACCTCTTTCGCCACCTCACAAAACAAGTGGCAGCATTACATCGACCCACTTCCTTATAACTGCTTGTGTGCATTAGGCTTTTTCAGTTTCAAGAATGTGAATGCCTGAAACACGTTCAGTCTTATCTTTCTTGCCCTTACTAATGAGTAGAGGTGGGGTTTTCTTTCCATCTAGACAAATTGCCAAAATACAGGTAACACTTACACTCTTGTAACCAGTAGAGGGAATGTAGATGGATGTGGCACCCCTCTGATCAATTGTTGTTTGAGATCCTTGGCCCATAAACACTGCAGTTTCATCCATAGCAATCATGTTTGAGAGTTGGTATTTAGAAAAGTCAATGCCATCAACAAAGGACTTGAACACAAGTGCACTTTTAATAACTTCAGTATCTTCCAGCTTGAACAGTGTTGTTGACCTTCTTAGAGACAGTTCATATCACTGAGGGATGCCATCCAGCCAGTGTTGTGATGCTTTGAATTCTTCTGTGGATATTTCTAACTGTGGTGCTATTGCAAGGGCAAATGCTTAACTATCAGCCCTGCGCACAACCAAAGCCTTTGCTCTCCTGTTAGCAATCGACTCACAGATGATGTCTTCAAGCTCAGGAAATAATGGTTGCCGACCTGATCCACACTAACACTTCTTAAAGTTTCCCTTGTTGGCCTGTTGACTGAGGTTAATGTACACTGCTTGCCATTTTTGGATCATTCGGACATCTAACTTCTTCTCTTTACAGAAAGCCATCAGGTTCTTTCCACGGGAGTCCTCCACGATTCCTATCTTGTACTCAATGGAATAGTTCTTTCTTTTTGCACTCAACTTGTCTGGGGGGGGGGGGTTAATTGAAGACTTATGCTACCTGAGTGGCAACACAAAATGGCACCGGTTATGAAGAGAAGACACTACCACAGCTGCTCGTTACCATGAGCACACACTTCCTGCACGTTGTCTGTACTTTGATCAAAGAACACCTGTGTGACTTTATGGGCCAAGGATCTCAACCGTCAAGTGTGAGTGATGATTAGGTTACAGTAAGAATCGGAACTGGGACTTATTTTTGGTGTAGGGCTTATATCATGAACACCCTGGAAAAACCATGCTAGGCCTTACTCTCTGGTTAGTTCTTATTTAGAAACAAATACGGTATATATATATATATATATATATATATATATATATATATATATATATATATATATATATATATATATATATATATATATTTACATGTTTTCTATGTATAATCTATTTGTCGTGATCTGTACAGTAGGTTTTATGTGGCTATGGATAAGGACATTTCTCAACAAATTTGTGCCACATACCACTTCAGACAATGTATTTGCCATAGTTTGTCCATATTGTACATAACAAAAAGTTACATTGCATGTTCATTATGTTAAATTGAATGTTCATGCTGCATTATTTTGTAGAATATTACACTGTTTGATATTCAGCAACTACTACTTTACAGAATGTTACCTTATATAATGTTACTTTGCAGAATGTTGCACGGGATGTAGATAGGCGAAAGGATGGTACAGAAGAAGCAGAATAGATTAAGTGCAGTATTTTAGAAAAAATATATAATGCAGAGAAAAAGATGAACAGTTTTGAATAGGAATAGTAAAGAGTTGGTGTTTCAGTAAGTAGGAGGGAGAAGATTAAAGTAGTAATGGCTGGAGGGCAGTATAGATGAAAGAAGTGAGGAAAAATAGGAGGAGAGGTAGTATCTAAGTAGGACGATGAGGGAGAGAGGAAGAAAAGGTAACTGACAGACAAAACAGGGAAGTAGAATGCGGAGACAGTGGGTGGGGTTGAGGCAGGAACAGAGCCGGGAGTTAAGGAGTCTTTCTTTTAATAGTTTTTTGAAATTATGACTTTTTGGTATGGATCTGATGTCTAAGGGATCTTGTTCCAGGCTAAAGCCACTGTACAGCTCTATGGGCTGTGACCTATGGATCTTATAGGTTTATAAATTTTCAAGAGTAGTTGGTCAGAACTCCGGAGGGAGTGGTTAGGGATATAATAGGTGATGATAGATGAGATGGAGGAACAGACAACAGATTTATTTAGTATAAAATGTGTAAAGGCTAGTTGGGAGAGTAGGAGATAGTAAGGTATTTCAAGCCAGTTTAAGGTTTTTAGAGAGAGACAGTGGTATGAGTTGAAGGGCTGATTAGCAGCAAATCTGGCAATTTTGTTGTAGCATAGTTCCATTTTGGTTTTAAGGGTGGATTGTTTGTTGGTTAGGATGGGAGAGGCATTGAGTAGAGTGGGAAGTAGATATGCATTAGTAAGTGAGAGTCTAGAGTCATTAGTTAGGAATTTTTTGGATCTGTAGAGCAAGCCAAGTTTCTGGTGAATTTTGTAATAAAGTTTTGGATATATAAATCATACATAAGTTGACCATCAATGATAACAAAACGCAGTTTGGTGTGTGGCACGCCTTCTGTCTTGGTATTATCAAGAGATGTGATAGTAAAGGTTGATTTATAATGGGATTTAGTTATTGGGAGAAATAGCATTAGTTTAGTTTTTTTCAGGTTGAGTTGAAATCCGTTGTCATTAAGCCAGCTTTCAGTAGAGTTAAGGGATTGTTGGGTGATGGATTGGAGGTGTAGCAGATTGTCAGAAGAGCAGATGACAGTGGAGTCATCAGCATATTGTATAAGTGTGGACTGAGGGCAGGATGAATAGAGATTGTTTATAAACATGTTAAAAAGAATAGGTCCAAGAATGGAACCTTGAGGTACCCCAGTGTTAACTGTGAGGAATTGGGAACAGGAAGAAAGCCACTTAACTGATTGTTTTTCACTGGAAAGGAAGCTGGAAAACCAGTTGAGAGCAGGGTTAGAGAAACCGAGAGCAGACATGTTGGAGAGAAGTTTAGGGAGGCAGACTGTATCAAAGTCTTTGGAGAGGTCAAGAAAGAGGGAAGATACCAAGTTATTGTTTTCCCTGGCTTTTAGGGTGGTATCAGTAAATTAGAGTAAAGCAGTGGTATTGCTGTGGTATGGACAAAATCCATGTTGAATTGGGGAGAGTAGATTTTTGTGTAGGAAATAATATAGAAGTTGTTTGGAAATACAATGGGATGCATTTAATACTCAGACTACTGCAATCTCATTTGCACTGCAATGCAATTTACATAAATACTTTGGAAATGTTTGCATATATAACATGTTAGCAGTTCACAGTTTATTATCTTTTCATGAAATGGTACCTGCAATGTTTGTCTGTCAACATAGCACATCAATAGTATTTTACAATATAAAAATAATGAATGCATATCAGAAAGTAAGCAGGATGCTATTAGATAGTGAAATAACATCACAAAGTAAGAGGATTTTAAATTTACCATACACATTGACGCCTTCATAATTTTAAAATACTGGAGAAACAATGCTTTGGCATATTTCCTTACAAATGTAAAGCATGGTTTCTGAAAGATTCTTAAATACTAGGTCCAAACATTAACGACACCACATGAAATCTTTGTATGCATTTCAGGATCTCAAATTCAGATTTATCTCATGACATGACTACTTAGAACCCCTAAAGGTCTTGTTGAGTTTCTCCACCAACCACAAATAACTGAGTTGGAGTTCCATTTGACTCAAAAGAATCTATGCTACTTGATAGCACTGTGGGGAAAGGCAAACATGTGGATAACCATCTGGACATTACGTTCCATTCATTCCATTAACTTTTTAAATCAGATTTCATATGTTCTGCTTGCTCCTAAAATGTAAGTTTACAGGAGGTATAATAATCTATTTTAACTTACAGTTCAAATCAATATAACAGAAAACACAATGGTATCACACTGCCTTTGAAATTTATAAAATGTAAAAAGGTTCAACATATTATTACTTTTACTACTGAGATCTGTATACTGGCGCTCAAACTGATGGTCATTGTGTACAGTCCTAATGCTCTTTCTTGAATTCTATCATGAATAATAAAGTATTAACCAGTTTACTTCCAAAACATTAATTATGTTTTATAAAGTAGACTACACTGCATTTTGCAATATTCAAATGAAAACTAGATAATGGTCAGCACAGTGGTGCAGTGGTTAATGTTGTCACCTCACAGTGAGAGGTTCTCTGATATGATTCTCGAGTGGGGTGCCTTCTGTGCAGAGTTTGCATGTCCTTCCTGTGTTCGTGTGGGTTTCCTCTGGGTGCTCCAGTTTCTTCCCACATTACAAACACTTGCATCTGGAGCATTTCTCCCCAGGCCTCCAGTGAAAATTAGATTGTTCCAAGTCAGACTTTCCCAGTAAACAAATGTTAAATAAATAAATAATTAAACATTGAAACTGACAGTGATTTATTATGCTAAAGCCCAGAAAGATTATATTGTGACTCTGTTCTTTCCGGTTCTAAATATTTTTCAACAGTCTGCGTACTTCATTGCAAAGACTCCACACTGCATACACACAGGTGTTCCCAGGTGTCCGAGTTCGGCATGCCAATATACCTTGTCACACTCCTCACTACTGCTTAGGACTGATTATTCTATATAATCATATAAAATGGTGCCAGATTTTAACGAGGCCTAAGCTGATGGGTATAACTACATGCATAAATCATGGCGGAACAACAATCTGTGTCCTACAGCTCTTTGCTGATGGTGTTATTTTTCACATCTCAGACCCTCTTGCCCAACTCTACACACAACACTGCAAATAGACTTCTCCCTTTGTCAGTGGCTAAACAGCAACCTCCTTACTGTCAACATCAAGACAGTGACAATGACTTTTGGAACTCAAAACTTGCTACCACATGACCTCCATGTAACATCCCCACAATTTTTATATTAATATAGTACAACAGTACGAATATCTGAACTGACTTAGATCTGACCCTGTTATTCATAACCTATAAAGACATAATTGAAACAGTTAATACCCAACATAAGCTTTTTTGTTATTTTAAATCTCCTGAACCCAGATGCCAAGACAAGCCCTAAACAAAAATGTACTCATACCCAAAAGAGAGTTCACCCTCCCTATCACATACATTTCTCTCATATCACATATTGCAGGCAAATAATTAAACAGCATAGACAATTTAATAACATTTCCCCACATATCAAGCATCACCATTGCTATATCACTCTCAAAAAAGCAAACTAGCTATATTAGACTGCATATTAGTTTTCTCAGCCTTCACCTTTAAAATCCTGCATTTTTATTTTGACTTATCCCACAGAAACAAATTTCAAATCAAGTCTTCTCCCTAGACATAACACAGCCAAACGGATACATCCATTTACCATTTGTTATTGCACTATGAAAAAGCAGATGCAGTAAAATAGTCCCCTCCAAGTGGAATTATCTAACCTGAAAATGTAGAAAATCTAACTTCAAATTGTTCTGTAAAAAACACTGCCCAACCATTTTCAGGATATCTGCTAATGCAACTGCCTGAACAGAAAAGACAAACTGCCATTTTCCAGGCTCTTCTCTAAACTCTTACTCACATTATGTTAATATTTAAAGAATACCCTCTTAGCCTGCGCAGATATCATTGAAAGGATAATGTCATCCTCTGCAAATACATATGTACATTTGCATAGCAGAACTCAAGCACTAACTGGGGCTTTTTTAGACCGTAAACTACTCTTTTAGAAATAAATGTACACTGTCAAGATGCAGTAATTATGCATGGAAATGTGTTCTGTTGGAAATTGTAGGTAGAATGCTATGAATTTATTGCAGTGCTTGAATGTATCTAACCTATTTGCTAAATCCTGAATCTATAAATCTTCCTCATACTTTGTAATTATTCTGATTTTATGGCAGGAAAAGGTCCAAGTCTACCAATGCAGTAGAAAAAAATAAACAAAGAAAGAAAATGCTACTCTGTGTCATTTCAAACAAGGGCATTAGCTCTGAAATCATTACATACCCACCTTCTGTTGAGTAGCATGAGCCCTCAGTAATGGCTCTTAGCTGGGGAGGGAGCTCTGTATGAATTCTGATAAGTTCTCACTGCCATCTGAGACCCTAAGAGAAAGTGACAATGCCTGGAGTGAATGCTGAAGCCCAAAAGAAAAGAAAAGAAAATTAAATGAAATCCTTTGTCAGTTTCAAGGAAAGCATCATGTCCTGCAGGAGCAAACTTCACTTAGACAGACTACTCCCATTTTATACTCTCTCTACACTTAATGCAAGGAGGTAGAGTGTGCTATACTCATTAGAAAAGGACTGCAGACTCTTCCAAAAGGCATACAACATCTGGTTTTAGAAACACTGTGTAAACTCTTTCTTGTTAACCCTTTCTGTAGCAGTGATGGCAACATTACAGCATCATAATGTGTCATAGGCCTGTGCACAGTGAAAGGACAATTCCTTCATAAGTAGGTACATAGGTACTTACCAGGCAGGCCTGTGCACAGGGAAAGGACAATTCCTGCATACATAGGTACATAGGTACTTACCAGGCAGGCCTGTGCACAGGGAAAGGACAATTCCTTCATACATAGGTACATAGGTACTTACCAGGCAGGCCTGTGCCCAGGGAAAGGACAATTCCTTCATACATAGGTACATAGGTACTTACCAGGCAGGCCTGTACACAGGAAAAGGACAATTCCTTCATACATAGGTTCAAAGATACTTACAAGGCTATTGATCCATGAGGATCTTTAGAAGCCTATCCCTGAATTCCCATGAAGTTTTTACCCCTTGTAATTTATGTACAAGCAAAGCAGAGCCAGACAGAACATGTTCATGTTACCCATATCTATAAGGGATGAAGGTGCAAAGCCAGGGGTGAAGTTATGGTTTCCCTTCCATTCATCTAGACTACATTTGAATAGATTAAGATAAGTGCTTTGCTGTATGTGGCGAGGAAGACAATGCCAAAGAAGTGGTGCTCTCTGTGATACAGACCTATCCCTCCATACTTATGTTGCAGAAAAGATTAACATCTCTTGAGTGGATATTTATTCCACCATTGGACTTGTGGAAGTGTAGTGGATCAGACAATACAAGGTCTATTGACACTCTGAGAGGCAGAGATCTTCCTTCAGTAGTGTGCATGACACTGAGAGAAGAACAAGGCTTTGAGATAGTCAGTGTAGCTTTTATTATTTAGACTCTTGATTATCTTGGTGAGAAAGCACTGCAGTCATTCAAGTTGTGTTAAGTGTTTGGACAAGTACATATCAAATGAGGTATTATACTCAATGCCAAATACAGTGGACCGATCACATCCCTGGACCTAGACACCATACTATTACTCATAAGCTGTACAATGAAAGAGGACTTTTTAACAGTAGTGAATACATGGTGATCAAAGGACAGATTGCTGTCCACAAAGGTCCCCAGGACCTTAACTACCAAATCTATTTTCAGGAGTGTGTCATATACATAGGAAACCAAAAAAAGAACATTATATAAAGCTTATTAAGAAGCACTGCTACACTAACTAGTTTTATGTCGCACCACACACTTTTAAAAGGTGTATCCTTTTAGTATATGGGAGGTCTGTCCACTGGAAATACATGATCATGTAATCTAGTCATCACATTTCTGTGGCTGAAAGTGTATGGGCTAAAAGATATACATATCTTCTATTGCATACAGTATCAGGATATGTCATTACCGAGCTCAAATTTTTAATTTAAGTGTATGTATGTGTGTCACTTGTTAAACCTGTGGAACGCTGTGCTCATAACTTATAAGCCCTTGTTTCTCAAAACAATTAAAATGCAAAGGCATTATTCTTATGGTATGCATAAATAATATAACTGTTTCAAAAAGTAAACCCATGATATACAGCGGGAGAATACTAATTATAGAGTAGTTGAAAGGAAACGAGAGAAGAGAGGAAATAATTAGATATGGGATTATATAAAATTCAGAAGCAACAGACTTAAGTGTTTGTGTGGATGTAGATACAGTTATTACTGAACTCCACTTCCACTCTAGGCTCTAAAGCAATGGCAGAGAAAACATAAACTTAAATCAGACATAAAAGCAGAGTAGACTGCTTAGAAATGTTTGCATGAGCCCTGTACAAGCACTTCAGGAAAGCTCTTTTCAATTCATTTGGTATGACATGCACAGTATCCGTCCTTGATTTGCATTTTCATCTTCCAGCATGCCTAACTAATTCAAATCTGCCTGAACTGCGGAAACCCAGATCGCACTCTGGTTGTTGCATGCTCAACAAGGCAAGATCCGAAATGAACATTAAATTAATAAAAATGTACTGTCTGTGTCCTTTGATAAAACTCATTTGTTCAAGATTAAAGGGTTCTTTCAGTTTATATTAGTCATATTCTAATGTTTTTCACAGCTGCAGATCTATTAAGGAATAGATTTTTGATTCTGCTATGGTGAGAACAGTAGCATTCATTTATATCTTTTAATCAATTAATATAAAGCACTCCAGTTATAAAAAAAATAGCCTAGAGGATGGTGTGGCTCCCCAAACTATAGAAATACAAACTCCTGAGTAGTAGAACAAGTATTTATGAGATAACCTTCTAACACTTGCAATTTAATGTGTCAATTTACTACAATAAAAGTTCGTGTAACATTAAACACCACAGAACAGCCTAACAAATTCTAGTACAGTATAATTTACCATAATGTAATAACACTTGGTTAATCCACATTTTTACAGGTGCTGTCCATAAAAATGTAGAGCTTGAGTGTATAGAACTAGCTGAGTAAATAGCTTCTTTTATGTTCCAGTTGTCTGTCCTTTATACACTAATCAGTATTTTATTAAAATTTCTAGACAGCATTATTTTTATGATGAAGTGTCTACTGTTTTGCTCCCACTTTCTGATCCCTGTAATAAAGGAAGTGCTATTATGGCATTGAAGTGTAGATAAAAATCTCTCTATGACAGTACTCTTAACACAAAGGGATTGCTCTACATTTAGATGCCATAATGACACCGACTTCAGTACAGGGATCAAGGGGTGATGGAAAAACACTAGATGCCAGGGATTACTTTAAATGTAGGTTTCATAACAGGGATCAGATGGTGGGGCAAACGCTAGTCACCAGGGAAACTACAATGGCGCCATAATGGCATTTAAACTAATATGGAGATTGGGGGTGGAGGAGCCAGTAGACACCAGAATTACTCTAACCTTGAGTGCCATAATGGCACATACACCAATTCAGGGAATAGGGAGAGGTGGGGGGACACTAGACATGAGTTCAACTCCATAACAGCACTTAAACTCTTACAGCCCCAAGGGGTTGGGGGAAACCATGGGAAGGCAGACTGGTCAGGGACAGGGACTGTGATGTGTGTGTGGTGGGGGGGTGTTGGAAAGTGACTAGAGGGTAATGCCAATGCATAGTTTACCACCATAACATGCAGCTCAGCAAAGATCTGCACATCACAGCAGTAACTATGATTTAGAGACATGCAAATTAGCCAATAATGAGGACTTTCCACATTGCAGCTAAAATATCTCTGAGGTTAAAAATATTGTATAATGAGAGCAGGGCATATGGCTTAAACTAGGCCCTTTAACAAATTCCCGGGATTGACATCAAACATGACAGAGTGAGTCAGGAATCACCAAAAAAGGCACACTGTGCCACAGCATCAACCTTTTCTGAATGTAGGAGCATGGATATCCTACGAGCAGCAGTGGCTATCATACACGTGTGAGTGGCCACTATCACTGCTAATGCCAAAGACATTGGATGATATAGCCATTATTACCCTCAGCAGAAGATACTGTCACAGTGTCTTACATACCATCACTTCATAGACCAGCAGGCAGTTGATTGCTACTGTGTGAACAGGGAGACCATACATGGCCTAGTCTGTGTCACCCACAAGGGCAGTCAAGGGAGATACATCGGTTACACATCCTAGTGGACACAAAACCATGTGCAGCATTGTCTATCATAAAAACACAGAACATGCAGTGACCTACAGAGAACACTTTAGGGATATCTCAGTAATCAGCCTTGTGCATCCTGTACCAGTTCCCTGCCATTATATTGTAGTACATGCAGGGGCATATCTGGTTCCTCAGTACTGTAGAGAAGGGGCCACCACTGTGCACTCATTTTGCAATATAGATCACCTTGTTGACATCTTGAGGACCACAGACATTGCTATCAATGGTCTATACAGACTGAGAAACATGAACAGTATAGCTTCTCCCTCTCGCAATGGCCAGAAGGCATGCAATATCCTGGACATCACATATATAATAGGCCTGCAAATCACTCAGACAATTCCCATTATTCACACATACGGCACATGGCCAACATACGCTAATGGTTCAAGCAGGGAGAACTTCCCACAGGGCCTTCTAGAGGGTAAGTGCAAACATAGGTGGGTTACACAGGGCATTATACACATGTGCCATGCAAGCATGGAGCAAGTCACATATAATGAACTGATTGTTGTAGTAACAATTTGAAATATTGGAAATTGCTAGGGCAAAATCCAAAAATACTGAATGGCCAAAAAACAGACTTACATATACAAATTCCAAGGTGGCCATTTCTTGAAATATTCCCTTTTCCTATAGTGTATAGTGATCTCATAGTTGGGATATACAAATTTGGGGGGTGCCCTGCAAAAAAACAAATGTAAAGGAGAAGAGCGATATTCGAGATTTCAGTCCTTTTTTTCAGCGTGTGGGCTCTCGGTATTCCCAGTGCCAACATTTCAATAGGGAGCCAATTGTTGTTATATTTTGTAGGCAATGCCAGATATGCTTTGAAATCATGAATGATGACACCTGTCTGCAACCTCCCAAAGTATAGCAAGCAGCATTACCCATGCAGAAACATGTTTGTAGATTACATGTTGGCATAACTGTAGGGATACTTCCTCTCCATTCACACATCAGGGAAGATGTAGCAATATGCTCCAGAGATCTGCAGTAAAACCTTTGCAGTGTGTGCCATGTTGCACACTATAGCACTATGGAAACAGCTGAAGAAGCAAGGAAATATCCCATTATGGCCCACCACAGCAGTAGTACCAGCAGTACAACAGCTAAGTGTGATGTCTGGAGATGAACAAGCAGTAGAGAGATGGAGGTAGACACAATGCAGTACGGCAAAGAACTGGAGCCTGGTCCACACCTATGGGCCATGACAGAGTCAACACAGCATAAAATGATACATACATCATCATATCCAGACTATGCTATGCATCAGACATAATCATAGTCTTTGTGGGTTAGGTGGTGGGCAGGGCAAAGGCATCATCACTTGCACAGGTGTTTGAGGGGACACAATGACAGGTGAAAGCAACACTATAATATGGCTACATACTCTACTAGCTGCCTGTGGGGAGTCAGAGATCATACCTTCCAGTGGTATGAAAGACCTGCAATGTAATGATGTTTGCCAATGTCCAGTGTGGTGGCTTGCAGTCTTCCAGGTCAGTAAGGTCCATGACATGGATGGAATAAAACAACTGGATCAAATTCATGCACTCTCAAGGTAATGTCCCATGTTGAGAACCTAAAGAAATTTGTAGTCCTTGACCTGGACAATGGCCACAAGCAAGAATGGTGCTCCTTGTGCCTATAAGGAATATTAAAAGGGAAGAACTATGGGGCCATTGGCAAGAAGCCTTGTGAGGGGTTCCAGGTGCTGAGCCCAAGGAGCATCACCACACACACACAACTATGAGACCACTGATGGCCACAGATGGATGGCTTTGTCACCACAGCTGACAGAAAAGCCATCTCAGCAATGATTTGTGTAGTCTGAGTGAGAATGGCATGCGTCCATTAACTTCATTTTTGGACCATCCTATGCCAACAGACTGCATGGCCCTCTGAGTTAGACCGCAGGTCAGTTACCACGTGATTCATGGAAACACCCATGGTGGCATTTACCAGCAAAGACCTCAGGAGCAATGTCTGTTACGTGGCCTATACTCCATGTCTCAATGCATGTGTTGAACATTATCAAACAAGCCAAGGAGCACACCTAAAATATCTACAATGTTGTAGTTTGCAGTTGCCTGTGCCTGGATCACTGACCTGCATATCCTTTGCTTTATGACAAGTGCTGTACTTAGGTGAAGGACTGACTTCGAACATTGGCTGTGCTATGAACTCTCCTCACCTCTCTCCTTTGGTGAGCATATGGATGTCAGAGGCAGTATAAATTTGACATGCTGTATGGGCTGGGAATTCATGAGGAGCCTGGAAGGGGTTTGCAGTTGTTGGATGTTTGCCATGCACTGCTAAGGTTGTGGAGTCAGCTTTCAAATCCACAGGGTCCTGTGATATGAGGGATGTGGGTGAGCCTCCCATGGTAGTATTGTAGACAGTGCCACTATGTCATCAAAATGTGCCATGTACAAACTGCTACATCAGCAGCAGCCACAGATGGCCTGTTTACATCAAATATGTGCTACGCCGGTACAGCCCATGAAAATGTGAACACTATATACCACTGGCAGCATTCACACTTATGCCTATACCCCTCTGCAGCATGGAAAGTGGTAGACAATGTTTTGTGAATGCAGCATATGAAGACCTATGTACTATGATATGTGAACTGTTACAGGTGTAGCCCACAGGTACCTGAAAGGATATCTATGCAGCTAGCACTAGGTGACTCAGTCCAGCTACACATACATGGAATGTACTGTACTATATGGACTTGTAGTGGATTTTTCTAACTAGGTGCATGCCCTACTGACACTTCGGTTGTCACACCCAATTCAGCTCCCACATACATAGCCATCCCTCAGGGTATTAGGGAACAACCCTTTCCCATGCAGGAACTGCAGTAACTCTCCTTCATCCCTGTCGGGCATTTCTTAGATGATAGTCCACTTCCTGTTAAGGACATTTCCTTGGCAATGTCCCACACCCTGTCCTTTGCATAGGGTGCCATACTGATTACCCTTCATATCACCTACCGCATAAACATATCATTGCCATCCACAGCATTCATGTTGTGCACCACTCTGTGGTATACCTACTGTCTGTGGCACCTTTGCTCAAGAAGTACATGCCATGTGTGTGAACAGCATGCATTAAAACTAGTGCCATCTGGGTAGAGAATTTTCCAGTTATTACCTCTCTTGGGCCCCGTGATAAGCCCTGTAAAACTGAGGATTACACATGCCAGTTAGTTTACAGTCCACCTTTGGCTATTGGGTCCCTTCCCACCATTATAAATCTGGTTGGTAGGTCCCAGTACTGCTCAGCACAACCCTCCATGTACACACTGCTGCAATGGACATGGCCTGCCTACATCCCTTTATGCATCTGCCAATTGAGAACATGTACTTCTGTGCACACAGTGTTACACCCTTTCACAGTGTGTTTCATGCCTAATCCTATTTAAAAGAGTCATCATGTCCCTTGTGTCTTGTCAGTTCCTAGGTGCCCATTGCCTATGGTGTGCTTCACCACCAGAGCTGGACATTTCATGCCTTGCGATTATACTGTGTTCACACTCACACATACCCCATGGCATTCATCTCAATGTTACTGCCATCCAACACAGGTGTTAATTGCAGTACTGGAGTACATTACCAGAAGGGTATTCTTCCTTCAGCATTTTTATGTCCAACTGCACAGAGTTACAGATTTTGTCTACAAGCATTTTCATACACATTAATAATAAGACCCTAATAGTATGGTGGTTATGGAAATGAGTGAGTTTAGCACTACTGTCTTGATTAGACTCAGGAATTCAAGGTGATACCACAACTTCTCATCATAGCTTCTGCAAGCCATGATCTTGAAGATTCTACTGAGCCAAGTGACCAATAAAACATTACACACAACTTGTGTAAACCTGTAGAGCTACAACACTGCACTATGGGCCTTACTTACTGACTTAATAAGTACATGTTGGTGAGAGGGGTAGGGATCCCAGAAAGTACCCCCTTCTCTGGAACAGGCTCTTCATCCATGTGAAGAAGATTTCCTCCATAACCCAATTCAAGTGTAACTTGACAATTGCATGGAGAATGGGAAATTCATCCCTGATTTGGTACCCATGTGTCTAATGGAGACAGACAGCCTGTAAATGGTTCATCTCCCAAGCCTTTGATTGTAAATTTTTCATCTCCAAATCCCCTGCTTACAGTTATCAAGGGTACGAGAACTTGCCAGAGATCTGGGATGCATGGCTAGGCTTAAAAAGCCCATTGTGGCTGTTAACCTAATAAACACCTATGAACTCACTTGTAGCAGTATGTTACACATCACTTAATGTCTAAATGTGCATCCATGTACTTGGTGCTACCATTCTGATCCTGCAGCAGACATTGGCTACCTCAAGTGCTGTGGAATGCAGAGTTCTAGTGTAGTAAGCCAAGGAGACAGAACCATAGCTAGACAGTCTGGCACTATGTGTAAGTGGAGCACCACCATTAAAAAAAGGACTTCTCATGAAAAAATCATGCTCTTAATGTTGCAAAACTGCAGCGTGCTGCTTGCTATAAATACAATAAGCAGCTTGCTACAATAAAATCATGATACACTAAGCACTTTACTGCTTCATCCATCACTACAAATTTAGTATCAGCATTCATCTGTGAAGCAGCAACATCCTTGTGGCTTCATAAAGCAATGTCAGCACTGAACTTTCCCATCAGAAGGACCTGCCATTCATACTCCCTAATAGCTTCTGCATGAGGCAGCCACCTCCTTTGCTGACAGTGACCAAGCTAGCATGAGAGAGAGAGGGAGAAATGTACTGTAAGCATTTTTTATTGTTTTTCTTTCTCCTGTTTGGTCACCTGCTGTATTATTGTACCATCATATGCATAATCTGTTTTACAGTGGCCAAAGTACAACAGCTCAAAATGACAAGATGTCCCAGGAGGTGAATGTGAGCTTCCTTTGAGAGAATGCATACGCCATTTGTGCCACTCCAACATGTAACTGCTCTTGTATGCATACGATATATGAGTAGTAATGGGTTCTCTGTAGGTCCATTTGTGGTTTAGGTGATGAAGCTGCAGTGGTCAACGCAAGCTGTGCAGGCCAATATTTTGAGCCCTTGGGTCACAAATGGTCAACATATCTGCCTCTCCTGATTACAGGAGTGATCACTGTCCATCTCACTGGTGACATGTCAGGGGAAGGATGGAGACTTCTCTTCTGTCAGAGGCCCAGATATGTCTTCCATCATCTCCCAGCATCTGTTGTTGAGGCTCATGTCTATCAAGGTGCCCACCTCAGAACTTTGTAACACCTACAGGAATGGAATGTAGAGTCTCACAGATACAGGTCCCAACTATTGGTCTCCCAGAGGCACAGCCTACCATGACATCAGCAACAAATGTGACTGTTAGCTGGGCATTGTCATTTGACAGACCTGGCAGTTGTTCATGCACCCTGTACTAGACCTATCCAGGTGTTCCAACAAAATGTGTCATTCCCCATACCTTGCTCATTGACTATTAGCAGGTGTACACCCTCTGCCTATGTCCATCCACTGTTATCCCCTTTTTGCATTTATATTGCCCCATTTGTCTGTATTTTATGTTTGATATTCTACTCCTTGGAGAACAATTTCTTGTCATCTTCTCCACCAGCTCTTGTCCACAAATTAAAAATTGAGTTGGTTCTCTTTCCCTCAGGAAAAAATGCTCTTCCTCCTCCCAAATAATCATACCTCATGGTTACTCCTGTGTTTTCATCTGCCTGCTATCATACCTTTCCCATCTTCCCCTTTCCTCCCCACTTCTATGATGACCTGTGTTTGCACTATGCTGTGCTGACAAATGGACTACCTGAAAGACCACGGATGACATATATGCAGCACTTCTTTGCCCACATGAGTGCATGTGCCATACTAACCAACTTGGTCATGATTTCAGTCCCAAGTCATATAGCCTTCTGTACAGCTTCAGGGTTAAGACATGCTTACTTGGCAATTGATCTGGGAGGATCTTAATAAATGTAGCCTTACATTTTCTCTGTAGGTATTAGCCCTTATATCTCTGCACAAAAATATCTCAGAGGTAGACAGAGCAAGGATATGTGGGGACATTTACTTGTTGCCCCTTTCTGTGATGGACTTTGGTACTGAACCAGGGGTGAATTTGCAGTTTCTCATCCTCTCATCCAAATTACATTTGAAGAGAGTAAAAATACTTCAATTTATGTAGCGTGGAAGATGATTCCAGAGAACTGGTACTCTCTGTGATGCATACCCGTCCCTCCAACATTTCCTAATTATGTTACAAAAGAGATTGTCATCCCTTTAGCAGGTATTCACCCTGTCATTGGACTTGTGATTGTGTAACAGGTGTGAAAGCACAGGGTCTATGCAGCCTATATATGCAAGGCAGAGGTCAGCTCTTAGTGGCCTGTATGATACCAAGAATAGGGGGCAAGGCTTTGACATGGCCTGCATTGATTTTGTGATTTAAGACCTTGTTTTCTTTTTCTTTTTCATTTTTTTTAGTCAGAAAGAGCTATGAATTTCTGTAGTTATGACAAGTATTTGGATGGGTACATACCAACTGGGCATTATATTCAATGAGTAAGGTAGAATGGTTACATCTCTGAACCTGGATACCATACCTTTAGATATAAGCTACGCAATGAAAAAGACTTTCTTACAATAATGGATACATGGAGATCAATGGACAGTTCATTGTTGACATAGGTTCCCAGATCCCTGACTATGGGATAAAATTTCAGAGGTCTGTTGTACATGTGAGAGTTACAAAAGAAGTCATGCTTGCCAAAAGTTATGATTATATATTTCTTGGCATTTAGTTTTAGGCCACGATTTTCACTCCAGCTATTTGTATGCGAAAGGTCCCCTTGGAGGATTTTGGTGTCCTCTGGGGCATTTGTAATGCACCAAGTTTAAAAAGCAAATGCCAAAGACGAATGGCCCAAGGACTGAACTCCACCATTGGTTACAGGTCATTTGAAGGAGGTAGAACCACCCACCTTAATTTCCTAAGCTCTCTTTGTGAGCTTATTTGCTAGCCAAGTTGCATAGTGATTTACAATTAGCTGGGAAAGTTTATCTATGAAAGTTTATCTATGATACCTAAGTGTGGAATAGTACTGAATACCTCTGTGAGGTCTAAATATGTGGTGTGTATGCATTTGTCCTCATTCATTGCTTAAGGTTAAGTTGACAAGATCCGCATTTGAAGAATCAATGTGGCTCAAAACCAATGTTTGTATGTTACCTACGTCCTTGTTTATTAATTGCATAATGATCCTTTCCATAGCATTACAGATGAGAATGCTCAGACTTATGAGTCCATAATTACATGGGTCCACTGAAGCCCTACCTTTGTATAAGAGGATGATTGTTGATATCTTCCATCCATCTGGCACAAAGCCTGTCTGTAGGTTGATATTAAATAATGTCTGTATGGGATCTGACAAGTCATATATCAGACTGATAAGCAAGCATTCTGGTATGTTTGCCAGTAACAGAAGTATTGTACTTGGCCTTAGATAGCATCTTGAGGACTTGCTTTTGGAAGATTTAAGGGGAGTATAGATGTGGGTGTGTGATCTGAGAAAATTGGTGGGGGGGTGAAGATTGAGCTAAATTTGGTTGCTAGTAGATGACTATGTCCTCTGGGTCTGAGTATGCGATACCCTTTACTCTTAGCTCAGTGTGATGCTGGGCATGGTTTCTGAGATTTTCATCATAATTAAACAAGGCTTTGTGGTTATCCTTTGCCTGTGTGAATATTTTACCGCATACCTGGCTTTGGTTGATTTGATCAGGATTCAGAGTTCCTTGTTAAGTTTAACAAGACTGTAATTAGCAACCTGAGAGATGAATTTATTCTTCCATGCAATGTATTTTTTTTTTTAATTATACAGCTTGCTTATAGCAGGGTTCCACCATAGGGACCCATTTTTAAATTTAGCATTGCATTTACTTCTGAGGGGGACAGATTTTATATATATATATATATATATATATATATATATATATATATATATATATATATATATTGCACCACCTTTGAATAACACCAGAAGCTAAGACAATTGCTTGAAGTCAATAATCTTTTGTGCATGAATCTTATCCATACAGCCAGCCTAGAAGTACCCTTCCAGACAGTGTCGCATCACCATTTTAACATGCAGTCTTTTCACTGGTATATCAGTGATATGCTAGTTTTAATACACCAATTATCTTTGAGCAACTGCTTGCCACAAGTTACACATTGTGCAGCAACGCAGAGGTACACACTACTTCTCTACAAACACAGTCATCATATTTCACAATTTATTTATTTATTTTATTTATTGATGTTTGTTAACCGGGTTAGTCCAACTGGGCTTGTGACCCATTTTCAGTGGGAACCCGAGGAGAAAAGCTCCAAAATACATTTCTCTTACAGAGTATCACATTAATACAAAAATAATGTGGTGAGAAACGATCATACAGAGCAAAAGATTTACATTTGTTAAGTACATACAAACACGTTAAAGTTCACAAGTATAGAGAAGGAGCCAAAAAAGGACATTAAGAAACATCATTTTTCAGTGAGATAATGCATTGGGTAGAGCAGTAAAACAAAGTAAATATATAATTCTGCAGTTAGTGTGGAATTATATAAATACCTTATGAGAAGTTAAGGGGGGGGGCTAAGTGGGGTCCTTAATAAGGGAGAGTGTGGGGGGGGAGACTAAGTGGGGTCATTACAAGGGCAGGTCCTGGAATTGAGAAAATATGTTTTTAGTTTAGTTTTAAAGTGGGAGGTGTGTGAAATTATACGTAAGTCAAGGGGAAGTCTGTTCCAGGCATGTGAGACAGAGTGCTTATAAAGTAGTTTGCCTACTGACTTTGTTGGGTGGTAAATATCAAGCAGTTGATTATTAGAAGTACATAGTGTTCGGGATGGAGTGTAGATATTGACTAAGCCAGAGAGAGATGGACAGGAGGAGGGTTTATAAAGGATAGACAATTAATACGATGCACTTATTTAAATCTTAACAATCTAGGTTTTATTTGTAATTGTCCGAGCTGATTTCTAAGAACCCTTAAAGCATTACATTAGAAAGGGAAAATTAAGATGTAATAAATTTACAAAATAAACTGGAAACAAATTTGATTGTTCTGTGAAATCAGTCAGTTCTTTGCAAATGCCCATTTTGTGCTGAGTTCTATTTATTTTATATTAGGACTTTTTGGCAGTAAAACTGTGAATTTATTTTTTTCTTAGTTTTTTACTAATTGTCTCTTGTTCTGAAGCATTTTCCTCTATATAGGATAAAAAGTGCACATTAAACTTTGGATTTCTCATTTGCAAATGCATCTATTATGTGTCTTTATTTATTTGTTTATTTGACATTTGTTTAACAGGATAGTCCATCGGGGTCAAAAGAACCTATTTTCAGTGGAGAAAAGCTCCACAGTAACAGACAATTATGCACATATGTAATATTATAATTTGGATTTATACAGTATGTAGGTAGTTAACAAATAGGTAGATAGTTTTACATAACAGAAGCATACATCCAAAACATTTAACAATGTATGTAGAGCAATATAGTCAAATAATCCAGGAGTATACCTAAAATAAAATCATATTTTCTTAACATAAGCAGGTAAGTATTTTGCATTCCTATAATCTTTCCTGATAAATTGAAAACAGATATGCAGTCGAGTTTTCATTATATTGTAAGAAAAAAAGAGAAGGGGATGAGAACAGCTGAGGGGTCAACAGTACTAAATAAGGGTTTGATAGTTGTACTCCTCAGGGAGAAGTGTAAAGGATAAGAAAACCAGAAGATAGCTCAGGCAGGGGTGGAAAGGTAAAGTTGACCAGGAGTAGATCATGAGCATAGCCATGTATTATTTAGATATTGTTTTATGGAGGATTTGAAGGTTTCTAGGTTAGTAATTGCCCTTGTGGGTAGGGGGAGAGTATTCCAGACTTTATCTACAGAGTAAGAGAAAATACTTTTTCTGATATTTTGTAAGGATTGAAAATAGCTAGGAGCTGTTTAACATTAGTCCTTAGGGATCTGCTAGTAATGTAAGGGTTCACTATATTACTAAGGGCTGGACAACCAAAGGGTTTGTGAATGATGCTGTGTAGGGTTAAGAGTTGAATATAATTTAGGTGGTTAGGGAGTTCAAGCCATTGAAGCATATGTAATGCTATACAGTGATGCGTGCTGGTCTTGGAGTTAGTGGCAATTTGGCTACTTTATTATAGCAAGATTCTAGTTTAGATCTGATAGTGGACTGTAAATTTTTGAGTATTGTGGCACCATATAGCAAAGAAGACATTGGTGAACATGACCAAATCATCTAGAGTCATATTTTACACCATCGAGTGGCTAGTCCTGCCAAGACACACAGTCTGTGATCCATGTTCTCCTATCTTGAGGATATAGTGCACCACAATAGATGCCCAAAGCAGTTGGCCTGTACAACTCTTGCCCCTAAAGGGCACCATGTAGAGTCTGTGCTGCTGCCCACAGCTCCATTCATCGGTGAGTTTATGATGGAAACACTCAGCATGTTTTTTGGAGGTGAGAGGAACCCCACAGAGACACATGGAGAACATGGAAATTCCAAACAGGCATTGGTTGGCAGTCAGGATCAAACCTTGTACCTTGTGCCTTAGAGGCAAAGACCTTAACCATTAAGCCAACTGGTCTCATGTGTGCAGAAAAGCAAAAGAAAATCTAGTGAAGAAGACTTAGGACAGACTGGAGGAAGGGAAGAAGAAACAAGGACATCCAGCAAAGAGGTGGATGGATTGTGTGAAAGAAGATCTGCAACAGTCAGGCATGAGTGTCGAGGAAGGCAGGAGTGTGACATTGTATCAATAGAGATGGTGACAGTTAACACAATGCACTGATCCCACATAGAAAATGGGAAAAAGAGGGCTGATAATGATGATGATGATAGCGGAGAAGGTAGAAGGAAGATTTTGGCAAGAGTGACTTTGGTAGATATGTTCAGGAAGTGTTTCTTCCTATAGAGGATGCCTGGTTTCTGGTGTGTTTTCTTAATGTTATGCTGGATGTATAGATCAAAACTGAGTTGATTGTTAATAATGATACCTAGTAGTTTAGTATGAGGGACTATTTCAATGACCATGTTTTCTGCTAAGTGGATTGAAACTGGTTGTTGTCAATGGAGTGACTTTTTGGCATAAACAGAAGGAGCTCCTTTTTTGGGGAGGGGAGTAAGAATCAGGTGAGAGTTAGTGGGCTAAGATTCAATGGAGGTAAAAGCTTATGTGATGGAGTGTAGTTGAGGAAATGTGGGAGAGGTGCAGATGACAGTAGCGTTATCTGCATATTGTATGATAGTTCCGAGTGATGAGGAAGTGAAAATGCTGTTTGTAAAGATGTTAAAGAGTTAGGGGCATAGAATGGACCCTGTGGAACTCCAGCTTGGGTGTTAAGAAAAGGAGAGATGGTATTTAGCCAATTTATTGCCTGTTTTATGTTGTTTATGTAATTTATGGAACCACTGTAAGGTGAGAGGTGCAAGTCCTACGTTAGACAGTCTAGCTAGGAGTAAGGTATGTCAGACACTGTCAAAGGCTTTAGATAGATTGAGGAATACAGCTGATACAAAGTTACCTGTGTCTCAGCCATTTATATGTTGTCAGTGAATGATAGGAAGGCTGTGGCCTGGACCGAAACAATACTGGGTGCGGGATAGTAGGTTGTTATGTAGTAGGTGTTGCATTAGCTGTGGGTGAATGCCTTTTTCCAGTATTTTGGAGATGGGGATAAGCAATAGAGTCAGCAGCCAATTTAAGGTACCCCAGTGGGAGATTATTGGCTAAGGTAGAGCAAGGTTAAAGTTTTTGCAAGAGTTTTTTTATAAAACTAGTGTGGACGGGATGAGGAGAGAAATTGGTTGGGTGATTCGAAAGGGGATTTGGGTGATTTTCAGGGTGGGTGTCAGGAAGTGAAGATGAGGTAGGATTGTTGGTAGTAGTAGGAGAAGAGGAGCTGGATCTGGGTTTAGGAGAGTTTGAGATCAAAGACACTATAGACTGTATAAAGTGAGTGTTGAAGTTAGTAGATATTTATAATGGTGGGGCCTCAGGGCAATGACAGTGTTCTTTTTTGGCCCTATGGTTGAGTAGGGATGAGATGGGGAACCAACATTTTGGGGTTAGTTTTATGGTTTTGTTGGATATGGGTATAATACAATTGTTTCTCTTTGTTTACTTGCTTCTTTACTTGGTTGCGGAGGTGTTTGTATAGTGATAGATTTTCCTCATTTTTATTTTGTTTTCATTGATCCTAAGCTATGTCTCATTTTTTCATGAGATGTTTGCATGTTTTAGTTATCCAGGGAGCAGTATGGTTTTTAACTCTTTTTGTGCACATTGCAGCAAGGGTATTAAGCATATTTAGAAATGTAGCATTGAAATATTGAACCGACACATCTAGAGGGAGATGTTTTAAGACAGACCAGTTGATATTCCTTAATATTTCATTGACTTTATCTTGAGAAAAATTAGATTGTGGACAGATTTCAAGATGTGGTTTTTGGTACGTGGGTGGTGGTTTTGAGGGCATATATTGGTAGATGGTCACTTAAGTTGTTGGGAAGTGTACCTGCAGAAAAAATAATTAGCAGGATGGGATAACAGAATCCAGTTTAATGTAGATTGTTGAATATAGTCTTTACTGTATCAAGTGGGACAGTTAATGATTTGAATAAAACCATAGAGGTTGATACAATCAGTTGGATTTTGAAAAGAAAGTATTATCCAGGCTATATTTGCATCACCTAATATGATTGTTTCATGGTTAATTGTTTGTGAGATCCAAGGAAGTGTGTCTTTGAGAATGGGTATTTTATGTCCTAGGGGGATGTAAAGTACTATGGTACAGATGCATTTGGTCCTGTTATGATTTAGAAATGACACAAGTATCTCAGCATTTGAGAAAGTTGGAACGCAACTAGTAAAAAGTGTGATATTGAAGGTGTTAGGATAAATCAGGGCTATTTCTCCACCTTTCTTCTGGGTTCTATCAAGCCTAGCTATGCTAAAGTTGGGGGCAAAATTTCAGAATTTTTTATGTGAGAATTTAGCCAAGATTCTGTTAAAGCTAGAATATCTGGCTTATGTGGATGAATCCAGGCATAGAAGGGGCAAATTTGTTCCAAAGGCTTCTAAGGTTTAATGTAGAAATATTAAGGTCCTTAGGGCATGTCTTAGGGTGTAGGTTAGGGTGAGGACCAGGATTCAGGTGGATGTCTCCACAGTTCTGTAATTTGGAAAATAAGAAGGGAGAATAGCATAGTAAATATTTTGTGGAAACAGTTGCAAGTGGTTTAAGGCAAGATTTGGTATGTGTAGTGTTAAGAAGTTTAGGAGGTGAGAAGTGGGTTATGCTATTATGAAATAACTGGGGGGTATTAGAGAAACTGCTAGGTTGGGAGAGGTATGTGGATGTGGAGGTAGCTAATGAGTAAATGTTTGTTAGGGTTTGAGCAGAAGTTGATGTGGCATGTGTGAGGAGAATTAATAAAATAATAATGCAGTATATTACAAGCAGTATTGGTTAATAGACTATGATTATGAGGATTGGTGTTAGATGGTGAGGAAGGTATTTTGTGTATGATATATTAGTAGTGGGTACATTTGGATGTATGCGTCTAGAGGTAAGGGAGATGGAGGGATAACCTAAGTGGTTGATTTGAATTGCAGGTGGCATAATACAGTGATTGGTTATTGGAGTGGTTGGGCGGAGTCCTTTATTTATAAATTTAGGAGTAGTGGGGGGTGAGAACTGGGGGTAGGGTAGGGGAGTGGAGTGACACCTAAGCGTAGCGAGGGTAGAACACAGCAGGCTGACCCAGGATAGTGCTTGAAGCAAATGAAAAACAATAAGTGCATACCATAAGGTAGGTATGTCTATGGCACTGTGCAAAATTACTCAAAATGGAGTCCCAGAAGTAAGCATTAGTTTATACAGTTAGATCTGTAATTTGACTCTTTGTATGTTGACTGAAAGTATAGGCAGAGGCTAAAACTGCAGACCTACCATTTAGTAGGATGGTTGGGAGAGGGAACAGTTAAAGAAAAAGAGCATTGTCTTATTAACTATCTTTGCATAATAATCACTTATTTTCAACATTTTTTGTTTGAATTTTTAAATTAGGTACCTTTAATCCATTTATAGTTAATTACAAGACAGAGAGGTGCTGAAGAAACTCTTGTTGGGTGCATTAGACAGTGATGAGCAGCATTTTACTTTTTATCATATGCTTTGTCAGCAGCAGGTTAAGATTAGAATTATTTAAAATGTGCTTTTAGCAATCTTGGACTAGTCCTAAGGGCTGAGTTATGATGGGATTGGGGTTCAGTGTTTAATAAGATGCTTGTTTGTTTAAAGGTATTTGAAATACTCAATGAAGGCAGATGTTAAAATTCTGAAATGTATAAAAACTTCAGCTTTATGAGTAGCATTGGCAACTGACCTGTCTTCCAAGAGGTTGGAATTTTGAATTATTTTTTTTTGCTATTTTCCCTTTGCTACCTGCAAATCTTATACCCTCCCTTCCTTGTGAGCCATCATACATGTAGCTTTCAGCCTTTTGTGGGGTTAAGTCCCTAACCCTTCTTCCTGATTAATAACAGTTCTGAGCCCTCCCTTGGCATGTGCATGCTCCCACAGACGTGCATATGAAGCTAACTTTAGTGGCTTGAAATATCAAGCTTGTACACCTCTCCCCCACCAGCCATGTACACATTATTCCTTGTATGTAAGCAACTTGGATGGCCTGGACCACTATTTCCTTTCTCCCAGGATAGGTAAAGCAGCGTGAGCTGTTCAATCCTACACTCCCCCAGCCCAGCACTTCCAGTGTCCATGTCATTAGCTGAGCCTGGGTCTTCTGGGTCATAGTCACATTTTCATCTTTCTATACTTTTAATTAAAACAAAATCTATAGCAACAAACTTGTTGCTAATCCACTCTGCAAGTTAATTCTAACATTAAACAAGGGTAACGCCAAACCGCTAGTCTAAAATAGTGCTTTAGTGAGTAAATTTTTTTGATCTATGATTAAAATACACATAACAGTCATTTAAACTTTCCATCTAAAATCACATGACTAACATCACAGGAATAAATCAACCAATCAATGCACATGTAAAGAAAAGAAACATGAACAGCTTAATTCAGAATTTAAATCCTTCATAAAAACTTAAAAATCCTAAAAGCATTTTGTCAAACTTTAAATTGTACTTTTGCTTCAAACTAGATTTAATAAATATTTTGTCATTTAAACATAAGTCTCTACAGATATCAAAATGGAACAATGCTGTCACTCTTTGCAAATCATGTACTAGTAAAATGTAACAGATCATCTAGTGAGTTCTGCTTTTTTTATAACATGTAGGTTATAATTGCAACACATCAGGAAGCTGAAATGTTCAGGATTTTGAGTAACTACTGTTCATATTTAGTAGCATTTTTCACTGAAAAAATAACTACACCTGTCTCTCCTTAGGGCAACTTATTTTTGATTGGTATTGACTTAACATCTATCCAGCTTCTTCTTCTTCTTTCGGCTTTTCCCGGTTAGGGGTCGCCACAGTGGATCATCTGTCCGCTCATGATTGGCAGTGGAGTTTTACGGTGTCGAGTTGCCAGCCCGGCGCCCAACCTTCCACAGAAGGCATACACACACACACGATCACACCTAGGGCCAATTTAGAGTGTCCAATCCACCTACTGCATGTCTTTGGGATGTGGAAGGAAACCAGACCACCCGGAGGAAACCCACGCGACCACAATGAGGACATGCAGACTCCGCACAGAAGGCACCCCAGCCGAGAAATGAACCGGAGAACCTCTTGCTGTGAGGCGACAATGCTAACCGCTGCACCACCGTGGCCGCCCTAACATCTATTCAGCTTGAAGTGTTAATTTTAACGAGTTACATTAAAAATGTTAGTAAATGCTTAAACTTGCCTCATATTTTACCATACCAAAGAATAGCTGTTAGTGACATATTTAAAGGACTTTTATACACACCACAGCAATGCTTACAAGAACTGTTTCACTCTATGACTCCACTTGTTATTGTTAATATTACCATAATAGACAGTAAGATATGCCTAAGATGGACCGACTTGGACCCACTTGCGTATGCAGTGTAACTTCAGTAAGCTTCAAATAAGCTTCATCCATTCACGTTTAAATGTTTCCACACTAGTCCCTGCTGCACTGTTCCACATGTATATGCTAAGAAAGATAGAGCTTTTCATATGCAATAAACTGATTTTTGTGCATGTGTGCATGTCTAGATCTTTTCCTTAACCTTTCCCCCTCAACAATCACTTTTTTTCAAACCTGCATTAGTGCTAAACTGCTCAGTGTATCACTAATGCAGCTTTACCTATCCTACCATCAAAAGTACTGTCAGTGCTGTCAATGATTGCGCAGAAGGCATTGCTGACAATCGTCCATCCAAGATACCAGAATGAACATTGGCAGGCGAATTGATTATCAGACTTCTTCCTACCTTTCTGTCTTCACTTCTTAGACTCGTACATTTCCATTACCTGGATAAAAAAGACATAATAAATATGATACTTCATCAGCATAATCTCCATTTTGACACTAGGTGCCAGATATAATTTTATATACATTAATATGTTCTGGAGTTTGACCACTCTGATAAGTATGTCACTGTGTACTTACACTAATGTAAGAAGGTTGCTAAAACATGGGCAACCTTTCCATTGCAGCTCACTTAGTTGAGAAGTGCAATCAATATTTGCTATCCCCTGCTGGCTGAACACACGATCTAGGTGAGAACTGTATTCGTGTTTGTTACTTATCTGTCACAGAAGGTGATAACTCATTCAAAATTGTTATTTATCCACAGGCTGTGATTGCAGTAGGACAGACCTGCATTCTTGATTGTTATTCACCTGTAAGTTGTATATGTTGTGGATGGTCCCAGGCTCCTCCCTTCCCTCTCATCTTCCAGGTCTTGTTCACACCTTTAAAGAGCCCTTTTCCTTTGCTTTTAGAGAGGAATAACTGTGTGGCACTTGAGACATGGTTGGGGATAAACATGAAAAGTTTCAATGGCCACATGGTAGCCTTTTCCAAAGTGCAATAGCCGTGTCCTTAACTATTTTTGATCTGTCCCTCTGCCTGCCTCCTACTGATTGCTTTTTTTAAGTTCTGAGAATTATGTCGCCACTAGGTACATTCTCAGCTATCCTGTCGGCATCTGTGGACTGTATGGACTTTTTCTGGGGAATGCTGCAGCTTTTATTTCTCTTACTATCTCTCTCTCTCTCTTTATCTCTCTATTTTGGATCCCTCATGTTAGTTAATAAGAACACAGTGCTCCAATTTTTCAGAAAAAAAAGAAATAATTTTAATGGTGTAGTATTTATAGGTTCATAGGTAATTACTAGGCCGGCTGCTCTTGTGGGCCATTTTAAGTGTAGCCATTTTCTATCCCAAAAGTGAGAATCAAACCCTGTAGCTTGTGTCTGTGAAGCAAACTCCTTAACTGGTATATCAATCGATAAACAAGCAGATTATTTATTAATTTACTTAAATGAATAATATAATTGTGAAAGATGTGTACCATAAGACCTAATCTTCAAACAGAAGTTACTAACTGTAATTGAATTTGTGAAGGCTAACGCTAGCTTCATTCTTACAAAGGTACTCTTTCAAGTGGTCCCATTAAAGTACTACCACCATGTGCCCTCTTCTGAACTTTCAGGCTGACAGGAATCACCAATGTGAGAAATGAAACAGTAGAAGACAAATCTAAGAGCCTAAAGTTAAAAACTATTAAGCCAAACTATTAAAAGCCATCTATGTGATGAATTAAACTGGTAACACAAACACAAAACAGCAAACTTTATATTCATCATCATCCCCATGACTTCCCATGTTCTACATGGGGTTGGGGTGCTGTGTGAACTGTTGCCATCTCTCTCAATTCAGTGTCACTTTCCCACCTTCTTCTGTCTTGACTGCCACAGGTCTTCTCTCACACAATCTGCCCATATCTTTGCTGGACACTTTTTTTTTCATTTTTTTTTTTTGCCATTTTCCTGTCTGCCCCAAATCATCTCCATCATATTGTCTTCCGGCTTTTTCGCACATGTTCCTAAACCACAACAATCTGATCTCATTGACTTCCTCTACAACTGGACCAACTTTAGCTTCTGCTGTGATGTCCTCATGTCTTCATCTGTCCCTCAGTGTGCATCGTACTACCCATCTCAGGCACTTTATCTCCATCACATCTAGCTTCTTCACTGGCTTCACCTCTGTGTGTCCATCTTATTTTTCATCTCCTTTGGCATTCTTCTGTCCTACACTACACCTAACACTCTGTGCCAGTTAGCTGCAGTCCCTCTGATTCTAGCTTTGACCTCCTCATTCAGACTTCCCCTCTCCTCAACCACCTCTCCCAGATACTTGAATTTATTAACTTGTTCCACTATTTTCCCCTTCTATCTTATTTCTTACCTTCTTCTGATTTACCCCATTACAACTTTCTTATCTGTACTCAATCCATGTGCCTTCAGTTTTGTATTCCATGTCCATATGCTTCAAAAAGAGATATGAGCGAACCACCATAGAAGGACAAACGTTAAAATTTTTATTAGACAATCAATTCCACAGGTACCAGACAAGTGCTTTCAGCATAAAACCTTCTTCAGGATCTGAAGAAGGCTTTATGCCAAAAGCGCATGTCCGGTACCTAAGGAATCGATTGTTTGTCTAATAAAAGTTTTAATGT
Organism: Protopterus annectens; assembly: GCF_019279795.1. Classification (NCBI taxonomy): domain Eukaryota; kingdom Metazoa; phylum Chordata; order Ceratodontiformes; family Protopteridae; genus Protopterus; species Protopterus annectens. The sequence goes on along the minus strand of NC_056737.1, from coordinate 149,748,867 downwards.
TTGTCCTTCTATGGCGGTTTGCTCATATCTTTTTTGAAGTTGTCTACAGTTTGTTTTAAGTGTTCTTTAGTGATGTTCCATGTTCTATTCATCTTAGTTTGATCCCCATATCCTTTCTAAATTCTTGCTCAGAGTTGGCCTATAATGTCATATCGTCTGCATACAGCAACTTTGTTAATCTGTCCCTTCCGACCTGTTTATTAACATAGTCCATCACCAGTATGAGCAGCAGTTGGCTCAGAGCTGAACCCTGATGCACACTCACACTCACTGGAAACCCCAGAAAGTCTGAACACTGTTCATACTTGAGTCATTTGGGTCCTTAAACATAGCCTGTACTAATTCTACCAATGTTTCTGGAACTTTGAACCAGCATAGAACCCACAGGACTGCCCATATTAGTCTTTTGGGGGGGGATCCTGTCATATGCTTTGTCCAAGTGCAGGAAGGCTCAGTTGGATTCTTTCCTCATCTCTAGCTTCTTCTCATCTATGTCTCAAAGCAAACATCGAGTTGGATGTGGTGCATCCGGATCCGAGTCCAAACTGTTTTTCTCCCATCTTACTTTCCAGTACTCTGCATATTCATTTATCATTCACCCTCTCTAGAACTTTTATGCAGTATAACAACAGTTTGATATCTCTGTACTGCCCACAATTATGGCTGTCTCCTTTGATCTTGTGCACTGCCACTAGTATACTTATTCTGCAGTCACCTGAGATACAACTCTCTCTCCATATTACTATGAGTACCCCCAGGAGCCATTTCTCACCTATCACAACGAACACCTTTATCATATCTGCTGTGACCTCATCTGAGCCCACTGCTTTCCCTGACTTCATTTTCCTTTATGCTGTTCTTACCTCTTTCTAGGGTGGGCTCCTCTTTTTTTCATTGTAGGCTGTGTCTGAGGCAGTACAGATTATGTGGAGTTGTCTTCATTTCATTAAAGGGCTGCTGGATGTACTCCTTCCATCTGCTTTAAGTTTCCTGTGGACTGGTGAGCAGGTTGTTGCCAGAATCCCCTATGAAGGGCATTGAATTATCTTATTTATCTTTCTGTCTTTGCCCTGCAACCTGATAGAGTTTGTTTGTGTCATGGGGTGGGAGGATGATATACTGGTTAAGGTGTTTACCTTAAAGACACAAGGTGCAGGGTTTGATTCTCACATGAGGTAACTGGCTAGGCTTCAAATGGCCCAAAAAGGGCAGTTAGCCTAGTACTAATCTATGAATCTTCTGAGTCACATAAGCTGGTACAGTGGCTCTGATGCCTTGTTCTTTACTACTCCAGCTCTTCTGTTAGCTTCTTTGTTAGTCAAATCAACATTTCTAATGTTTAAATACACACATATATATATATATATATATATATATATATATACATATACATATATATAGAGCGAGAGAGAGAAAAAAAATCTCAGTCGTATCAAGGAACATGAATTTGAACAGTTGTAATGTTATAGTCACTTCTTGAATATCTAAACATCTTAGGCAGCTGTACTATCTTTTTTTTCCTCTTTTAGGAATATCACAGTGAAATTAAATCATTGCATTTTGGTAAAATCTGTACAACTAAATGAACTGTCTTGGCAGGTTTACAGTTGCGACAGCCCTTGCAGCATAGCCATGCCAAAACCTTTCCTAAAGCATAGATTGAGCCTGCTGTATTATGGGAAAGTATGGACTGCAATCCAAGATGCCACTTCCTGAGAGAAAACATTTCTGAGGTTTGCTGCAGAGCTTGATGTTACTCCAGTGGAATGAGCTTTGATTGGGCCTTGCAGTGTTTTCTTGTACCTGTTATAGCA